>NW_022436949.1:22481116-22989725 GCF_009761245.1 Sapajus apella | reverse complement strand
CCCTCTCTCTCTCTCTCTCTCTGTCTCTCGTGCACATAGATGTCTTGGTGCCATGAGGTTTTGGCCATTTTGGAAGACTTAGTTCAGGATAATAACAATGGCAGACAGGATTAACCTGGAGGAAAATTCTGGTGGAAACAGTGATACTTGTGGGAAATCACCGCTGTATACACTGTGGCTTTCACTTCTGTAAACAGGTTGAAGATTTAGTTGGCAAATTTGGGTATTGATGGAGCAAGGTTATTATGAGAGGGGAAGTGAATCTCAGAAGAACTGACTGGTTATGAGTAGATCTTTTTCTCTGAGACATTAGAAAAAAAAATTAAGATGGATGTGTTATTCATTCCTGGTATTTCTCTTTTTTTTCTGGAAAAAGAAAACAGTGTGACTGTTGAAAGTCAACAGGAGGCTTGTAGGGAACAGTGAAGGTTTGATAATGGCCATTGTGGAGCATGGGAGAGAACATTTAGCAAAGGCTGAGGATGATGATGGTTCATTTGTCATTGTACTCAGGTTGCTTTCAGCTTTTCTGTGTCTGCAGTCAAGAAATAGGACAGGAAACAACTGTTGATATTAAGGCAGAGGAGAGACTCTGAAGCTGATTTCAGTGATGAGACAGAGGTATTTTAAGAATGGAATGTTGGTCTGTAGAGTCTAGATTGAATGGAGAAGAAAATGAGGGAAGAATGGGTTGAGGATATGAGGTGAAAGGAAACAGCTGGGGATTGGGAGTCCACAGCTTGGAGAAAAAGTAGAGTGTGGAGTTAGGCTTTATGAGATAGAGAAGCCAATATAGTAGAGATAAGACAATAACAGAATTGGGAAGGGAGTGAGCTATGGTTACAAACTGGACGTTAGAAAGTTCTAGGTAAATAAAAAGGTATTGGTTTGTTTGGTGAAGATAAGGATGGCTAAATTTGTAAATATCAAGAAACCTTTGTTTATTCATCTGTCCCACTCCAGCTGAGAACTTGAGCCCTCAATGATGTAGGCAAAAAGTGGAAAAGGTAAGATGACTGTGTGCCAGATTTCAAATGTTAGATGATATTAAAAGCAAAAAAGAAAAGAGAAGAGGAGAGTAGTTATGGAGATGGTAGAACTCTGCTAACCCCAAAAAGTAATATAGAATTATTCTAGGAAGAAACCACAGAGTACAGAAAACAGACTGAGCCTTGTAAGGCTTCTTCCATAAGGAAAGCACAGGGGTTAAATTTAGACCTGAGTAACAATTCTAGGGTTAACAGTAGAAATCTGTTAATTTGGGTTACTTATTAATAAAATTCCAATAAATTTGTAGGTTTCATCCCCCAGACTTCTAGCTTGACCCACAGCCTCATATAGTCACTTCTGGGGTCCTGAGACTGAATTCTCTCAGGGCAAGGTACGTTTTGCTCAGTGAACCCAAACCATTAATAAATAGTGAGTACCTCTTTTGAAATGTTCTACGTTCTCAGTGCTGAGTGCTAAAGGAAGCCTCTCTGGTTTTGGTTCTCCTACTAGTTTCACATGACTGGATTTGAATCCCAGAAAATTACTAACTATTGAAAACCTCCGTTGCTTTACCTACAAAATAGGTATAATAACAGTATTGAACTCACAGGCAATGGTGAAGATTGAACGTGATGATATATGTAAGTAAAGGTAAAGAACATAGAACAGAGACACATCACTCAATAAACATCTGCCATTTTCTGTGGTTATTGTTGAACAAGATTTCCTTGAGTATTTTCTTTACCTAATTATTAAATTTTATTAGATATGAATTGGCAGAGAACTTGTGTTATGATATGTAATGAAATGTCATAAAAGTACTTACAATCTTTGAGAGAAGTGCTATAATACAAAATCGTAACTGAATTAATATGGTGCAACAAGCCTGGGACCCTTAGGAATTCATTATAGGAATACCTCACTTCAGGGTATTTGGTGTAGTAGTATTGAACCTGGCAGTGGAATATCTGTTTTCAGCTGCTGACTCTATTCCTTCCTATATATTTATCTTTTAGTAAATCATTTCCTGAAGTCTCAGTGACCTCATCTTCAAAATGACAGTAATAACAGTACCTCCTCCTCAGGCTGTTATGAGGCTTAAATGACATAAAAATAATCCAGCACAGAACTGAATCCAGGATGAGACTTGACAACACCTACTCTGCTACATCTGCCCAAATTCCAGTAGACTTGATTATTTGATTTTCCAGTTCACAGGTTATTTGAAACAGAAAATTAAAGTGAGGGAGGCTAACAGAAGACGTTTAACTGATTTTAATGAAAAGTGACAGGTGGTAAACTGATGTGGCACAAACAATAGAAGAAAGATTATAAACAGATATAAGATATTTTAAAAATACAAAGAAATCTGGGGTATTTAATTCAGCAACAAACAACCATAGAAAACTCAAAAGAGTTTTTCACATCAAAAGATGTGAAAAATCAAAATTTCTAACAGTACAATAAACAATGTTTTTAACGGAGATCTTGAGCTACGGGATTTAGAGCTACTTGAGAACAGGCTGCATCTTACATTTAAGGAGAGGGAGGGAGGGCATAGGGTGAGGAAACAGCCTGTGCTCACATCTTCCCACACAGGATCTTAGTTGTTCTTACAAAATTCATGGGACGTAAATATTTTTATTCTACTTCAAAGAGTAGAAAATGAAGGGCAGAAAAATTAAGTAACATCCCAAGCTCACACATCCAAGAAAGCAGTCTATTTTTTTGTAAAAGATTTTCAGGAGAGTATGATTAGAATCTAAACATGTACGTGGGACCACTTATTTTTCTAGCTATTACAGAAAAAAGAGGATAAAATATGGGCCAATTTAGAGGTCAAAAATTTGTAGACTCCATGAACTTAAATTGTTAGCTCATGCAGAGGAGGGAAAAGAACAAAATTATATTGGTTACTTAAGCATATTTTCTGAGGTTCTTTGGATTTTAGAAAGCAATTTTGTATCACATAAACATTTAATAGTATTGGGACCATCAAAGAAGTAATAAAATATAGATTATTGTATTTGTCCATTTTCACACTGCATACCCATGTCTGGGTAATTTATAAATAAAATAGGTTTACTTGACTCACAGTTCCACATGGCTGGGGAGGCCTCACAATCATGGTGGAAGACAAAGGAGGAGCCAAGGGACATTTTTTTATGACAGCCAGCAAAGAGAAAGAATGAGAGCCAAGCAAAAAGTGTTTCCCCTTATAAAACCATTGGCTCTAATGAGACTTACTACCAGAAGAACAGTATGGGGGAAACCACTCCCATGATTCAATTATCTCCCACCAGATTCCTCCCACTACATGTGGTAATTATGAGAGCTATAACTCAAGATGAGATTTGTGTGGGGAACAGGGCTGACCCATATCATTCTGTCACTGGTCTCTCCAAATCTCATGTCCTCACATATTGAAACTAGTTTTGTCTTCCAAACAGTCCCTCAAATCTTAACTCATTTCAGCATTAATTCAAAAATCCACAATCCAAAGTCTCATCTGAGACAAGGCAAGTCCCTTCCACCTATGAGACTGTAAAATCAAAAGCAAGTTAGTTACTTGCTAGATAAAATGGGGTTATAGGCATTGGGTAAATACAGCCATTTCAAATGGGAGAAATTGGCCCCAATGCAGGGGCCACAGGCCCCATACAAGTCTGAAATCCATGGGTCAGTCAAATCTTACAGCTTCAAAATGATCTCCTTTGACTCCATGTCTCACATCCATGTCACACTGATGCAAGAGGGTGGTTCCCATGGTCTTGGGTAGCATGATCCCTGTGGTTTTTCAGGGTACAGGCTCCTTTTTGGCTGCTTTCACAGGCTGGCGTTGAGTGTCTGTGGTTTTTCCAGATGCACAGTGCAAGCTGTTGGTGGATCTACCATTCTGGGGTCTGAAGGATGGTGGCTGTCTTCTCAAGCTTCACTAGGTGGTCCCCCAGTAGGGACTCTGTGTGGGGTCAGAGACCCCACATTTTCCTTCTGAACTGCCCTAGCAGAGGTTCTCCATGAAAGTCCCACCCCAGCAGCAAACTTCTGACTGGACATCCAGTTGTCTCCATACATCCACTGAAATCTAGGCAAACCTCAGTTCTTGACTTCTGTGCATCTGCAGGTTCAATATCGCTTGGAACCTGCCAAGACTTGGGGCTGGCACCCTTTGAAGCCACAGCCCAAGCTGTATCTTAGCGCCTTTTAGCCATGGCTAAAATCAAAATTTTAGCTAGGGGGCAGGATACCAAGTCCCTAGCTTGCACACAGTAGTAGGGGACCTGGTCCTGGCCCAAAAAGTCAATTTCTCCTCCTAGGCCTCATTGCCTGTGAAGTGAGGGGATGCCGCAAAGGTCTCTGACATGCCCTGGAGACATTTTCCCCATTGTCTTGGTGATTAACATTTGGTTCCCTATTACTTATGTAAATTTCTGCAGCCTGCTTGAATTTCTCCTCAGAAAATGAGGTTTTCTTTTCTACTGCATCATCAGTCTGCAAATTTTCTGAACTTGCATGCTGTTTCCTTTTTAAAACTGAATGCTTTTTACAGCACCCAACTAACATCTCTAATGCTATGCTGGTTAGAAATTTTTTCCACCAGATCACCTAAATCATTTCCCTCAAGTGCAAAGTTCCACAAATTTCTACAGCAGAAGCAAAATGCCACCAGTCTCTTTGCTAAAACATAGTAAGAGTCCAGTTCCCAACGAGTTTCTTATCTCCATCTGAGACTACCTCAGTCTGGATTTCATTGCCTATGGTATTATCAGTATTTTGGTCAAAGCCATTCAGCAAGGCTCTAGGAAGTTCCAAACTTTCCTACATTTTTATGTCTTCTTTTGAGCCCTCTAAATTGTTCCAACTTCTGCCTGTTATCCAGTTCCAAAGTTGCTTCCACATTTTCGAGTATCTCTATAGCAATGCTCCACCCTACTGGTACCAATTTAGTGTATTAGTCCATGTTCATGCTGCATAACCGAGACTGGGTAATTTATAAAGAAAATAGGTTTAATTGACTCACAGTTCCAAATAGCTGGCTGGGGAGGCCTCACAATCATGACGGAAGACAAAGGAAGAGCAAAGTGACATATTTCACAGTAGCCTGCAAAGAGAGAATGAAAGCCAGGTGAAAGGGGTTTCCCCTTATAAAACCATCAGATCTTATGAGACTTATTCACTACTATGAGAACAGTATGGGGGGAACCACCCCCATTTCAATTATCTCCCACCAGATCCCTCCCACAACATGTAGGAACTATGGAAGCTACAATTCAAGATGAGATTTGGGTGGGGACGCAGAGCCAAGCCATATCAACTATTACGTTTTTAAAAAAATCTGCCATAAATCTTGTTTTGGCTGAGTGGTGTCTCCCCAAAGTTCATATATTGAAGTCCCAATCCCCAGTACCTCAGTGTGACTTTACTGGAAGAGAAGGTCTTTAAAGAGAAGGTTAAGTTAAAATGAGGATACAATAAACCTACGTCCTTGTAAGAAAGGAAGAGACACAAAGTTTGCATGCACACACAGAGGAGACCATCTACAAACAAAGGAGACAAGTCTCAGGAGAAACCGTACCTGCTAACATCTTGATCTTGGATTTTCTCCATCCAGAACTGTGAGAAAATAAGTTTCTGTTAAGGTTCGTCATATGTGATATTTTGTTATGGCAACCACAGTAGAGGAACATAAACCCTATTTGGGTGAGTATAGTATGCATAGACAAACAATTCTGTTATAATCACTGGGAAAGTCTATAAACTGCAGCTTTACAAATAATCAATATTAAAATAATGAGTGTAAATTTTCCTCATGTAACACTATTACAGGAAAATATCAATGCCTAACATCATCGAACATTGGGGAATTACATTTCCTTTACTGATTTACGATCTTCAAGGCTAACACTAGAATAGCATGTATCAAATTTATTAATTTTCAATATTTATGTGGTGAGGTTTTGACTTTTAAGTAGGATTATTATTCACCCATACCATATCATCTAATATGGCTTGTGATTTTTTTGCCTTGAAATATTTTCCAAATAGATGTTTGCTTCAATTCGGGTTATAAACATTCTAATCTTGGCCTCTTTCCTCTTATACCTGGACTTCAAATGTCTCCTGTATAATCTCCCTCTCTCTAGTTTATAATGCTCTAATATGCTCTTTATACTGTTCTCAACTAATTGACTTTTTAGTCAAGTTAATCTCTCGTTCTAAACTGAACAATAGCTTTTTATTAACATCAAATATAACTTTCTCTATCTGATTCTTAAGGCGTTCCCATAATCTGACTCCTACCTTCTAATGGTTGTCCACACAACTACTTAATCATATTGTCCACTGATCTTTAATTATCACCCGACTTTCCAGTGTCTCAAACACATCCTCTTATCATTCTTTGAAAAAATCATTTTTGCTGTTTTGTCTTCATATCATTGCTTAATCAGTTTACTACCCAACACAGGTCACATACTGTTAAGATCATTCCACCTTTCAAAAATTAACTACTTAAAACCATATTAATTTTAATCCTCTCAGGACAATTAACTTCTTGAATATATCACAAATTGGAATTTTGTATCCCTAACCAAGCAAGTACTATTAAGTCCTACTCCTGTCACCTAATAATTCAGAGTATGACGTTATTCAGAGGGAACACAATGGATGCTTGCCAATTGGTGTATTTACTATTGTAAACACTTCCAAATATTGCATTTTTCCATTATTTAAAAATTTATCAATTTATTTGCACCATCTATGCACATTGGTTAATGCTTACTGTTTGTCTGGTATTGAGCTACCGGAGACTAGATATTGGTCATAGAAACATGAAAGATGTGTAGCCATTACTCAAAAAATGCTGATAACATATGAGTACAGACAGATGCAAACAGAAAGATGCTGTGTCATGAGTGAATCCACAGAGGCAGGTACAGTGCTGCTACAAAGTGATCAACTCTGCTTTCTAGATGAGAGAAGGGAGCACAGAAAGGGAGATTCTTGAGCTCAGCCTTTAGGGTTGGGCAGGTATTCATCTAGCTGATAAGGAAAAGGAAATCTCCAAGTGAAAAACAGTAATTCCTTGACAAATAACACACACAGGCAAGGTATTTGAATGATGCTTGTCTAAGTTCAATACTCATTGACTTTCTTAATAGAGAAAAGAGATTTAAAGCGTCTATAAAGCCAGGAAAATAAAATTAAATTTTTGACAAAATTGAGAGTAGGAGAACAAGTGAGAAATCAAGTTGGAAAAAGAAATAAAAACTAACATGACAAACAGAGGGAAAAATACAGCTATTATATTTGATCATAATATTTAGCCTTGAGTTTCTCAAAAGACATAGGGAAGAAAGAAATGTAAAGAGTTTCTCCAACCTTGTAGAATAATGGGAGGAAAATTATGTTCTCAGTGAACACAAATTTATCTTTGTCCTAAACTCAAAGAAAATACCTCTCACAGGGAATTAGATCTGGGAGATACAATGGAGAATGTTCTCACAGATATTTTACAGCTAACAAAAGCGAATGCATATAAATATTTCTTACATTTTTACATATCTATGTACGTTTTTATCCACAAAGAAAACACACTGAGTTTTTGTAGAATAAATGCATGTAAGTCCTTCATTTAGAAAGATCAGGAATATAAAAGCTTTTATGAATACATATATTAGTGAGAAAAGTTGTTTTCAGCTAGATATTAATACTAAGAATTCTCCTGCAAATTATTCTCAAACACCTGATGCCTCTCCTTCTCCCAGGCCCCCCACAAAAGACAAGAAATTTCCTGATGCAAATAAACTGAATAGTTTTACTTTCTGGTTAGAAACATTAAGACTCCTCCTCTCCTTTCTGTTTTCTAAATAATTTAGTTGTTCAGATGTTCATGAATAAATCATACATTATAGTTTATGATATCCATAGAGTGATTCAGCAGTAGGTCTTCTAAGATATTTATAAATGTGCATTTATCAAGAGAGCCATTTTATATGAATTATTTCTACTATAGAAATTTTTCAAAATAAAATTATTTCGTGTATTTATTTTTCTCTGAAATATAAACAGGATACTATGCTTTTTTGTTTGTTAATGTTTATTTTCATACGTTTATCTTTGCTTTCTTAGTAAGCTCACAACATTTATTATGTACAAATTATATTTTATGTAAGGAAACCAGAGTGTAAGAGCCAGTCTAATTTGGCCAGTGTCCTGGCTAACATGCAGGAACTCTGCATGTCATTCCCTCATTTTTTAAAAAAAGTAACAGATTGTCTTTATTGGCCTTCCTAAGTGCCACTATCTCAGTCTTTTAATCAAGAACAAAAATTGGTACAAAATTTGGACTTCTTTTACCATGTTCTGAGATGTAAAATGAAAAGTATTACAACTCTATTGCATTTCGTTGTTTCTATCACTTGCTTAGTGATTTCCAAGCAAGAAAATATCAAATTATTTCTTCTAGATATTATTATAGTCTACTTGTGATGGCAATTTTCTTTGTTGTTTTTGCTTAGCTTCTTTAATCATGAAATATACCGTACTTGAGAAATAATAAGAAACCGCGCATGAGGATGCTGGTAATGAAAAGCTTGCTTGGTGTCCTGGTGTGCAGGTCAGATATCAGCCAGCAGATCATGGAAACCAGAGAGAATAAATTTCTTTAAATGATGAACGAAAAGCTTTACTTGTGTGAGACATAGACCTTTCTAGGGCACATGATTACTATGTACTTTTTAAAATAAAATTTCCATGATTATATACAGAGACAAAGCTAAAGTTTTGACTTGCAAATGATGAAAAAGAAACCTGTTTATTAACTACACACACTTACTGTGATCTTTACAAAACTAAGCTCACAGAATAATAGGCTTTTAATATTAACTAAAATTATCTTATTTTAATTAGTCATGATTTTTTTACAACTCCAGACTAGGAATCAGTAACCATTTTCTAGGTTACCCATTAGACCAACAATTAAATATTTCTGGCTTTGCAGGCTAAATAGGTTTTCTTATAACTAATCAATTTTCCCATTGTATGGCAAAAATAGTGCTAGACAGCATGTATGAATGTGACTGTGTGCCAATAAAACTTTATTACAAAAACAGATGGGGGGGCAAGTTTGGATTACAGGGTGAAGTTTGCTCATCCCTGCTCTGACTCTACAAATCAGGTGATGTGCTCAGTTTAGTGATGCCTGATACAGTTCCAAAAAAGGGGAGTTTAAATGGTATTAATACAGAAGATAAGGGAGAAAATTCTTGCATTCAACAAATATTTACAGTCTATGTGTCAAGCGCAGTACGAAGTGTCAGGGAATCAATGATGAAGACGCTGCAATACCTTCCGAATTCCTGGCCCCCTTCCTGCCACTCCAAGAAGCTTATACACAAAAAAAGGAGATAAGGAAAGCAAATTGTAAAATAGAATGTTAAAGTAAATGTGACACATATACACCATGGACTATTATGCAGTCATAAAAAAGGATGAGTTCATGTCCTCTGCAGGGACATAGATGAAATTGGAAACCATCATTCTCAGCAAACTGACACAAGAACAGAAAACCACACACCACATGTTCTCACTCATAAGTGGATGTTGAACAATGAGAAAACATTGACATAGGGTGGGGAACATCACCCACTGGGGCCTACAGGGGTGGGGGGTTAGGGGAGGAATAGCAGGGGGTGGGGGGATTGGGGAGGGATAGTATTAGAAGAAATACCTAATGTAGATGACGGGGAAACGGATGCAGCAAACCACCACCATGGCACATGTATACCTATGTAACAAACTTGCATGATCTGCACATGTACCCAGAACTTAAAGTATAATTTTAAAAAATTCCAAACATGAACAAAAAAATAAAAAATAAATAAAAATATAAAATAGGATGTTTGTTGTACTGTGTTAAAAATTGTGATATACTCTATGATTTTTAGGAAACAAATTATAAAATAGAATGTTTACTGTACTGTGTTAAAAACTGATAGATTCTATGATTTTGGTAAGTGTGGCGTGTTATAGGAGCATTTCTTTCTGTTTTCTGCTAAGAACTTTAAAGCAGTAGTTCAAGGTTTTATAAAATCCTTTCTAACTATACAATCGATTGTTATGCTCATATTTCCCTTATTCTTATCCTCATTCTCTTCAATTTATTTCTATAATTAAATCATGACTGTCAGCCTACTTTTGTCCAACTTAATCTATAAAAGACATATCCTCTTAAAATCATATAAAAATAGAGTGTAAAGGAATCCTTACAGGTCACCTAGTAGAGTCCCCATATATTTCAGTTGACAAATAATGAAGCTTGGAATAGTTAGATTAGGTGGTCAAAGCCCAATGAGAGAAGTATGATTAGAATGTCAATTTTGGTGCTATGCCAGTTCTAATGCTGTAGATCTTAAATTCAGAAGCAACCTTGTGGCTAAGAAAAATGTAATACCCCCAAATAAGAATGTAATCTCCAAATTAAGAAAACATGGTACTTGATGTAAGGACTGACTCAAAAATTTATTTTTCCTATTTTTGAGCTTCAAAAATTTTCTAAATTCAGATTTTCCAACAGTTCATGTGCTTTCTTGCCAGATAGGTATTCTTGCACACTTACGGTTCTAATTATAATTGTGTGGAATGTCATTCATTTTTTTTTCAAAACCTTTATTCAGTCAAAAATGATTTCTAAGTAAAAGCACTCAACATACCATGTAGACAATTACAAATCCAAATTTGTCACTATAAAATTTCCTCCAGGTAAAAAGTGGATTTCAATTTCTTGAAACTTTTAGTGTTGACTGAAATAATCACAGTGTTTGGAGCAACTAGCCATCCTTACAGGGCCTTGCAGAGTAATACCTACCAGATTTCAAAGTATATTAACTATATGGTAATAAACTTAACAAATGCAGATAAAGTAGGGTCAATGGAAAGAAAAAAATGTAAGATCAAATAGCTGTAGTAGTCAAAGCCTCCTTCATTTGTTTAATTGACTTCACTTTAAAACAGTTCTTTAAAATATCTGTCTACTATGTGGAACAAATTAATGTCCAGACAAATCATATCCATTCTTCCTTCAAGGGTCATGGTGCTAGCATTCAGCTAATATTAAAATTTTTAGGGCAGTTTTGTTCGTACAGTTGAATTTGTCAGCTCTTCTATTGTAATCTGTGCATCTGATTCATTTTGTGAGACGAGATGGGGAGGAAGGGAATGGAGGCAATGTTCACGGATGACTTTCTTCCTCAAATATACTTAAAAGGTATTAATTTAGAAAGGGGATTTTAAAGTAGAAAAACAGAAAATATTATAAAATTGAAAACATATGTAATGTCAACTCATAAATATAATGGCTATAATGATAAGTGAGGAATTAGTTTATAGGCCAAGAGGAAGAAAGAAAAATAGGTGGTCGTCTGAGGAAGTATGTTGTGGATATTGCTATGGGACAATTAGAGAATATCTTTAAGACAAAATCACCGTATAGGAAACTTGAACCTATTCACTTAGATAACTGCCTTTGACAACCGTCAAACACAGGAAGTGGTAACACCAAAATATTTTCATCTTATGTAACAGATATACATAACAGATATATATAGGCTTCCTCTAAATGTGTAACATTCTGACTTCTCAGAGACACTACGTGGAAACTCAACTGAAAAGTTCCACTAGTTTACCTTCCTAGCATACTGGCCCTTAATATCAGCTTCTATAATAACTGTTGACTAAATCTATGAGAGTGTGTGTGTATGTGTGTATGTGTGTGTTGGTTCAAGTTAATGTAGGTATATGCATATAATGAGGATAAAAATTTTAATAACTAAGGCTGTCAAAATTGCACCTCTATGTTCATTGGTCATTTGTCTTAAAATTTTCATTAGTAGTATTTAGCAATGCAGGAAATGAAGACTATAATTTATTAAAAAGAACCCTAGAATGTAAGTTTTGGTAAGAATTATCAACATAACTTGTTCCAACCTTCCATGTAGTCATTGAAACTCTCTCACCATATAACATACCTAATATAGGCTTATAAGCACATTTTTTAAAATGTAAATTAAATATTTATAAGAAAAGACAATCAGGATAAATATAAAAATATCAACATTTTGTATAATTTAGGATGCTTGAATTTTTTTTCTGTATACTTTTAATGTTAACTCTGAAATCAGAGAATCAAATGCAAAGAGTGAGAAATTTAAAAATGCTTTTTCTTGTGTCTTTCTGTAGCTTCTTCACCATAGCTCAAAATCTAACCTCTGGGTTACATAAATCTAATTCTTCTACATTGCAGACCTTTTAAATCTGTGAATTAGTCCCTCGTTTGCCACTAGAGTCTTATCTTTGACTAGATAAATAGGATCTAGCTCTGTCTTGATATTCATATTCAGTATATGAAAATGGTTATCACATGTTTCATGGTGTATTGAGGGTAGGAGTAGGTCATATCTCACTTGCGGTCTTGATCTTCCAGAATTTATTGCTATGGTTTAATGCAAATTTTGCTAATCCTTGATTATATGCCTTTTTGCATATCTTTTGTGTATGCGTTCCTTAAAACCCAGGGACTCTAATCTTTTGACATATGACAAAATTTCTTTACTCTTCTTGTCAATCGTTTGTACTAATCTTTTTCACTTTGTTTCCTAATATGCAATGCCCAGAAATAAATACTTTGTTGTAGTGGAATACACATGTGCTTTGGTTTGATAAAGCTGAAGAGTGCGAATTTTATTAATGGGGATTCCCAGTGGGGGAATGTGGTCCCTAAATATCAAGAGCTGTTTACAAATGCAGTTTAGGGCTTTCAGACCTTGTGGAGGGTGGAGTGGGGGAGCGTGAGTGAAACAGCAGCATATGTTGATCAACTCTGTGATCTTTACATTTTATGTCCTGTTCCTGTCTTGGATGTCAGCTGTCCCTTTCCAATATTTATCTATTCTTTTCAGTATAAAGATTGTTCTTCCTGAAATATATGAAGTGTTTTTCTTTTTGTTATCCATCTCATTTTATAATTTGTCCCTTCTTCTGACTGCTTGTTCCAAATAAAAATTGTTAAAGCTCGATTAGAGATTTAGGTTTTACTACAAGACTTGACTAGATTTATTAATTAAATCAGTACTTAGTAAATACTTACTGTTCATGAGATATTACTTTATGTAGGAGTGGGTCCAGGTTTTGAATGCTTGAAGCTTATACAGTTGAGAGGGGAGGTTGTTTAAGAAAAAGAATACAAAATTAGGTAGGAAAAATATTTGTTTAGAATAAGAGGAGAATAAAAATACAAATTTGAAAACTATTACAAATTCAGCATAAAACAATATTTTCAATAAATAATTGCATAACACATCCCTAAAATTTTTTCCCTATGTATTTAGGCTGTAGATCCTTTAATTATATCTTAAATGGCAAATGGCAGTAGTTTTATAATTTTATATGAAACTTACATTCTTCTAACATGTTTTATCTAAATTGGCTTTACCTATTATTGATAGAATACATAAAAAATGAAAATTTACACATAGATATATATACACACTTAACATATATAAACACTATATATTATGGCTATTATAGGTAGCTACATATTCAATTATCTGCCTCTAGTATCAGGTGCTAAGATACAAGAAAAACAATATAGAAACAGCAACTGCTTTTCTAGAGTTTGCATTCTGAAGAAAGAAAGAAAATACACAAAGAAATGAATTTAAGACTTTACGCTCTGATTTTATCCTTTTCATCACTAGTTTTCAATATGTGGTCTTAGGTTATGTGGGCATTGCTGAGACACCTTTTAACTGGGTCCAAGAGGTCATATCTATTTTCACAAAAATACTAAGATCTTTGCCTTTTGTACTGTGTAAACATTTGTGCCAATGGAACAAAGCAAAGCTGGGTAAAACTTTCAGTGCCTTAGTAGTAATCAAGGCCATGCCCAATGCTAGCTGTTGTATTCTTCACCATCTGCACTCACAGTAAAAGAAAGAAGTGAAACCAGATTTTAGTCAAGAATCTCCGGGATGAAATAGAAATACCATTGATTCAGTTAAATCTCAACCCTTATTATACACACATTTTTAATAATCCATGTGATGACATGTATGCATAAAGTGGTTCTGTTGCATACTCAAGAATGATGAGCTTTGGGAAAATCATTCATGCACTTGAGTTGTGAGTTGAATTGACTACTTCTTTCAAAAAAATTTTTTTGCATTAAAGAGCAACTGTAAAGCTAAAGTTATTGACTTGGGTATCTTTCATACTTATTTATAATTTTTTAAAATGAGCATATGACTTGAATAAAACAACTCACGTTATTTGTTTCCAATAATAAAATTTGAAGTTTCAGGGAAAAAATTAGCTTGGAAAACTTGAATGCTTCCCAGTACTTGACTCTTCTGGTGAGATTGGTAGTAATATTAATAAATATGATTGTTTGATATTATAAAATGAAAACTGTAAACCAACTTATTCCAAATGATCAAATGCATAATACTGCAAAATCAATGTCAGAATAAAAGAGTTATTCAAAGTGTAAGAGTGATCAATTAAATTTAATGTAATAGAGTATGTAAAGTTCATTAATATTATATCAGATTTTGTATTGCAATTAACCTTTAAAAGGCTACCACTTGTCAAGTTTTGTTGTAGTATCAAGAAAAATAAGTTATAATTATCTGAAAAAGTTATTAAAATATTCCTTCATTTTCCATCTGCATATCTGAAAAAAACACATTTTCTTCAAATACATTGAAATAAGAAATTGAATGCAGAGATAGATATGAAAATGCAATGACCGGCCAGGCACTGTGGCTCACGCCTGTAATCCCAGCACTTTGGGAGGCCGAGAGAGGTGGATCGCCTGATGTCAGGAGTTAGAGACTAGCCTGACCAACATAGTGAAACCCTGTCTCTACTAAAAATACAAAGTTAGCTAGGTGTGGCAGCAGGTACCTGTAAGCCCAGCTACTTCGGAGGCTGAGGGAGGAGAGTCACTTGAACTAGGGAGGCAGAGGTTGTGGTGAGCTGAGAGCGCACTATTGCACTTCAGTATGGGCAACAAGAGCAAGACTCCATCTCATAAAAAAAAAAAAAAAAATGGGAAAAAAAAAGAAAATGACCTTCTCTTAAGCCAGACATATAGACATTTTTTAAGGGAAAAATATTTCTCTTTATAGTAAATTTTATTTTTTAAATATAATTATGCACATCAAATATGTTATTTATGTGGATATATGTCTTATTTTAATATAATTATGCACATTAAATATGTTATTTATATGGATATATAATGGCTTATTTTACAATAAATTAAGCATTTAAAGTTTTTATTTTTAATTTCTATATGTTAAATATCAATATTATAATGCATGAAAACAAAAGCTCCTTGGAGTTATCAATAATTTTTAAGAATAGGAAGAATTTCTGAGCTAAAACATTTTTGAGTAACAGTAGTCTATATATATTCTTCTTTTTGTACCCTCATTAAAAAAATTTTTTTTATACTTGCTTTCTTGAAAACTGAACTTGTCAAAGATTTGCTTCCTATTTCCAATTTATTTTTTTCATTGAACATCCAGTCTAGTATGCTGTTATTAAACTGTATTGTTGTTACCTGTTTTCTGTTTTCATATTTATATGCTTCACCAGATGATGATTTATGTTTTCTTTCATGAAGGTAATATTTTTTCTCTTCTCTGAATTTCTCCAATTATGGCTTGCTGCAGTCTTCCTGTGTGTGTCTGATTACTCAGTTATTTTATGATTTTTTTTTTCCACTATGCCATCATGAATTTGAAGTGGTGCATCAGAGAGGCTGAAAGACTGGAGGCTCTCCTCTTCATTTTCATTGTCTTTTCTGTAATGCTTTCTTGTTATATTTATGTCTGTTTTTCTTATCTCTATCTTAGGATGGAAGTGAGGCTGAGAAAGAGGTTGGACGATGTAAGTTAGTTAGATACACACACACACACACACATTTTTTGAGACACACTTTGCTCTTGTTTCCCGGGCTGGAGCCCAGTGGTGCAATCTCACCACAACTTCTACCTCCTGGGTTCAAGCGATTCTCCGGCCTCAGCCTCCCGTGTAGCTGGGATTACAGGCATGTGCCATCACACCCAGCTAATTTTTTGTATTTTTAGTAAGGACAGGGTTTCTCTATATTGATCAGGCTGGTCTTGAACTCTGGATCTCACTTGATCCGCCCATCTCAGCCTCCCAAAATGCTGGGATTACAGGTGTGAGCCACTGTGCCTGGATGTAACCAATAATTTTTTTAAATTTCAAGAAGGTTTCTACTTCTCCAGCAAATTATTCACTTCTGTTGGGTGGTTGATTGCTGAGATAGTTTGAATTATTTTTCATCAAATATTCACATTCCTCCCCTATTACTGTAGGCAAAATATACGTCCCTAATTCTTTGATATTTAATACCGATACCCATTGACCAAACCTGTTGGCTTTGGTCAAACATATTGGCAGATGTTATGCACTTAGTGGATTTAGATTGATTGCGTTGTAAAGTCTGACTCTTTCATGTTGATGATGTACTTTGAGACAAATAGACCCCAGGCTGACCAACCTGCAAGCTACATCCTGGAGCCAAATCTAGCTAAGTTCCAGCCCTAAATAGAACTTCCTGAGTGAGCCCAGCCTTAATCAGCAGAGCAAGTCAGTCCCAGACTCTGTAAGTTAAGAAGACCTTAACTTTCTTCTCAGCTCCTCCAAACTTTAGATAGGCTTTTTTCCCGGGGGCACTCACATCCTTTCCCTTAAATAATTTATTTTACGAAAGTTGTCATTGTAAATTCTTCCTCTGCCCCTTGGAAATGTAAATCTTTTTAGAAAGCCTCATGAATGTCTTTCTCAAGGACCTGGGAACCTCTCTTGGAAATGTCATCATCAAGGAAGATAGGACTCCTACCTCCCAGTTTCTGTGGCAGGATAGGAGCCTAACTTCACCAAGTACTTTGCCCCAAGTTGCAAAACTACCTCCTGTGTTGAAGGAAGTTTAGGTTTCCATTGGGTAACCCAATTAGTAAGCATATTTACATTACTATCTACCCCTCAACCTTCCAAAATACCCTTGCTTTAAAAACTCTCCAGCTATTTGAGTGGAGCTGCGTTCAAACTGAGTATTAATCTTTCTTCTGTTGCAATAGTCTTGAAGAATCTTCTTTGCCTGTTTTACTTTGCCAAGAGCAAGTTTTGTTTTGACAGAATAAATGTTTGTGTCATAGGATACTGAGCTTGGGGAAGGTTTGTTATGCAGCATTATTACTGCAATAGGTGACGATGAAATTTGGTTAATTAGTTCAGTCATTTATCTCTACATACTTCCTGCATTATTTAAGATGATTTTAAAATGAAATTAAAAAAAAAAAACTACGAAAGAATGATGTGGACAAAAAAATAAGAGTTGAGGAATACGGTCAAAGAAAGGAAACTAATGCAAATAATTCAAGAAGAATTATTATAGTTAAGCATCAAATTTAGGTCAGAATTCACTTCCTTGGTAGTGATGACTTAAAGAAAAAATAAATTCTATAGTAATCATTATGTATATATAATTGGAAGAATGCTGGTATGTTAAAAGAAAAATATGTTTCTTTGTATTTAACAACAGGTAAACATTTATATAGGGCTTATAGGCAATATTTTCAGTAATCTACCCGAAGTTGCAAAAGTAATCATTTGGCTTTCTTTTAGTACCCCTTGATGAAAATCAATAATATTTTGTTATATGAGGATTCTATTAAGGCGTTTCTTCAGAGATAAAAATCAATGAAGTTTAGACACCTAAATTTTGGCTGTTTTATCAAAAAGTTACACTCTTTCCCTAGGGGACTGTGTTTACATGTGTTCTATAGTAATTGGTATTCTTTGTTGAGCATTCTGTGTGTGCCTGGCGCTGTATTCAGATGATGTGGTATTCAATACACATCAGCTTCACTCTTCTTGCAAGACTATTATAATCCCCACTTAAAATACAATGAAACTTAGAGGAGTTAAATTACTTGGTCAAGGTTTATCTGACCCTGAAGGCCATCTATGTTCACTATACTAAACTGCCTTTTAGAGATTTATCATTGCTAAGAAATTTTTAAATCATAAAAATTGCAATGATCTCATTAGAAGTTATTAATGAAATTACTTCAGGGTTCCACTAATACTAAAATTTACTGCATGCAGTCTGCAGTTCCTATGTCAGGCTGAGTGCACTAGACTCATTTGTGAGGTTATTAAAAATATATGACCTAACCTGAGAATTTGACCCCAAAAGATTTGAAGGGCTGGGAATTTTAATTTTTTTTTTTTTTTTTTTTTTTTTTGCTACACTGGCCACTGGCTTTATCTAACTCAGAATCAGGTTTTAAAATGACTGCATTAAAATTTGTCTTTTGAATAAAAATTATTTCAGCTGGGATTTTAATCAGAATAGAGCAGTAAAGATTTAGAGTATACATTGATTTAAAAAATGCCTGGTTTAGGCATTTTGTTTAACACATTGAAAGGAGAGCCTCGTACCTTATTCATTTATTTTTTTGAGATGGAGTCTTGCTCTGTCGCTCAGGTTGGAGTGCAATGCTACAATCTCAGCTCACTGCAACCTCTGCCTTCTGGGTTCAAGCAATTCTTCGCTTCAGCCTCCCGAATAGCTGGGATTACAGGCGCCTGACACCACACCTAGTTAATTTTTTATATTTTTAGTAGAGGCGGGTTTTCCCCATGTTGGTCAGACTTGTCTGGAACTCCTGACCTTGTGATCTGCTGGCCTCGACCTCCCAAAGTGCTGGGATTACAGGTGTGAGCCACCGAGCCTTGTATCTTATAAACCAGCTAAACGGATGCCAAAGTCACATTTTATTATTTAAATGAACAGTTCTGTCTGTGAAGACAGAGGTAATTTATTTTAAAAAAGTCAACCAGCAAGTAAAGCCAAAACATTCAACTCTGGATCTTCTCAAAAGTTTGAAATACAACTTGGTTACAGTTCTGAAATTCAATACCCCAGAGGAAGGAGGAAATGGACTTGATCTGGTGGATGTAGATGTTTATGGTTGGAGTTTTCAAGTGTCCTCCTCACAGTCAGAGAACCCAATCCAAGACTGTGTGACACTTGAGGTGAGTGGGGCTCCCTCCTGATGGGCAGGTTGACTTAATGCCTGGGAGTCATTAAGTTTTGTTGATCTAGATAGTGCAGATTGCATGTAGTCATATAAGAATGAGAATGGCCTGTTTTTAAATCTTTTTTAGCCCAACAGATTCAGCTGCTTCTGCTACTGCAACAAGATAGTAAGAGCATTTACAGCTTACTATTTTATTTTATTTTATTTTATTTTATTTTATTTTATTTTGAGACAGAGTCTTGCTCTTTCGCCCAGGCTGGAATGCAGTGGCTTGATCTCAGCTCACTGTAATATCCACCTCCCAGGTTGAAGTAATTCTCCTACCTCAGCCTCCAGAGTAGCTGCGATTAAGGAGCCTGCCACAAATCCTGGCCAATTATTGTATTTTTAGTAGAGCCAGGGTTTGACCATTTTGCCCAGGCTGGTCTTGAACTCCTGGCCTCAAGTCATCCAGCCACCTAGGCCTCCGAAAGTGCTGGGATTACAGGCATGAGCCACTGCGCACAGCCCATTTACATTTTTTGGTGCAAATGATTGTCACCGTTACCCCAAAGGAGAGGCAAGAATATCTGGTGTTCAAGTGGGCATAAAATATGTAGATATCTGGCTCTGTATGGAATAATGGAAGTAAACAGAAACTCCGGAGAGCAAGGCTTCCCACAAGCTCAGAGGCTATGAGCCTCCTGCTCCTTTAGAACTGTGGGGGAGAGAAAACAAAGAAACAAAAAAACCAGACCCGAAGACCTGAGTCACAGATTGTACGTTAGTGCTTTGTGAATATTTCCTCTGTACGTGTCTTTAACATCAACAAGTTGTTACCCAAAACCTTTTGTAAGCCACACGTTGTTTCTATTCAGATAAATTATTCAAGATACACTGTATTTTTGGGAGAGTGGACAACGTGAGGAATATGTAAGCCTTTCTTTTGATTCCCCTGTTTTACAGCCTGTTGCTCTAAAGTCTCTTTTATCATGTAATATAAAACACTGAGAAGACTGTTGTACACAGAACATTCAGAAAAATAATATTACCTAATAGTTATGGAGCACTTCTATGTGCCAGACAGTTACAGGTGTTATCTCATTTATGTTCATGGCAATCCAGTAGGAGTAAGTAAAACCTTTTAAAAATACATCTAAAGAAAAATTAAACACTTCTTGTATACATGCTATGGATGGAAATTGCTGTTACAACTTAAAATTTATTTACCAGTCAGTTGAAGTTGAAAATAAGAATTCTACTTATGGCACTAACGGAAAGTATTTAAAAAAATTCTATCTGTTTACTAGGGCTACCATAACAAAGTACCACAAATCTGTGGCTCAAACAAAGGAAACGAATTGTCTCACACTTTCATAGATTAGAAGTTTGAAATCAAGATGTTGACAGGGTTTGTTTCTTCTGAAGACTGTGAGGGAAGGGTCTTCCAGATTTCTTCTCTCCTTGGCTTTAGGGCCATCTTCGTCCTGTGTCCTCACACCATGTTCCCTCTACACAATGATGTTGTGTCCAAATTTTCCCTTTTTGTAAAGATACCAGTCATATTGGATTAACCTTCTGCCCAGTGAGGCTTATTTTAACTTGATTACCTCTGTAAAGCCTTCATCTCTAAATTAAGTCACATTCTGAGCTACAGGGATTTCAGTTTTGGGTTTTTTTTGTTTGTTTTTTGGTTGGGGAATTTGGGAAACAATTCAACTAACAACAATATTAAATAGAACTAATTATATAGCTTTAACTTTTGCCCCCCCTAAAATTAATTTAAGCCCATGTGACACTTGGGGTTTATTCCTACACTTTTTCCAATATCCCCTGCACTCACAACACTCCACAAAAGTTGGATAATAACAGTAAGTATTGGTTTAGTAAAAGATATTATATAATAAGGATAAGGACGCAGTTATTTGGGCATCAAGATTTTCAATAGCTAAGAAATTGTTTAATTAAAACAATTCTTCAAAATAACTTTAATATATTTGTTGAGAAGCTAAACTCTAAGTGCAGAGCTTTTATCATTGTATAATCACTTCCTTTGAAAAGTTGAAAATACTCACCAAACAGATTGATATTCTGCCTCATAGACTTCCTCAGAGTCAACATAGAGAAAAAAAAAAAAAAAACTTTATGAGGAGTGTATGATCAAGAGAAAGTACTAAGTCAGACTGTATCTACTGCACAGCACACTGCCGGCTCTGAGCCTGGCGCTTCATGATACAGAGTAACTGATGGGCAGCCTCCCTCATTGGGTCCCATGATGAACTCAGCAGTGTCATGAGCCCTCTTCTCCCACCTGCCTACCCATCATTCTAGCTCCTCTCAGTCTTCTACCACAAGAACCACCCTTGCAGGCACATGGCAGTGGCATTACTGCAATTCTACTGCTTTCACTAACCATGGGCTCTGGGAATATCAGGGCTCCATCCTTTCTCTATATTTTGGTAATAAAAATAACACAACACAAAGGCTGAACCCTGATATAAATTATGAAATGTATTTAATAATAATGCACCTATATCGACTCATCATTTGTAACAAATGTACCGCACAAGATGTAAATAATAATGGAAACTGGGGTGGGAGGTTATATTAAGAAACTATTTGAGCTTTCTGCTCATATTTCCTTAAAACTAAAATTTCTCAAAAAATGAAGTCTATTAGTTAAAAAACCCTAAAGAAAGTTAGGCTCAGCATCAAAATTATGTGTCATGTTTCAAGATATCTGAAAATAATCCGAATGCCAGAGTCCAGTTTTATCTTTTGCTATTTCCACCACAGGATTTCAGATTAAGGGAAGGAAAGGGAAATAGAAAGGAAGGGAAAGGGAAGAGAAAGAAAGAGGAAAGGAAGAGGGAAGGAAGAGAGAGAGAAGAGGGGAGAGGAAGGGAGGGGAGGGGAGAAAAAGATTAAGGTAGCACTTAGGAGCTCTTCTGCAGATTAGTTTTTCCTGTGTGAGTGAAGTAATGTCTGTTTGCAGGAACACTCTTGCAGTGGGTAAAACATTTCATTATGAAATAGAAAGGAAAACACAAAGACATTTCTAGAGGTAGTTGTCAAGAGCAGTTTGTTTGAAATCTAATAAGAAGCATATTAAAAGTAATTATTTTAAACAGCTGGAGTTAAGACAGGCAAGTGACTGAAGTTCCTGTTATTTCTTTTTTTCAAACTCATAACTATACTGAAAATGGTGGGAGGTAATGTGACTACCTGGATCTTACAGCACTTCTTTGAGGCTTGTTTGCGATCTCATTTCTTCTCTTTCTCTCACCACTTGTTTTTTGTTGGCACTTCTCCGCCATGAACCAATGTTTAAAGAAAGTATTCTAAAGAGACTCAGCTATGGGTTTCAGACTTTATTTTTATTTTGGCTTAGATCCAGGAAATGCATTGCTTTGACTCACAGTTATGGGAATTATACCTATAGGTTAAACATAATTCAAAATGCTTTAAATTGTTTTGAGTTCTTCGGATTTTTAACTTTCTTGTTGTTCCCTAAGAGACCTACACATCTAGCCAGCTACTTACTAATAACTATGCAGGCAGCAAAAAATGACAACATTTGTGTAACACAAACATGCATATTGACTCATTTCATAAGATTGTACATTCTTTACTATTTTCAGGTATCTATAAAGATAAAAAGATTTATGTTAAAAAGATTTTTTTAAATTTTTTATTTTTTATTTATTTATTTTTTTTGAGACGGAGTTTCGCTCTTGTTACCCAGGCTGGAGTGCAATGGCCTGATCTCGGCTCACCACATCCTCCGCCTCCCGGGTTCAGGCAATTCTGCTGCCCCAGCCTCCTGAGTCGCTGGGATTACAGGCACGTGCCACCATGCCCAGCTAATTTTTTGTATTTTTAGTAGAGACGGGGTTTCACCATGTTGATCAGGATGGTCTCGATCTCTTGACCTCGTGATCCACCTGCCTTGGCCTCCCACAGTGCTGGGATTACAGGCTTGAGCCACCGCGCCCGGCCTTAAAATTTATTTTTAAATTTTCAGTCTGTTTGTGTGTGAGCAATAGAAAAAGATTTCACGATGGATAATACTAGAGTGCTTGGCACAGCAGTCTCTCCCCTTCTTTTCATTTTACATCAATCTTGGTATTTGAATGATGGAAGAGTAAAGTATGGCTTTACTTGTAAATTTTAATGAGAAAATATTTATTTGAAAAGAACTGTGAAAATACATGTGGCTTGCAACATGAGACTTTCTTTCCTAGTGGTAAGCAAATCAGAAATAATTTCAAAAACTACCCTGGATCTAGGTAGTATCTTGACGACGACACACACACACACACACACACACACACACACACACACACACACTCCTAAGAGAACAAGAAGATTCTGTAATGTGGATCACCATTCAGTTGTAGATTCACACATATTGAATGTACCTGTATGGAGTCAGAGTCTGCAAGGAAAAACAAGTTTAGATGGAAGTCTCTAGGGCACCTGATTGGATATTTACATAGTTAAGGCTTAGGATTTGATTTTATTTCATTAATTTGGCCTGCCTCCTAAATACTTTCATCATTCAATCTTTAAACAGTGTTGAAATATTAAATTTTGAATTCTCCCAGCATTCTCTGAAAATGGCATAGTGAAGACTTTAGAAGTCACTTAAGGATCCAGTAACCTTGCAAACTTGCAGTGGCTACCTAGGCAGCTCCTCTTAGGGGACGGCACTCTCGTCGTACGATGACAACTTCACAGAGAAAATTGCTGCAAAGGAGAGGCTCATTTTCCCTTCCCACAGCCTGTGATTACTATGCCTGGAGAATCATTTATAAAACTCATATGTGCAAAGTCTACGGGTGATTTATGAATCTGGGGCTGTTGTGCAGCACCCAGAGATTCATCATTCCTGGATACATGTTAGCAAGAATGAATTCCAACCAATGTTCAAAGTCAGAAGGCAGCATCCTCCAAGTGGCCTGAGCAGCTTCTGGCCCTTTGGCTGCCATCGTCTCTTCCCTTTTTATCATAGATTAATCATACATACATTCTCTTTTTTCTTCCCTTAGGATTGAAAGAAAATGTACTCCATAGAATAATAAAAAAGAAACTTAGCCTCTAGGTTCTGCTTTTCCACCTCTTCACTCCTTGCTCATGTTTTCATTCCTTTTCCACTGTCTATCTTTATATCTGCAATTCTCTTTTGATAATTACCTACTTCTTTAACTATCTCTAGATTCCTCCAGATACCCTTGTTTCTATTTCCTTAGAATGCTGAGTCTTACCCTGCTTTATATATTCTTGTCTCACCTTTCAAAGATTTCTCATCTTTCATTTATTACATAATTCTCTCATTTTTCCTGTTTACATTCTTGCAAATACTTGCTCTTTTTCCCTCTCTTTTATTTCTCTCATCTGTTTTATATTTCCAAAGAAAACCCAGTCTTTCTAGCAACTGACCATGATCCTGGAGAAGATTTTTGAAAGAATTCAGAATGTTTTTACCTAATTCTCCTTCCTTGACAGATACACAAAATAGGATATTCAATTCGGCCTTTTAGTCCAGGGAATTGGAATGTACACTTTCTTTAATAAATTTACATATTGAATGTAAGAGGTCTCAGCAAATTTATATAATATAAAATAAATATTAACTGTATAAATTATTTAAAAACCATGAAGCAAAATCTAAATATTCAGTGAAGGTAAAAATGGGCTTAAATATGGAGAAAACCATGCCAGAATTCTAAATATGCACCTAACTCAGGAAGTGTGTGTGTGTTTGTGCGCACATGTGTGTGTGTGTGTTTTAGTGTATGTGTATATATTTTCAGGGATAGGGTAGGGTAAAGAAAGTGCCTGATTCTTCTAGATCTATGTCCTAAAACAAAGACTTGTTCCTTGAAATTGAACTCCTAGCATTTCAATCCACATTTGTGCACAAAATAGCATAGCAACCCTGCTCTGAAACCCAGTCTTAAGATCTGTTGAGCATTTATTTAGAGTATTTATTTAGAGAAGAAGTTGATGCTCTATGCAGATTAGGGGAAGCTCTATGAAAGAATGCTGTGGAAATGCACAATGACTCCTCTATTCAGGATATTTTTAACTCTGGCACTGAATTTACTTAGGTCATTCAAAAACTCAGAAACCCTTCTCCTTGGAAGGCAGCTTAGCAAACATGCCCACTGAGAGTCACATCATCTTCGCATTCCCAAACAGGAGTAGATTTTCTAACTCTTCCTTCAAGCCATTATCTAGGACTCCTTCTGAGAGTTTTTGGTAAATTACCATTTCTCTCTATGGTACGCATAATAATGCCCCTTCCAATATGTCTACATCCTAATTCCTGGAACCTGTGAATATGTTCTCTTACATGACAAAGGGGAATTTAGGCAGCAGATGGAATTTTTGTTGCTAATCAGCTGATCTTAAAATGGGGAGAATATCCTGCATTATGGTTTATCTGTGTAGGCCTAGTGTAGTCATAAGAGTCCTTGAAAGTGGAAGACAGAAGTAAAAGAGGTGAGAAGAGGAGGTAATGCAATATGAGAAGGACTCGAATGGCCACTGCTGACTTCTATGGATTACACATGTCCCCAAAAAGAAATGTTCAAGTCCTGATCTCTGGTACCTCTGGATAGAGCCTTATGGAAAATAGGGTATTGAAAAAGTAATCAAGTTAAAATTAGGTTACTAGGGTGGGCCTTCATCCAACATGGCTGGTGTCCGTAGAAAAAGGGAAAATTGGGACACAAAGAGACAAGGGGAGACTATGTGGAGAGACACAGGGAGAACGCCGTGTGAAGATGGAGAATTGGAGTGATGCTTCTGAAAGCCAGAGACTACCAAAGATATCTGCAAACCCCCAGAAGCCAGGAGAGAGGCGTGGGAACAGGCATGAAGAGATTCTAGGAGAAGAAGCTAGGAGAAAGGCATGAATACCCAGCCCTCAGAAAGAGCCAACCCTGCCAAAACCTTGATTTCAGACCTCTGGTCTACAGGATTATCAGACCATAAATTCCTGTTATTTTCAGCCACCCATTCTGAGGTCCTTTGTTATGACAGCTCTAGAAAATGAGTGCACTGGCTTTCTAGATGGAATGAGCCACAAACAAATGAATGTGAGCAGCTTCTGGAAGCTGGAAAAGGAAAGAAAATGGATTCTTCCCTGTAGTCTGCAGAAAGAAATGCAGCATTTCTGACGCTTTGATTTTTGCCTAATGTTATGGACTAAATATTTGTGTCCCTCCCTAATCTCACATGTTGATGTCCTAACCATTAATGTGACTATATTTGGAAATAGGGCCCGTGAGTAGCTAATAAAGATTATATGAGGTTCACAAGCATGGGGCCCTAATTCAATAGGGCTAGTGACCTTATAAGAAAAGAGACACCAGAGCATTCTGTCTGTCTCTACCATGTGAGGACACAATGAGATGATGGCCATCGCAAGCCAAGAAGAGAGCCCTCACCTGAAACTGAATTGACCAGAACTTTGATTTTGGACTTTCCAGCCTCTAGAATTGTAAGAAAAATAAAGTCCTGTTTAAGCTGCATGGTCTGTGGTATTTTATTATGACATCTCTAGTGGACTAAGACACCTAGTGAGACCCACATTGGACTTCTGACCTTCAGAACCATATGATAATAGATTTGTGTTGCTTAAGCACTAAATTTGTAATAATTTGTTACGGCAGCAATGGGAAGCTAATACATTCTCCATTATTAAATTTCCAGTGATGTCTTAGCAATTATATAGGCTGTGGCCCTGAGATATTATTTCTTTTTCTTTCTTTTTTTTTTTTTTTTTTTGAGACAAAGTTTCACCCTTTGTTGCCCAGGCTGGAGTGCAATGGCATGATCCCAGCTCACTGTGACCTCTATCTCCTGTGTTCAGACAATTCTCCTTTCTCAGCCTCTCGAGTAGCTGGGAATACAGGCATGCACCATCACACCTGGCTAATTTTATATTTTTAGCCATGTTGGTCAGGTTGGTCTTGAACTCCTGACCTCAGGTGATCCACCTTCCTTGGCCTTCCAAAGTGCTAGGATTATAGGTGTGAGCCAGTGTGCCTGGCCGTCATACCATTTCTTAATTAATCTTTTGCTTATCTTAACCTAAAGTACGTACTCTCTAAATGGAGAATTCATATAGACCTCAGATAAGAAATGCAGTAAGAAGAGTGATACATGGTCAACAATTACAAGCAGTACTATGCAGTTAAAGGTATAGCACTGCACAACGATTGCCTTCATTTTGCAGGTTTTGGCTTTACTTATCTTGCTGAAAAAAAAAACTTTTTCAAAGCAAATATGAAATAGTTTTTCTTATTAGAAGAACCTGTTGATTTGTCAACTCTTAAATTCTATGAATATTATGTGTCATAGAAAAGTGTCAAATGATACGGTAAATTATTGCTATTTGTGGAAAATTTCACACCTATAATTTTATCTGAAGGCTATAAATTTTTTCCTGCTGCCCGTGAAGCTTGCATAAAGCATAGAATTAGTATTTAGAAGAAGATCAAGGTAGAAAATATACCCTGACAGAAACTGACAAAAATTACCAAAGGTCTAAAATGACGTGAACTAAGGTAACATTTTAAGGTTAACCAACAGGTTTTGAATTTTCAATAAACTCAAAGCTATACATTTCTGGAATCAAACAATTTGTAGGCTCAGGAAGTTTCTAAATTAGATATCCTTGGGCTTCTAGTTCTGCTACGTAATAGCTGAGTAGCCTTGAGCAAATACTTTACTCTTCTTTGAACATTAATATCTTAAAATTTTCTAAATCATATAACTTAACTCTTCATCTTCATATTTTAACATCCTCAAACTTTTACTTATGTAAACGTTGTTTTAATTATGTTGTTTATCAATGTAAAGTATTTTACACTGTGCTAGCACATAATGAGCTCTTTATTTCTTGTCTACCATTATTATTATATCCTGAGTAGGTTGTGTCAGTTAACTTTTACTGTATATGAAATCACCCCATTATTTTACTGGTTTAAAATAATTTTCATTTTTTTCAGTTCAGGATTTTGAAGGCCTGCTGGTTGGTTGTTTTCATATGAGCTAGATCTGCTGATTCTGCAGGACTTGTGTGTGTTATCAGCAGGAAGTTCAGTGGTTTGGGGGACCTAAAACCCTTCATTCTCATGTCTGATAGGCTGTGGGTCAGGGCAGTAGGAATGGTTGAAGCAGTGGCTTATCATCTAGCAAGCTGGTCTGGGTTTCATCATATGGTGGTCAGTTGTGAGGTTCCCAAGAGTAGCAAGAAGGCCAGCTTTCTTGTACATGTGTTTTTCACACCTCTGGTAACACCATGCTTGCTAACGGGGCACTGGCTAAGTCAATGTTAGCCTAATGTCAATATGGGTGGGTGCTATCGAAGGTCATGGATAGACCGTAATTTGTGGTCATTTTTGCAATCAACTGTATACTATTCCAAGTTTTGGACCCACAAGTACGTGTTATAATACTTAACATCCCTCTTGAGATGTCTCACATGCACACTAACTTAATACGTAATATCTAAAGTTGTATTCAGATTAAATACAAAATATCACTCTTGAGCTGTGTCACATGCACACTAACTTACTACATAATATCTAAAGTTATATTTAGATGTAAATACAAAATATCTAAAGGTGTTATCAAAGGTCATGGATGGGACTGTAATTTTCGGCCATTTTTGCAATCAACTATGCAAACGATTCCAAGTTTGGGATCTACAAATACATACTATATTACTTAATATCACCCTTGAGATAATTTCACATGCTCACTGATTTAATACATAATATCTAAACTTCAACGTGCTCCTTCTCCAGGGATTTAAAACTTAGCAATTGAAACTATTTTCCAGTCAGTTGCTTGTGCTAGAATTCTGGAAGTTGTCTCTGATGATTTCTTTCCCTTTCTGCAATATCTATTCAGTCCCCAAGTTCTTTAAGTTGTATCCTTACAAATATTTTTAATCCATCCACTTTGTTCATCCCCCAGGCAACTACCCCTATCAACTCTTGCCTGGAGATGTAACTTTCCAAATGTAATAGCTGCCTGAATTGACTACCCGCATCCCATTTTGTTTCTTATTCACTCTGTTCTTCAGAGTACATTTCTATATTTTATAAAATGCAAATATGATTGTCACATCACTACTGAAAACCCTATACTGTGCTAAATAAAGGGTTTGAAAAACTGAGCAGTTATATGAAGAAAGTAGAAAGAGGAAGACTAATTTTTCAAGAAGGTAGTGTGTGTGTATTTTGGATGAGAAGGTCTGTGTACATTTAAGTAGAAATCCCCAGAAATTAGGAGCAGGGAGAATCAAGGGAACAAAGACCAGGAGAAGGCAGAAGAGATAGAATCCAGAGCTTAAGTCTAGAGTGAGAGGACACTGGCTGGTCAGTGCCTTTAGATTTTATTCAGTAGACATTTAATACACAATGCCTGGTATATAGTGTACAATTAAACATCTGTTGAATAAACGAATAAACTAACAGAGGTTTTGATGAGGAAAATGACATAATATCCATTTTTCAAAAATAAGTCTAGCTTAAGTAAGAATATATTGGAAAAGTGACAAAATTGAGTCAGATAAACTATTTGGTCAGTAAGTGCATTATTTTATATGCCCAGTAACAAGGACCTGGGCTAGCACTAAAGAAGGAGAAAGAAATGGTGGTATCAGGAGAACACTTTTTGGGGAAGTGATGAACTGGAAGGTTTTGTGATCGCATGAATAAGAAGCAAGATCGAGAGGTGTGAGTTGCACTTAGGCTGCAAAGTCTCTAGACCAAGAGTCTGTGAATATTACTCATGAAAAACAGGAAGAAACATATTTGAGGGTTGTTGAGAGCAAGATGGTAAACTCAGTTTTAGACCTGTGGGTTTGTAACCAGAGCAAGACTCAATGCTCTGATAATGAGGAAACAGCTGGAATAAGGTTTCCTTGTCATGTTCTTCATTTCATTTTCTCATTCTGAGATATCTTTGCTCTACTCCAATTATTCATCCTTTATTCAACATTTAGAACATGTCTTAGATTGTTTTCTCTAATCTGCCTAGTCAGATGTAAACATTCTTTCCAATTCTCTTTGACAGTGCTGTCAGTCCCTTTTTAAAAGCCATTACTTCACAATCTCTTACATTAAAGTGAGTTTACACATCTATCTCATTATTTTGGAAACTGCTTGGGACGAGTGATGGGAGCTAGAAAGTCATCTTTTTTTTACCTTTTGTTTTTATAATATTTCCATATATTTCTCAATGTCCGGAATAGAGGACAGACTTAATAAAAGCTTAATAAAGCTTTCAGAAGCAAGGCTCTGAATTTGAAAACAGAAAAATAAATTTTATCCAATTTAAACAATAGAGAATATAGGCTGGAAAAATATGGACAGATCTTTGGGGACCTGTGAAACAATAAGAAAGCACTGACCATTCTTATCCTTGGAATCCCAGTAAGAGGAGAAAAGCAGAGGGGATCAAAGACTATTTGAAAGAAAATGAAGACTGAAATTTCTCAAATTTGGCAAAAGACACAAACCTATAGATTCACAAAGTTGATGACATCCACATCGATACAAAAAAAAATTAAGCTGATGAAACTAAACAAAAAGAAAAGACCTTGAAAGAAACCAAAAAGAAATGATACATTACCTGAATCCATGGTAGACATAAAAGGAAGTAACACCATATTGTACATGTTAAAGAAATTCAACCACAAATTTTATAGCCACTAAAGCTATCTTCCAGTAGTGAAAGTGTAATAAAGACATTCTCGGGCAAAGGACAACTAAAAACATTTCTCACTAGTAGATTTGTCTTAAAGATTGGCTAAAAGGGCCAGCACTGTGATCCAAAATACAGTTGGCCTCAGGTTCTATAAATCAGCCTGCTTTAAGATTTCCTATTTCATGAGTGGAGGCTCTATTGAGATAATTTCAGTGAAACCAGGAGAAGTAAAATGGCAGAACCATTCACAGGGCTCTAAGAGGCAAAAAATGCAGGAAGCATGAGGCCCAGGAGTTGGTGCCTGAAAGAGGTAGTTTTCAGGTGAAACTAGCTGCAAAATGGGAAGGGAAAAATAAGCAAGAACAAGTAAGAGAAAGGCTCTGGGGAAGGATAAGCCAGGACAGAGCACAGGCTAATCTGCGTGGTCACGTTTAAGCAATATGGAGGTTGTTAGAGAAAAGATTTTTACATTAAAAGAGCATAAAGGAAGAATTTCAATGTAGACCCTCTGTAAAAGAACCAGAGTCTCAGTTGAGTGTGGTAGTGTGTGCTTGTAGTCCTAGGACTTGGGAGGCTGAGGCAGGAGGATCACTGAAGCCCAGAGTTCAAGGCTACAGTGAGCTATGATTGTGCCACGGCACCCCAGTCGAGGTATCAGGGTGACGGCCTGTCTCAAAACAAAACAAAAAAAAGCAAAAAAACCCCAGAGTCTCAACAGCTCACTTAGTGGAAATGCAAACTCACTTAATGGAAATGCAAACTATAGGGGCTGAATGATTTTTTATGGAAAAAGAGGAAATTTGGTTTGTCAAGCTATTGTACTTGGTAACAAAAAAGATAAAAACACCAAAAAGTACCCTTCGGGTACCTGTGATTTTCTGCAATGGAAAAATTTGGAATTAGTTTCTGAAATTGCCATATGGATTCTCTTTTCTTTTTACCATTCAAATGATGTACATATTTTGAAACTTCAAGAAAAAGTAAATTGAATGAGTAGTTTATGATAAAGTTGCTTTCCATGAGTGTCACCAGAAGATTTGTATTTCTTCTTTATTTTGGGGAAAAACATTAATGTTTTATAGCAAAACTTTTTTGCCATTTAGCTACCAGAGGAATTTTATCTTTTATACATCTAAATGCAATACAGTTTATAAAATCATTTGTTTTTTATGTAGGAACATTTGTTTGCCATCAAACTGGATATGTATCTGTCTGATATGTACAATAAAATATAATGAAAATATGGTTTATAGAATTGCTGGTATATGTAATTTGTGGTATTTGAATAGGCAACAGTGCCCACCAAGTGCTTTTTGAATCACAGTACAATAAAGTGCCTTCCCACAAAGGCCCAAAGTAAGCAGATCAGTAGTCAAGAGCATTCATAGTTTTGTTGAGGTCACATAAGTTTCCTTTGGGAGAAAGAAATGCCTTTTGTCTTTTAGTTCTTCTTTTGAAATATCTCTCATCTCTATTCCTTTTTCATTGGTACACTACTAAAAATCACAATTCATTCTCTTTCTTCCTCCCTTTTCCTCTCTCTCTCTCAGCTAAGTAGCTGGTCACTGAATTTTGATTCCCTCTATGTTCTAAATCTACTCATTTATCTTACTTTGAATTGCCCTAGTTGACTAACCACCATTTCTCACCTATCACAGTATATTTCTATATGACCTCTGGATCTCTTGTATTATCCTGTCAAATCATCCTTCATAGAACTAAAAAATAAGCCATCTTTCTAAAACATTCATCTCATCATCTGTTCCCTCTGCTTAAAAGCCTTTGGTGGTTCACAATTACTTTGATAATGACATCTTGTGGCATGGCGCTATGCTTTTACAGAATGATTACTGACCATCTTTCTAAGGTTTTTTCCTGCTGGTCTTTTCCTCAAATCCCATGTTCTGCCACACTGAAGTACTTGTAGTTTTATAATCGGTCTCTGCTTCTTTATTCCACTCTGTCTTTGCACTGACTCTCTTTTGGTTTTAAACACCCTCCCTCTTGCTTCTTTCTTTTGTAGTACTGATGGACTCTTATTCATGTTTTTAAGATCCAGCATATTAATTTGTTTGGGCTGTCATAACAAAGTTCCATGAGATGAATGGCTTAAACAACAGGTATTTATTGCCTCACAGTTGTGGAAGATAGAAGTCTGAGATCAAAGTGTCAGCAGGGTCTATTCCTTCTTCAGGCTGTGAGGAAGAATCTGTTCCATGCCACTGCCTGGCTTCTGGTGGTTTGTGGCAATCTTTGGCATTCTCTGGCATATAGAAACACCACCCTGATATCTGCATTCATCTTCGCATTGCGTTGTCCCTGTGCCAGTGACTGCGTCCAAATTTCCCTTTGTCTAAGGACACCAGCCATATTGACTTAGGACCCACCTTAATAATCCCATTTTAACTTGATTACCTGTGTAAAGTACTATCTCCAAATGAGATCACATCCGGAGGTACTGGGGGTTAGTTCAAATATGAATTGTGGGTAAATACAATTCAAACTATAACACTCAGTTCAAATGAAGCCTCTATAACATCTTCTGTCATTCTTTTCTCACATAATCTACCTATTACCTCTTTTGTGTATCCAGGATACCTTTAAAACTCTTTAAATAACACTTAGTACTGTGAATCCAATCACTAATTTACTCAATTTGTGTATCAGTGTCTATTGTATACTAAAATTACTAGTTTTCCAAATATACTAGGAATACATGCATGCCACCAAAGCAATATACAGGCTCAATGCAATCCCTACCAAAATTCCAATGGCATTTTCATAGATATGAAAATCTAAAACTTATATGAAACCACAAAATACACTGAGTAGCCAAAACAATCTGGAGAAAGAAAAATAAAGTTGGAGACATCACACTTCCTGATTGCACATTATATCACAAAGCAACAGTAATCAGAACACTGTGGTACTGGCATAAAAACACACATAGCACAACAGAACAGAATAAAAAGCTTAGAAATAATTCCAAGCATATGCATTTAACTAATTTTGATGAGGCCACCAAGACACAATAGGGAAAGGATAGGCTCTTCAATAAACAGTATGGCGAAAACTGGTATTCACATGCAAAGAATGAAAAAGAGCCCTTATACCGCATACAAAAGTAAACTCAGAATAGATTAAAGACCTAAACATAAGGCTTGAAACCATGAAACACTTAGAAAACAGGGGAAAAGCTCCTTGATATGGGTCTTGAATTTTGGTTAAGAGTTTTTTGGATATCTCACTAAAAGCACAGGCAACAAAAGCAAAGTAAAAAGGTGGGTCTATATCAAAGTAAAAACTGCTGCATAGTAAAGAAAACAATAAAATAAAAGGTAGCTAATGGTTTGAGGGACAATATTTGCAAACCATATATTATGTGAAGTTAATATCTAAAATATATAAGGAACACACAAAACTCAATAGCAAAAAAAAAAGAACCTGATTAAAAATATGCAAAGAACCTAAATAGGCATTCTCAAAATAATACACAAAATGAATAACGAGTATATAAAAAAGATGCTCAGTATCATTAATTATCAGGGAAATGCAAATCAAAACCATAATGAGATATCACCTTACATGTGTTAGAATAACTATTACCAAAAAGAAAACAGATAACAGGTATTAGTGAGAGTTATGAGAAAACGGAATGCTGTACACTCCTGGTGAAAATGTAGATCAGTGCAGCCATTGAGGAAAATGATACAGAGGTTTCTAAGAAATTAAAAATAGAACAATCATATGACCATGAAGCCACACTTCTGGGTATACACCCAAAGGAAATGAACTCACCACCTCATAGAGCTATGTGTGCCCCATGTTTATTGCAGCCTTATTCACAATAGCCAAGATAGGGAACCAACCTAAGTATCCCTCTGTAGATGAATGGAAAAAGAAATTATGAAGGATATAGATAATTAATATCCAATCTTAAGAAAGGAGATGCTTCCATCCTATTTGACCATTTGAGACAACATGGATGAACCTGGAGGCCATCATGCTAAGTGAAATAGGCCAAACACAGAAAAATATTACATGGTCTCACTTATATGTGAAATTTAAAGAAAAAAAAGACAAAAACAGAAACCTTTGAATATATAGAAACAAAGACTAGAAGGCTGTTTACGAGGCGTTGGAGGTGGTGAGGGAAATAGGGAAACAAAGTTACAGTTATGTAAAATGAATAAGTCTAGCTCTCTAATGTACCTACTGCATAAGGATTATAGTTAGTAATATTCTATGGTATCCTAGCAATTTGCCAGGAGACTGGCATTTAAGTACTTTTATCATAAAAAAGGTACATATGTGAGATAATGGATATGTTAATTTGTATAACTGCAGTGATCATTTCACTATGCATATATATATCCAAATGTCACACTGTAGTAGTACAGCATATATATATATATATATATATATATATATATGTATGATAGAAAAGAAGAAGACATCTTCATTTCTTTCTTTTTATCCCCAGAACTTATCATAGTATCTAGGTATATATTAATTGTGCATTAAACATTTATTGGAAGCATAAATGAATGAATAAGTGAACTAGTATACTGTAATCTGCTCAAGTTGAGAAAAATCTTAATTTCTAAAAAGAAAAATGTTTTAAAATGAGACATTAAGTTCAAAATAGTAGACTTCAGAAGCATTCTCATTATTAAAATTCATTGTTTCATGAAATTAATGGATATATTTTCTTAAATTTCAGATGTAAAAGTTATGACTGAAGTATATGTTTTACTCAACAAAACTTTTCAGTCAACTTTGTTTTGAAATCCTTGATTAAACTTATGCATCTAGAAAAGAGTTGCCTACCAATGGCAAATTTATATGTTGTTTTATACTTTCTAAGGTACTATTCTCCCAGATGATGTCCTCTGTAATCCTCACAACATCTTCCCTTGACATTATTATTTCCATTGTAAAGATGAGGAAATTGAAATTTTTGGATGTTTTCGAATTTTCTTACAACTAAGATATATATCTTCTATCTTTTCTTCATATAAAAATTATAATTGCAAAAATAGATACTGATAATTCTCTTTCTACCAATAGTAAGCTTATCTTTTCATAATCTTTAATTTAAAATTTATGTTAATTAAAGGTGAGTGTGTATAAACAACCATACTCAAAAATTGTCTTATTTCACATGCTAAGAAACTAAAAATGTAATTTGGCTTTCTCCTTAAAATCTATTTGATTCATGAAACTTGGACCTTTATATTCTTTGGAACATAGGTCGAAATAGCAATTAAGTAATATACATTAAGTATATTAATATTAATATACATCAATATACATTGAGTATATTAATATACATTAAGTAATAATATAAGTGGTGTTTTCATAAAGGGCGAGTGAAAGTGATCACTACAACTTGATCTAGATCGGGGAAGACTGTGGCAGAAATATGAAAAGAACCAGAGGTAGTTTAGATGAGGTTAAAATGATTTGACAAAGAATGTAATCTATTTGGGCGTGTTTTCCTGTGAGCAGATTCTTCCATTACAGAAAGGAAAATAAAAGAGAAATTAAAAGCTTGGAATCTCTGTTATCTGTAAACCTTTAAGGTCCTGTTTACCTAATTCGATTATAATAAAACATAAACAATGAGGGTCTGGCCATGACATTGGGCAGATGCAGTCATCATCTGGGTTCCAACAGCTGGGAAAATTTCCACCAGAAACTTCCCAAGTTCACTCACAAGATGATAATTCTCTCCCTAGGGCGATCAACACTTCTAAATAACAAATCAAGAAAAGACGAAGTGTTTTACAAGGTGAGCTCAGCACAGTTCCCACAGAATTAAAACAGAGAAACATGATCTACATTTGAAGCCTAAGGCCTGGGTCCACCTTATTATTTTCATTGTTCCCTTAATTTTATTTGCACTGAAGCAGCTCTTTAACCACAACCCACTATATCCATAAATTTTTTCTATCTTTCTCAGGATGTCCAGCACATAGAAATTGCTTCATGAACAAATATTGATGAGTGGATATCTGTTCAGGATTTGTATATTTCACCATTTAATGGGCATCATAAAGTAATCATAGATTCCAAAGCACTTTCAAATAATTTATCACATTTAAACCTTGTAATAATGGGGTGAAGTAGATGCTATTAAATGGATTGTTTAAAAAGGCATCATGGTATCTGGCTCACTGGCCATCTTGAAAACAAATGGTAGTCACCATCAAGGAGTCAAGTCTCTGTCTCTCTGCCTGACCACAGGGGACTGTAAGGTTTATGTTTCATAGAGAATGGGTTGGCTTCCTGTATGGAGTCTCAGTCATTAGGTGAGGAGGTACTGGACGAAAATGCCTTAGTACACTTCTTTCTGTTCCTATTACTACAGCTACTATTTGAAACACTGTTACCTAGTTTTAAATATATATATACACATGTGTATATTTAAATATATATAATTACTATATATAACTATCCTATATATAATATATATTGTATATAAAATAATGTATATGTAACCAGGTAATAAAATGTGTGTGTGTGTATATATATATATACACACACACACACATATATATATAAAACCAAGTATTTATATTGATTGATACATAATATTTGAATGTATTTATGGGGGTACATGTGATATCCTGTTACATGTATCGAATGTGTCATCATTAAGCAAGGGAATTTAGGGTATCCAACACCTGGAGTGTTTATGTGTTGGGAACATTTCTAGTCCTCACTTCTATTTTGAAGCATACAATACTTTGTGATGAACTATAGTCACTCGACTCTGCTTTCAGATTTTAGACATTATTCCTTCTAACTTATGTTTGAAGCGATTTACCAGCTGCCTAACTAGTCTCCCTTCACTCACTGTTTTTACAGTGCTTCTAAGAATGACCTTTCAAAGATACAAATCGGATTTTGTCACTGTCCTGTTTTTGGAGTTAAAGGCTTTCCATTGCTCTTAGAATAATGACCACAGTTCTGGACTGGCAGGTCTCTGCATGTTTAAGCTTCGCCCTCCTTATCCATCACCATGCCTTGTCTCTGCCAAGCTCTCTACACCAACCAATAGTGTATTTAACTTTGTTACATTCCTTGACCCTGCTAAGCTCTCTATCTTGTGGTCTCCCACATCCTGATGTGTCTTTGCAACCCTCTGCTCTGACCATGCCAAACTAGCTAAGGTCTCAGCTCAAAGTCATTTCCTTCAGAGCCTTCTCTCTCTTTCCAGTCTGGGTTGGGTTCTCCAGATGAGCTTGAGGTATCCTCTCTGGTAACAGTAACCACATTTATGTTTGTTTGTTTGACAGTTTTCATCTCCATTCCCAGCCTCACCCTTTCTCTAGTTCATCAATAAATCCCCACTATCAATTATGAGCACAGCACTGAGTGGATGATCAGTAAACATTTGTTTACTTAAAATGATCAATCAATAAATTTCCACCTGAAAGCTGAGGTAATCTTCTAGAAAACATTTCTGGCTGGGCGTGGTGATTCACACCTGTAATCCCAGCACTTTGAAAGGCTGAGGCGGGTGGATCACTTGAGATCAGGAGTTTGAGACCAGCCTGGCCAACATGGCATAACCCCTTATCTACTAAAAATACAAAAATTAGCTGGAGTGGTGGCACACGTCTGTAATTCCAGCTAATTGGGAAGCTGAGGCAGGAGAATCGCTTGAATCCAGAAGGCGGGGTTGCAGTGAGCCCACATCGTGCCACGGCACTCCAGCCTGGGCAACAGAGTGAGACTGACACACACACACTTCTGATTCGTGTGACTCTGGTGCTCTCTTTGATGGCCTTTCTACAGCCCTCAGGATGAATTCCAAACTCCTAAGCCTGGTATACAGGATCTTGCTATTTCCCACCCCACTGCTGCTCTTTTTTTCACCCTTCTTTTTCCTCCACTGTCCTTTCACTGTTTGTTTCTGCAATCTGGAACTGAGACAGCCGAGTATAAAGGGGAAGGTCCCTAGAGAACCTCCAACCAGCCTGTGCACTGGGAGGCCTGCACAGGGGGTGGAGCCATGGAAGCTAACACTGTTTGCAGTGGGGAGGAGCCTGGCCTCTCCCGGTCCTGCGTGGTAACCCGGGATTCTATCTGTGAGTCCAGAAGCCAGCTTGCAGGACTCTCACTTTGCTGAGTCCCTGTTTCCCTTTTTTCCCTTTTCTCACCCAATAAACCTGTCCTTCTCACCCCTCAAAGTGTCTGCAAACCTAATCTTTCCTGGTCTTGTGACAAGAACCAGTTTTTCCTACAACAGAAACTCTTCGATAATTTTTCTCTTTGCTTTAGATATTTGCAAAACTTGGGCCTTTTCCTAATGTCCTTTTCCCCCTCTGCCCATATTCATTCTTTACTTAAAATGCCATCAGGACTCAGTTTAAAATAATGCTATTTCTGACGCTTGATTTTGGAGAAAAATAACTGAAAGATTTATTAGATTTTGAAAGTGATGACAGCCTGCCAATTATGTCATGATCACATATACATGATTATAATATATAATGATAATGAAAATACATTTGGAGCATTAAACTTAATGCTTTGCACAAAAGCATGTTTTGAAATTAGGTTGATTTGATGCACTTCTATACAACATTCAGAAAGGAGTACGTGTAATTGGTAAAATCTTACTCAAATCTCATCAAATGAATAATGAATTGCTCTTGTTAAGATAAAATACAGAGACCACAACATTAGGAGATACTTGTGAATCTTTCCAGCTGAGAGCTAACAAACCAATAATGAGATCTCACTTTTCCTGACTCCTTGAATACTAACATTGATTACATCTTGTTTAATAAGGTCACATGCCTTAAGATTCTCAGCTTTTAAAATCACATTCTCTAATAATTGTGTACTATTCCTGGCAATATGAATGAAGCACTTTTTCACTGAGTGAATCTTTGTAAATGTTTTGTATTTTGCAGAAGTTTGACTTTATTATTTGGAAATAATGTTAAACATTTAATGGAAGCATTTGGGAAGCTTAAGTATGTATAGTTTAGGGAAGACATGGTTGAGAGATAGAAGTATGAATAATAGCAGTATGAATTGCTATACTGTGAATAGTGGAACAGATGGGAAATAATTCAATATTTTAAAAATGAAATTTTCCCCAGATTCAAGCAATTATACACACTAATTGTAAACAATACAGAACAATCTATGAGGAATTAAAGCCTCCAATAATGTTACCATGTAGAGGTAATTGAATAGAACATCAAGAGTTTGCCGTGTTCTATTATTTCTATGTATCTCTCTCTCTCTCTCTCTCTCTCTCTATATATATATATATATATATGTAGTTTCAGAAGTATAATATATGATTTATAGTTTTGAACCTTTTTTTCCTAAGTGGTATTCTCTCCTAGGCGTTTTTTCTTATTGTTTTCTGGAAATACATACACACATAAAGCATGACTTTAATGGTACCATAATGTTATAATTATGATTAATTTATTGACTAATTTCCTAATCTTTGGATACTTCAGAAATTTCTTATTTTCTAACATTATTAATAACAACTGCCATTGCTCAAAAATAATTGTTTACATGCTTATTTTATTAGCATGGTTTCTTAGAAATGTTACTAGATCACAAATTATGCATATTTTTAATACTTTTGAGATTACTGTCAAATTGCTTTCCCTAATGGTGTACAGAATACACCTTAATCATTTGTTTATGAGAATGCCATTTTTCAACTTATACTTACTAATATTATACTATTTCAAAACATCATACCAACTTCTTAGTTTGAAAGATAAACCTTGGATTTAAAATAGAACACAACAAGGGAACGTATACCATTCATATATATTTGAAAAGATTACCTGAGCATAATGACCACTCTATTTCTTCACATATATGTCATTTAAAAAATATCCTTCAGAAAAATCACTCTGTGCTGAACCAAAGAGCTACCCCTACTTACAGATAATATATCTATAATATTTTTGCACTCTACATTTTCCACTCTAAGAACTATTACCTATTTGAGTATGACTGTCTTGTTATTGGAGGAAAGTAGAAAATATGAAATTTTGAGTTTTTATGTGCTCATACAGGGGAAAAACAAGTGAAGCCACACATGAACTATTCCCATTACTCCTCAGCCTGTCTGATAACGTAATCAATACTTTTCCTCTCCAAATCAATCACTGAAGATAAAATTGAAGGCATTGTAGTCTGTGTTCTGGCAATTCTAAAGATATCAAATGATGAAGCATTCATCACATGAACAAGTCTTATTACCTAAATAGAGGGTGACTAAATAAAAGTCCTTCCTTTAGAAATAGAAAAATAAATGCTGTTATTTCAGTATGCACGTGGCCAAACATGAGAGGAATCCAGCATTTTCATGATGGAAAAAGCCAAGGGTAAGATGCCTGCATAGTCTCTGGCAGTAGTTCCCACAGGCTGCACTGCAGGGGAGGGACAACTCAGCTTGCTCCTGGTTCATAAAATGGCCCTCAGGAGCCACCCAGAAAATGGGATGGGTGGCTTTGGTGAGCTTAGTTAAGAAGAGGGTCATTTGGGAGTAGTCTCAGGGGACAGACATGGCTTTAACATTTGTCCTACAATCTGTTTCCTTGTCACCAAAATTTGTGCCTTTGAAAAGTCTGATCTAATCCACCCTAAATGCTTAACATTTCCCTTGAGTTCTCTAAAGAATTTTTGAAAGGTCTTATATTAATAATATGTAATAAAAGAGCAAGGTAATTAAGAACAAGGTGCAGGACAAAGTGGGTGGGATAGGTGGGGGTTGAGAGGCAGGGACATAAGCAGATCTGTATAATGGAACTCAGCCCAAGGTTTCAAGCTCGTTCTCTGAACTTTGTATTTAGTCAAAGACATTATTCCCACAAGGGGAATGGTTTAACAATTCATCGGTTCTTTTTTTTTCTCTATAATTGAAGGCCTCTTAATTGTATTTCAGTAAAGTACAGAATCTGAGGAAAAGAATGCTTAATAGGCAACCCTAGATCAGTATAAAAGAAATGAGCAAGGTAACAGGCACAATTACAAGTGTCATTTTTAAGAAACAAGTTCTGTAGTCTTGCTTATATTATGACAAATGCCTTTGTTACATAACCTTTGTACTTAAAGTCTAAAGATAACAGACATCTTACAAGGTCTAAATATCCATGAAACTATCACAATACCTATGTTATACAAGACAATATTGTGCTCATATTACAGAAAATGGAATGAAGAAATAATAAACTGAAGATCTGACTTAAAGGAAAACTGGCTAATATTTCTTGAGTATTATGTGACACACAAAATGCTAAATGCTTTAAATACATTACACCTTTTTAATACTCAAAAGAATCATTTAAAATCAGTATTACTCCATTTGACCCAGCAATCCCATTACTGGGCGTATACCCAAAGGATTATAAATCACTCTATTATAAAGACACATTCACATGTATGTTCATAGTGGCACCATTTACAATAGCAAAGACCTGGAACCAACCCAAATGCCTATTGATGGTAGAATGGACAAGGAAAATGTGGCCATATACACCATGGAATACTATGCAGCCATAAAAAAGGATGACTTTCTGTCCTTTGTAGGGACATGGATGAATCTGGAAACCATCATTCTCAGCAAACTGACACAAGAACAGAAAATCAAACACCACGTATTCTCACTCATAGTTGCGTGTTGAACAATAAGAACACATAGACACAGGGAGGGGAGCATCACACACTGGGGTCTGTTGGGGGACAGCCAAGGGAGGGACAGCAGGGGTATGGGGAGGCCAGGGAGGGATAACATGGGGAGAAATGCCAGATGTAGATGATGGAGGGATGGAGTCAGCAAATCACATTGCCGTGTGTGTACCTATGCAACAATCCTGCATGATCTGCACATGTACCCTAGAACCTAAAGTACAATTAAAAAATACTTTATAATATAAATTAAATCAGTGGAGCTTAGTTTAGTTACTAAGTTATGCTAGCTCATAACTATAAATAACCAGCTCTTGGATTTGAATTAAGGTTCTATCATGAAGCTTTTCTATAACTATGATTGTTTAATTTTAATTAAGCAAAAATTAGCTCAGGGATTGTGAAAGTTACAGATAATATCTATTCATCTTTGCAGCTATTTTCGTATATTGTTGTTTTGGCATTCTAAAATATACTTTTATTGTTGGCTTACTGCAATAATTTATAACGGCTTTCATACTGGGCCTTTGGAGAATTCTGATAATTGAACATAGAGGGAGTCTGGTGTTCTCCCTACTCCTTTAAAACATTTTTTTCTTAAGATGTTTTTTCCTCATCCTTGTCAAAATTTCTGTCGCATATTTGTCTCCCCTTGTTTTAACTATATTTTGTGAGGATTCAATTAGAAAAATGAAGTGCCTGGGCGTGGTGGCTCACACCTGTAATTCCAGCACTTTGGGAGGCTGAGGCAGGCCGATCACTTGAGGTCAGGAGTTCGAGACCAGGCTGGACAACATGATGAAACCCCATCTCTACTAAAATTACAAAAATTAGCTGGGCAAGGTGGCAGGTGCCTGTAATTCCAGCTACTCGGGAGGCTGAGGCGGGAGAAGTTCTTGAACCTGGAAGGCAGTGAGTTAAGATTGCACCACTGCACTCCAGCCTGGGTGACAGAATGAGACTCTGTCTTAAAAAAAAAAAAAAAAGAAGAAATATGGACCCATAAATGAGGAATTAAGTTATGGCATGCTTCTTTCCAATCAATATGAACACATCCAATTTGATTAATTTATAACTTTTAATAAGTTGTCTTGTAAAAGTCAATACTGAAATTTCAAGCTAGAACTATATTGCGGTCTACTTCGTTCATCATCATTACAAGCACCTTGCATAATATGTCCCATTTCATAGATGTCAAATCAGTTGTTGTGGAATTAATTAATAAAAACAAATAAACTCCTGCTAAATGACTTCATATGTATCCCACTTAGCATATACCCAGCATAAAACTGTTGGCTATTACTATTAGCCAATATAATAGCAACATGTTTTGAAATGTTTTACAGTCTAATGGGGAAGATTGAATATGTGCAGAAACACGTTTGGTTTTCAAACACTTCCTCTTTATTCTCCAGCTTTTATGAGGTACAATTGAAAAAAAAATGCTTATATTTAAAGTGTACAACATGATGTTTTCATGTACATATACACTGTGAAATGTTTACCTAACTCAACCTAATTAACACATCCATCATCTCACATAGTTATAATTTCTATGAATGTGTGTTGAGAAGATTTAAGATCTCCTTACAAAATTTCAAGTGTACAGAACGATATTATTACTATGGTAACCAGTCACCATGCTGTAAATTTAATCTGCAGAACTCATTCATTTTGCCAAACTGAATTATGTACCAGTGACCAATAACTCTCCACGACTGTCTCTTTCCATTCTACTCTTTGCTTCTATAAGTTTGACTTTTGTAGATTTCATATATAAGTGAGCTCATGCAGAAACTGTCATTTTATTTCTAGCTTATTTTACTTAGCAGTGTTCTCTAGGTTCATTCATGTTGTTGAAAATGACAGGAGTTTCTTTATTTTTAAGGCTGAGTAATATCCCATTGTGTATATCAAACACTTTAAAAATAATCAGGAAAATAAAATGTCATTTGCATAATTATACATGTTTTTTGCATTGGTCCATTTTCCCTATTAAACTGTAAAACATTCCAAGATATAAGTTGTAATTATGGTTGCTTATAGTTTACTGGATTAAAAAATACTTTAAATGTTTAGGATTCCTTTTACAAATCTACACAGTCATTGTTGTGAAATATAAAGTTTTGTGAGAGTCAACTAATATTGACTTTAACTTTTAGTAATAGTGTTTCTTAGTGTGTCTGAGGCCCATCAACCCCTTTTCTTCAGAATAACCTGAGGCATTTTAAGAAGTACAGTTTTGGGGGACAAGGTTCTTAAGCTTCTAGTTTTAAATGATTTAACTTAAAAAATTCTTCATAAAAATGTAGGTTCTAGTTTCCTTTTCTTATTTTATAGAAAAATATTAGATTTACTTAGCCTATCAAGTTGCAGTCATCATTGTCCAAACTGTTTCAATGTAAATACAGGTATAACCATATTTATGAGCCATGAATATGTTATGGTTCAAACTTTTGTGTTTACAATTCGGAAAAATATATTCTAAGAAGACAGGTCCACAGCCACGTGCTTCAGAATAACCAAGGATGTTTTCAGCAATTCAGGATAGCCCCTTGACAAGCTAACTACATCAGCATCTCTGAGAGTGGGGCCAGGAATACTTATTTTAGACCAACTAGTGATTTTTACTCACATTAAAATCAGAGATACAGCTATTTCTTTGCCCTTGAGCTCAGAGCTGTGATTTGTTAGTCACAGCGTCCCAGAAGGGAAGCAGTAGTACTACTATACATCCTTCTGCAGTGGCTGATTCTTTGGTAAGATAATGCAGGCCATGTCAAGGTCACAAACATTCTGAGACTCTGAAAGGTGCTCTACCAGCCCAGACTCCCTTCTACCACATGTCCCTGGAGGGCAGGATTTTGAACTTGGCTTGCATAAGAAAGGATCATTACAAAACAGAAGGCCTGAAATTGATGCCTTAAAAACAGATGATTGCAATATTTAATTACTTCCCTATGTCTCTCTGAATTATGAAGACTCAATGTGGCCAGAATGGTTGGTAAACAGAAAATTCTAACTAAATTAACCTAGACAGAAAATCTTTTTATGTTTCCTTTTTTTCAATAATGGAGAAAGTTGAAATCTTGACTGAATCAGTATCAGTATCATCAGACTGATTGACAGTGATTATCATTCAGTAAATGCATGGACATGGTGACCATATATTGCAGTTAGCCTGGTTTTGATACAAGCCTGATCTTCTAATTTAGTGATTACTGATCAGCTATAAACTGTATCACAAACAGAATCTTCTTTCACTTTTCATAGTTCTCAGGTTTTATATGATCAACTAGTATAAAGACACACCTCTACAGAAGATCGATCAGACTGCGACACAGCCTTGAATTTGTGTGCACATTCTTACAATCAAATCTGTTTAACTTATAGAAACTGCACTGTCAGGAAAATGTTTTTTATTTAACTGAAGTTTCTGGTAATTTGAATCCGACCCTTTAAAATCTCCTTATGCCATATATATGGATTTTACTTTAAACATTTTAAACACTAGAGTGAAGGTGAATCAGAAGCACTGTATGACTCAGGTCCTCTAGGCATGGAGCTATAAAAGTCGAGTCCCATTTATAATTGGGACTAAAATAGTTTTGCTTGTAGTTTAAAGCCTTTTGGAAGGAACTGAATTGAAAAGTAAATGGCCTAAGCACTCTCAAAGCAGATGATAGAAGACAGTTTGACAAGAAAAGGCAGATAAAAAGACAGGCAGAATGGTTTTACTTTATACCAGGAAAGACATTTGGCACTTTCTATTTAAAATGCTCTTTGTGACCATTAATTAGTTAATCCTAATACCCTCCCGGTAGAACACATCAGCATTATTATCACTTGCTGCAGCAAAACTTGAAATACTGGAAGATTAAGGGGCTTTAGCAAGAATTGAAAGCTAATGAATGGCATAGTAAGAATTAGAACTGAGTCTCTGTTGGGCAATTCTATTTGGAGTCCACAAGGCCAGAGCCTCTGCAGTGTAGCCAACATACCACTCTGATTACAGAAGAGCACTCTGAGGAATGCCCAAGTCTGATAAGGAAAATCAGCTCAAAGCAACTTGGAAAGCTAAATGGAATGTGTAAGTCCATGAAAGCATGGAGATGTATGTGTCTTTGCCTCAAAACTTCTTGCCTAAGAGTTTCTGTGCCTCAGAACTTTGCCTCAGAGAAAAACAGGGTTCAGTTTCCCCAGAAAGGAAACAATTCTCAAGAAAATAATCAATTGGTCTTAGCAACTGGACTAAAAATTGTATCAACTTGCAGCAAAGAGCAATAGAGAGGGACCTGGGGAACAAAGTTTTTTAATGTTTTGAGCTGCATTTATTCAAAAGAATTATAGCTATCTTTGAAACAAATAGGACACTGGGATCTCATCAGCAGAAAAAAACTCAGCACAACATTTAAAAAGTTGAGAACTTTAAAAAGTTTAAAATCTGAGAAGAAACTCGTTACCTTAAAACTCAAAATGAGTCAACTATTTGTTCTATCTCATCCTATCTATCTTATGCTAACCAGTAAGTTTTGAGTCAGTCCCCAGAAAAAAAACAAATGCACAATGACAAAATGCTGTTAAGCAGATTACAGCAAATAAGATTAGGTGACAGAATTTTTCTAAAATTTTTGAATAGTCTTGGTATTCACAGGTTCTCCCTTGACAGCTAACAAGTTTTCTTACTTTATATTATCTTGGGATGGGGAGTTCTTTAGAAGAAAAGTTGAACTCCTAATTCATACTCATAGCAATACAAATGTCAGGTGTATTACAAATTTAAGTGAAAAAAGAAAAGCACTGGAAGAAAATACATATGACTAAATAATTTGGAGAGATAAAACACTTGTTTAAGCTTGTCACATAAATAGATACAAGAAACATATTGATGTTTTCTATGTAATTACAATTAAAGAATAATTTGGGGTAATAGTTGCAGTATATTATTCATGTCTTTAACAGATTATATTAGTTTTACAAAGGAGGCTAAGACAAGTCCCAAGAAGCCCTATCAGTTAGTGGAATCTTTGTGGACATGACAACATGTCAACCTTGATGCTTTGTTGTCCTCCTATACCAAGAGAAGTAACTGGTGGTTATTTCAAGAACAGATAATTTGGGCTGAGCTTAAAGCTGCATTCTCTGATGAATTAATCACAGGTTTATTCAATGAATAAAGCTAATGTAAGAGATACCCTTATTATATGTGTATATGTTTTTAATTTTAACTTTTAAGTTCCAGGGTACATGTGCAGAATGTGCAGGTTTGTTATATAGGTAAACATGTGCCATGGTGGATTGCTGTACCTGTCAACCCATCACCTAGATACGAAGCCCAGCATACATTAGCTATTTTTTCTAATGCTCTCCCTCCTCCAACCCTGCTCCCCAACAGGGCTCAGTGTGTGTTTTCCCCTCCCTGTGTCCATGTGTTCTCATTATTCAGTTCCTACCTGTAAATGAAAACATGCCATGTTTGGTTTTCTGTTCTTGCATTAATTTGGTGAGGATAATGGCTTTCAGCTTCATCCATGTTCCTGCAAAGAACATGATCTCGTTCATTTTTATGGCTGCACAGTATTCCATGGTGTATATGAACCATATTTTCTTTATCCAGTCTATCATTGATGGGCATTTGGGTTGATTCCATGTCTTTGTTATTGTGAATAATGCTGCAATGAATATACATACATGAATTTTTACAATAGAATTATTTATATTTCTTTGGGTATATACCCAGTAATGGGATTGCTGGGTCAAAAGGTATTCCTGGTTCTAGATCTTCGAGGAATTGCCCTAATTTACATTCTCACCAACAGTGTAAGAGCGTTGTTACTTCTCTGCAAGCTCGCGAGCATGTGTTGTTTCTTCACTTTTTAAAGCTATTTTTTCATGATATGCCATCCTTGCTTCTACCACTTCCCTAAGGGCCCCAGACAAGATAGTCCTGTAAATATTTATCCAAAAGAGAACCAATTCGTCTTTGGGGAATGAGACTCGCCTTTATTAAAGGATCAATATTTACGCCGGGCGCAGTGGCTCACGCCTGTAATCCCAGCACTTTGGGAGGCCGAGGCAGGTGGATCACGAGGTCAAGAGATCGAGACCATCGTTGTCAACACGGTGAAACCCCGTCTCTACTAAAAATACAAAAATTAGCTGGGCATGGTGGCGCGTGCCTGTAATCCCAGCTACTCAGGAGGCTGAGGCATGAGAATTGCCTGAACCCAGGAGGCGGAGGTTGCAGTGAGCCGAGATCGCGCCATTGCACTCCAACCTGGGTAACAAGAGCGAAACTCTGTCTCAAAAAAAAAAAAAAAAAAAAGGATCAATATTTACAAATTGTATTTCATTAGGTGCCAGCAGATACCACTGTGTTCTTATAAAGTAGAAATTAGAGTCTTCTCCCAAAGTTGTAAATTGTGTAGGCATCTTTTAATTCTGTATTACATCTACACACTTTAATCCTAAGCCTATCTTTTTTAGACCAAGAAAAAGGCACAATTTCCATCAATATATTTATTTACCTAAAGAGACATTCAATGTGACACTGTAATTTTTCCACTGCCATGTCCTTATGAATCTCTAAGATGCATTATCTGAGATTTTGTGACCCAGTTTCAGAGAGAGAATTTTGAAATGAACAGCATGGATTCACATTCGACTGTGGTTCTCACACTTTAACCTGCATCAGTCTCTCCTGGAGGACTTGTTATAACATATATTTCCAGGTCTTAACCCCCAGAATTTCAGCAAGTCTGGGGGACAGCTTGAATTTGCATTTTTAACCAATGTCCATGTAATGCCAACACTGCCAATCTGGGGATTGTACTTTTAGAAGTATTGATTTAGAGAAATGAGCAATAAAGTAGCAATTCACATAATCCAACTAATGTTTCCAGTACCATGGACACAAATATATTTAAAGCAGACATTCAGGAAACATATTTGCCTTACAATTTACACAGTACAAATCTATTGATTTATGATATGGTAATACAAATGTAATGTGGCGATACAGCTATGAATTACCCTCTTTCTATGGCTTTTACAAATTTTATACTTTAAAGTAATGAAGGCATGAATTCCAAAGTTTAGAATAAAATGAAGTAATGTGTTTATCAAGATTGTAGTGAATCCAACTGATCTTCAGTTCAGCATTATTAAATATTTAATGAAATTAACTAGTAGATGACACAAATGAGAGTAATTAAATGCGAATTCTCTTGTTACTTCCTTTTTTTTTTTCTGAGATGGAATTTTGCTCTTGTTACCCAGGCTGGAATGCAATGGTGCGGTCACGGCTCACCGCAACCTCCGCCTCCTGGGTTCAGGCAATTCTCCTGCCTCAGCCTCCTGAGTAGCTGGGACTACAGGCTGCGCCACCATGCCCAGCTAATTTTTTGTATTTTTAGTAGAGGCGGGTTTCACCATGTTGACCAGGATGGGCTCGATCTCTTGACCTTGTGACCTACCCGCCTCGGCCTCCCAAAGTCCTGGGATTACAGGCGTGAGCCACCGCGCTGGGCCCTCTTGTTACTTCTTATGTCATTATTTGAAAATCATTTTCTCCTTTAACTTCTGGAATCAGCCATTCAAATACTATTGCAAGCCATCAGTTTCATACCTGAAGCTTAGTAAGCGTTCAGAATTTCCATGTCTTTGCAGTATTATGGATTAACAGTTACTCATCACCTTATGGGTGTACTGAATTAGGTTAGTGAAATCTCAGCCTTTTCAAAGATCATACTTCTGTAATGCCTCTCCTTAAATGAAGAAGAAAATGTTTTGAAGTTAAGCAGAGCTCAAACACTAAGGAAGAATGTAAATGCATGAGGAAAGGAATAGTCCAGCTAAGGCTGCTGTGTGTCTGCTCACATTATTTAGTGACTAACTAGAGTGCAGGGCATTCTTTTCCCTTAGTTATTAGGCTGGTGCAAAAGTAATTGTGGTTTTTGCCATTACTTTTAATAAATCCGTTGTTTGTGTGTATGTGCCCATATATGTGTGCATGGGTTTGTACAGAAACACACGCATATATATGTGTGGTGGGGTACCTGGCCACAAGCAATCAGGGCAAATTTTTCATCTCTAAACTGTTACGAACATAATCATTATAGATTTCTTTTGAGATATAATTGTGTAACAATGGTGATCCTGACCACTCTTCCTCTTTGTGACCAGTGACAGTAAACGAGGGATTTTGTTTTTACCTATTTATTCCTAAAAATTCCTAGCAAATCCTTTCTCATTTTAATAAGAGAAAAGCATTTACTAGGCTCATTATACAATTTCTAATAGCATCCACCTGATTACCCTTTATTCCTTTACCCACAGGAACAGGCATTTAATTGGCTAGCATGCCTGGAATGGATGCCTTCTTGTTCTATTTCAGGGATCATTTCTGTTATCATTCATTAGGTCTCGAAGTTTAATGCTGGAGGGAACACCTTTTTCTCCTTCTGATTTCCTAGAGGAGAGGTGTTGACACCCTTCTTGCCTTTCACTGCCCCTTTGTTCACTCTGCTTCTGCTTGAGTTATCCAGAGCTATGTTCCTGTTTGGAAACATCTGGACCAGCTCTGTTCTGCCCTATCCCTGTTTCTCTAGGGAGCAAGATGCCTGCAGTGAGAGGCAGTTTTGCTGCACTCCAGCGAGAACCAGCTCTTCTTGAGGGAAGCATCTATAGTCTTGTACTGCCTTGATGAAGTGGTTAAATACAAATAATTCTGGAGTTCAGGATTAGCAAGCCCTCTTTGTTAACAGTCCCACAGCCAAGACTTCTTATCTTGCCCCTATCAGTACGGAGGGAGAAACTTGGCTTAATAATTTGAGTAGGAGAGGGAGGTACTATTTGTTGTGCCTACTACTGCATCCCAAAATACTAAGGATAAATCTTATCCTAATCGTCCATCCTTATGGGAGCTTATGGTTTTGTATTATTCCTAAATCCTCGCTATGTTTCCCTCCCCATAAATGTTATGGTTTCAAGATTGCTTTCATTTTTCTCTCTTAACTGTATGTGTCTGTATGTGTAGATATCTATGGTATGATGTGATATGTAGATATATATGTATAGCCTTATTTGTCTAACTTTTCTTAGATACTGCCTTCCTTCATGCTGTCTTTTCTTTTCGGTGGTAAGTGCATACCTAGATCATTCCTCATCGATCTAGCCAAACTATTACACATTTTTCCTCTACTTAACTATTTATTCCTGTGGAAAACCAGTGTTTGATATCTACTATAAATAGAAGAGGCATTAATAAACAAGAATAAGAAAGAAAACAACATCAAAAATTAGTCAGGATAATAAAGATACTGTTTCTAAGTACCAATAAAAATATATATTAGTCAATAAATGGATTGGAACACCTGAGCAGACATGAAAAAATAAATTGAGTCTACTTTACGCAAGATAAATGCCAGGTAGATGAAATAATTTTAAAAGTAACCATAAATCAAATAATATAGAATATAAAAATGAATAAAATATTAAAACATTACAAAGTTCAGAAAGAAATTAGAAATTTGTAATATTGAGTTGAATAGGAGACAATGCTCAAAATCATAAAGGAAAGCATTTCGTAAATTTAATTATAACAAAATAATCTTTAAATTGTGCATAGCAAGAGGTCTCAATCGATAGTAATTGGATACTATTTGTCAAAATGACAAATGCATACATCCTTCTTTACACTAGCAATTCTTGCCCTGGGATTTTTTCCACAAATTTACTGGCATGTTTAACAAAGCTACACCTAAAATAATGTTTATTTTAGCATAGCTTATAAATACACAATATTGGAGAGTATCTTTTGAAAAAGGACTGATTAATTTTTGGCATGTAATTGGAGATTAATGCAGCAGTTTAAAAAATGAGGCAGCTTGATGTTATAGATTGATTTAACTTGTGAATTAGGGAAAAGTACAGTGTAGAATAATAGATGTTGTATGTTATCTCTTAGGTAACAAAGAAAGATGAACAAAAAAAGATGTATATTCAGTTCTTTAAGAATGCCCTAGACATCAATAATTGTGGTTCATCTAGTGAGAAGATAGTGAACAAGGAAACTGGAAGGAGAACGATACTTTCCATCATATAATTTTCAGAACATGATATAATTTCAGAGAATTAAAATTTCTTATTATATATGCATTACTTCATTCTTGTTATATAGGTATTACTTATTAAAATGAATATTTTTAAAAAAAAACAAGTCTATATCTATAAACTCCCTCTGAAAATTACCTAAGATCTTAAGCTTATTCACAACCATCTACTTCATTTGTCTCCATTTCCCAGGATTTGTTGAAAGTATCTGCACTTTTAGCTCTAGAATGTTTTAACTTTAAATTAAAAACACCTGGAACATGCTGCCGCATATTAACAAAAGCTATATATACAGATTTTGTAAAATGCCAGGTCTGTAACTAAGATATTTGTATCTATGGGACATATCAATGTCAGTTTTACCCTGACCCTGGAGTTGCCACTATCAAGTGTGAGAGACACTCTGTTTGAACATGGGGTGTTCCTGGTCTAGAATGATTCTAGAGATGGTTTAGGGAGATAAGACTTAATGATATAGAATTTTTAAAACGCTTTAGAAAACTGGCAAGAGTATTAATCATTACTACATAGTCTACAAAGGCTGGATTTCAGAGAAAGCTACAGGATCACCATAACCAAATCTTCCCAGCCTATATGACCCCATATTACTACATTCCTTTTCTTTTCTTTCTTTCTATCTGTACGCCTTCCACAAACACTTGGCTTCCTGTCCTCCTCCTTGTTCTACTAGCTGTCTTCACAGTGCATTTCCTATCACCTGCTGGGGTAGATTTTGGAAAAGAACACACTGCTTTTCAGCTTACGCCCTCAAGAGGTGGAGTCTACTGCGGCATTCTTTACATCAAGGCTGGCCTTGAGCTTTCTTTGACCTATCGGTGGCAATGATGTCGTACAAGTTCATAGCCTGTGCTTCAGGAGGCCTTCCTCTCCTGCTGCTGATGAAACGTTGTGACCAATGTGACCAGGCGCAGGCTAGTCTTCTGGGGGATGAAACATATGTGGCCCCTGAGCCTTCTCTGCCCCAGCATATAGTTGGTGAAAACACAGAAGAGCATCTAATAGACCAGAAGTTGACCATAAACACATGATGAGTCTAGCCAACCAGTACAATCACTCAGCTGCACCTTGGCCCAAGTGCCATACCCACAGAATCATGATCTAATTTTATCGCTGTTGTTTTAAACTACTGAGTTGGAGGGTGGTTTGTTATGCAGCAACAGCTTATTGTTCCATTACCCTCCAGGAAGAGCCCTCTGACTGGTTACTCATCTCCAATGTCAGTCACTAGTATAAGCTTAATGAATGATCTTTCACAATACTTTTCAGATATACACACACACGCATGTGCGGGCGCACACACACACACACACACACCCACACACCCCTAAAGTGAGAAATTTTCTTTTTTTTTTTTTAAACAAAATCTTTTTTACTGTATATCTCGGAATTTAGGCACAAGTTCATCTTCCCTATTTCTATTCTCCCTCTGCCCTGTCTTTTCCTTCCCACTATCACGTTTTTCTTTACTGGTAAGATCTGTCTGCTACAGAGAGTTTCTTAAATCTAATCACCTCATTCATTATCACTTTCCTCTAGTTAGTTGTCTAGTGTACAGGTTATATTAAACTATCTTGCAGTTGTTGACATGTCATGTTGTAACAATTTTCTAGGCCAGAATTTCTTACATTGGATTCTGGGAAGCAGTATTGACCTTTAAGACATTAATAATACTTTTTCAAGGAAATAGTTGTTTTGATTAAATACATCTAAGATATATTGGGGTAAGCAATAACAAATTGTATTTTGTGTGTGTGTGCTTGTTTTTGTTTTCTTTGGGTTTTGTTTTTGTGTTTCTTTTACTTTTAAATCCTTTCCTTGATAACATGATGTGAATTGTTAACCACCATGGAAGTGTAGCAGGCCCCACAGTACCTCAGACTATGGAACCATTAACATTTTACTGAACAGATTTTAAGAAATGTTACCTTAATATTACCTTAGGCTTACATACATAAAAATCTCTGTTAAACAAGCCCTTTAGTCCATAAATGCTGGTGTGAGAAAAAAACAAGACAATTAATTAGTGATATAGAAACTAAAGATACTTAAAAATTTTTTTCCCTAAAATTTAGTACCTTGAATTTTTAGACTACGAAATTTCCTTTAGATGTTAGGTTACATACATTTTATGTTTATTGTATATTTGTTATGTTTGCCTTTGTGACTGAAACAGATATTTTAAATAAGATATTGGTTAATCCCTGATCCCATGATTTCAGTAACCCCCATATGCATTGGAAGACATATATAAGTACAATAGATTTGTAAGAAGTTAATTTTATGTGTGACAGACTAAACTGTGTCCACAGCACCCTAATTTGACTCCAGGTTGATTACAGGTACAACCAACATATTGATCTTCTCACCCTTTAAGGAGAGCCTGGGCAGCCAGGGTTCCAGGCCCATCCCTTCTGCCCACATCAGCATTTTATCTATTTACTCAATATGCTGTACAGGTTGTATCATTTTTTAGACATGCTATAAATAAAACATTTTGGAACCACTAATTTCTAAACTTCAGTGGGCTCAAGTTTCACCTGGTAAACTTGGGAAAACACAAGCCCTGGGGCCTTTCCAAGAGTTTCTGATTGAGTCAGTGACTGGTGGAACCAGGAATCCACATAACGAATGGGTGCCTCAGATGTTTCTGAGGTAGATAGTCCAGGGACCTCCTTTTGAAAAAAAGAAAACTCTGGTCAACTACTCGTCAGTATCTGTTAACAGGAGAAAGGAAAACATAATTTTCCTTCCTTTGAAACTTCTTTACTCTCATTCTCTAAATGTGGTAATGCTCCAGGGCTCCTTTCTGCATTTCCTTCTCCCTCCCTAGGTGACTTAGTTTGGCATCATGGCTTTAAACACTATCTACATGCTGATGACCCCAAAGTTTATATTTTCAGTTGTGACTTTAGTGAACTCTGAAATTGTTATATAATTTCTACTTATCATCTCCATTCAAATTTATAAGTAGTTCAATGTGACATGTCCAAAACTAAATTTTGACTTTTATACCCAAATCTTTTCCCCTCTATGAGTTTCCACTTTAATTAATGACATTGCTTTCCATATTCTCAGTTGTTCTGGCCAAAAGTTTTGGTGTCATTCTTACTTCTGTACTTTTTTCTTTCTTCCCACAAGCAAACCATCAATATAGCCCCTCAGCTCCGTCTTTGAAATGCATTCGGAATTTTAACTATCTCATTATCTTTACAGCAACCCTCTAACCTAATCTATCCCCTGTTCCACCTGCTGTCCATCCCCTCTGTAGCATCTGGAGTGGGTCATTTAAAATGCAAGTGAAATCGATCAACTTACGCCTCCACTCAAACCTTCCAAAAGTTCCTATCTCACTCAGAATGTGACCCAAAGATTTCATCATGGCCTAAGAGGCTTTATGTGATATAGCCCCTGAAATATTATTTTCTTTTTACTCACCTCCACCATTCTCCCCCTCATTCTCACCTCTGCTGCCACACTGGTTCCTTTTAGGTCAAGTTTCCACACCATGCAGGCTCCCTGCTGCATCTTTGCACTCGAGGGCTCCTCTGCATGAATTACTCTCACTTATCCTTCAGGTCTCTGGCAAATGCCACCTTCTCAGAGGGGCCTTTTCTTATCACACCAATATCACTCAGTAGGCCTCTATTCTGTTTTTGATCACATCTATTAATCAGTTGACATATTAATTTTTTTATCTGTATCTCTCCAAAGTAGTCTCTGTAAGAGTAGGAAACTTACCTATATGATTGATTTCTGTAGACCCAGTATCTAGAAATGTGTTTGTTTCAGTTAATAAGTGCATAAATGATCATTTCAAATGCATATTTAGTGAATATTATAGTATTATTCATTCACATTGAAATATACTATTAAACAGAACCTCCCTCAGACACAGGTCAAGGGCAACAGCTGCGAATAAGACATATGACAGTCAAGGTAAATGGACAGTATTTGATTGCTGGGCCTTGGTCACTCTCTGCTCTGCTCTTGCATTTATGCTATCGCCAGTATAAATGCCTCCCGGCAGACTGAACTGCATTCTGTTAAAGGTGTTCAGAATGCACACTTGAGTAATATATGGAGATATTCTACTCAACATGTTAGACAGAAAAAATGATAACTGCATTATCAGAAGTTCTTAAGTAAACTATTAAAAATATTGTCATTCAACATTTCAGGTTCTTCCTCATAAATAGATTTTTCAAATATGCATAGAGCTCAAGGCTTGATGAAGACAATATATGTTTAAGAGTTTGAGGTGGCAAAATTATTGTTTCTGTGAAAACATTTTTTAAAAAATCTCTCAATTTTGGCACTCACAGTTTTTTTTAACACTTGGAAACTCAGCACTGAACAATTTAGTCTTATTCTGAATGATCCCATAATATATTGAACAATTTGAATGGATATGTAAGCTGAGCTATTCCAAAGCCATCCCATAATAAATAATGCATTATTACAGTTGCATCATATAAATACTACCATTTCTTGAATTTGGGCATGCATTTGTTCTTTTGCAGTTCTGAAAAGTTGGGTAGGAGGACTGGGTTTGCTATGTTACATTAATGAGATTTTGTACACTGCAATTACTCCCTTGCACAGTTTTATTTTTTTGTAAAGGTGATAAATTACTAAACATATGCTATGTGACTCGAAGTTGTTTGGTGAAGAGGATGAGATTGATGAGCCCAGATGGGTTCTTGCAATGAAGACAGAAGCCCAAGATGGTTCAAATTTTAATTAGGTCTTCTAATAAGATGTAAATAGAGAAGAGGAAGACTTAAGATCTTTCTAAAAATCATGTATTTATTCACCAATATGTGTTATGTGCCTATATGCCAGAACATGTCTTAGAAACTAGAAACCCAGTGATGAATAAGACAGTCCTGGCTCTCAGAGAACTTACATTGTACTCAAGGCTCTCTAAATATTGGGAATTATCATGGGAAAATTCGACATGTACATACATAGATGTCTGCACAAACTGGGATTTGAAAGGAAAGGAACTCTATTATCTTCCAAGCTATTCCCACTGAAAGCACTCACGATTATGCTCACTTCCTGATGGTCAGCAAGTGTTTGTCTCTTCCATTCTGTGTGTTCCCTGAAGGACCAACATAGGCCATTATTTTTTCCTATGCTTTGGAGAGGTTTATGTCATAGTGCTTTTTTATGACAATATTTTATTTCCTTGGGAGTTTTTGGTGCTTTTGAAACTTAATTCTTATCCAATCTTAAATTCTGCCAATGTGTAAGATATCTTTAAAACAATTATGTAAGTAATCAATCTGTCTTGCTTTCAATTAACAAAGAAAAATCATTTATCATCTGGACACCAGTGGACCAAGTTCTCTTCCTAAATTTGCATATGTGAAATTCCATTCAAAAACAAAATTGTAGAACTATCTGTCACTGTGGTCAGCTACCTGATGACCGTATTATAAGATGAATATGGTATAAGAAGCTGGGTAAAGAACATTTCAGCTGCAAACCCTAATTGCTACTTTTCGTTTTAAAGGGCATAAAAATATTTCTCCTATGTCTACCTCTAAGAACATAAGATGATAAGTCCTCTCTTGGTTTGAAGAAAAGCTTGACCTAGTGATATCTGAGACAAATGGTTTGATTTCCTAGTGCTTTGAATCTGATAAAAATAATTATTTGATCTACTCACTTTAGTGTAAATAGCTAAAAAAAAAAAAATTCAAGCTAAATGATGCCATCAGACTAAGAGTTAAAACCCTTAGAGGTTCCCATCAGGCTTTCATGTGAGACCTTAACTATAGTATGTATTCGAAAGGAGCTGTTTACAGTTTTCCCCAAAAATAGGTACTAATAGCAGTGTATGATCTTATTAAACGATAGTTACTAGGTGCTGTACATGCTTGCAGGTCAACTCAGTGTTTGTTGCACCCAGCATGTACCAGTCCTCAAATAGAATTAGATTTTCAGCAGTTGCATCATTTGTCTTCATCAGACATCCCTATGGGGAGGTTTCCAGTAGTAACGCCAAAGTATTTTTTTCAAGTGACAGTTTTCCATCTTAAAATAAGAAAGCAAGAGAGTTTCTTCTCACTGATACTGTAAATATTTAAAATTCAATATGTTTTGAGTGTCTTTATTAAGTTAGAAATATCCAGAGAACTTAAATAGGTCAGTAGCACAATGGTGACATTTATATTCATTCAGAAGTTTAGAAATTATCACTAGTTTGTTTAAAAAAAAAAAAGGACACAGAAGAAAGCAAAAGCAACTGCTTATTGTTCTGAGTCACCAGAAAAATATTATTTCAATCTCCTTTGTCTTGTTTTGCCTTTCACCTCTTTGGATCTCTTAGCAACCATCATTTTTATGCCTAGAAACAAAACATATTCTGGTATGAAGTATTTGGGTAGTTGTTGGTTTGTTTTTCTTTAAATCCAGATTTATTCTGGTTGGAATAATGGAGGGGAAACAAGGTTATACTGCCTCTTTCCTGGGATGGTAATAAAAACAGTCTTCATAATATAATTGGAAGCATAGCAGTGCAAGCATCGTCTTCTAGAAATAGTGGGAACAGAGGACTCCTATGTCTCCCTAGACCTAATTACTGCTAAACTGGAAAAAGTATCTGGAATTACTTTAAATAGTGAATTTGATGTGCTACAGATCAATGTAATTTTATTAGTTCTGGGTATTTAGAGCTATGCATATCCCATGTTGTTTCTCAGCATCAATAATAATATAATTTCAAAAACTGCCTTATTATGAAAACAGACCAGAATAAAAAGATAGTGGTAAAAGAAACACAGGAGATTGGCCACTAATCTAAATGACCTCTGCAGTCATAACAGGCTCCTAACCCTGGTTCTGGCACCTACCAGCTGTATATGTTTGGTAAGTTATTTAATATGCCTGATTCTTTTTCAAGAAAATTGAGCCAACAGTGACTACCTCATGGAACTGTTGTGAAAGAAATATATATATATATATATAATTTGCCTAGTTCCTCATAACTAGTAGATGCTTAATCCATTTTTATTATTATTTTGTACTTTCTGTAGCCACTCCTGTATATCCCCAAACCCCACCCTTATCCAAACACTAGTTATAACCATGTACCTATCAGTTTACCATAATGATTTCCCACAGGTTTTGCTTATCCTCCATGACTCATGTAGACCCACAAGTTATCATTACAAGTTGAAAATCAAATTCATGATACTTTCTCCTCAACTGGCTATTCCTCCTTTCCCATTCCTCCCAACTCCTAATGGTGTGTCTCTGCAATGCTCTCCAGCCCATAGAATCTTCTAGCACCACTCCTTTCCCTAATTCCTCATACTAACCCAACCACCCAGTGTGGTTAAGTGTACCTGTAAAATATATTTCCCTTCTGCCCCATCTTCACTGTTCATCCTCATTGCTACTTGCCACATTTTACATTTGTTATCTGCTGTAAGCATTACTGATATAGCCATTTGCCTGATTTCATAGTTTGCAGGCATTTTCTCCCTGAAATCTCCCACTGTTACAAGATCATTCTTCATAGAGGAAAGTTCAGATTGTATTATTCATCTTCTCAAAATCTTTCTACAGCTTCCCACTGCCTGTCTACTGAATCAGATACAAACACCCTAGCTTGACATATCAGACAGCATGTACCCTATTTTTCTCCACCATTTCCCTACACAACTCTTAAATCATGTATGCTTTAATATATTTCATTAGAATTTGAGTCTGCATGTCTGCCTTTAATCTCCTGCCTTTGCTGAGGCTGTTCCTCTACCTAGAATGCCCTTCTTCCCAACCCTACCCATCAAAAATTGAATACATGCTTTAATATCATCTTATTCAACTGAACTTTTAAATCCTCTGTTCTACAATTTATTTTTTTAAATTTTATCAGCCATAAATGCAGGTTTCTTCATTATGGCACTATCAATGACGATAGTATTTAATACATCAGCACAGTTCTTTGCTGTTTATAGGTTTGCCTTGTATATTACTTTATTTATAAAATGATGTATATTCTGTTCTGTGTTGCTAATTTGCATTTTAATTGGTATTCCTAGTGATACTGCTTTTGCCCTAAAACGTATTTTTTCTCACTTTAGAATATTGAGCCTTTACGAGGAGAAAAGAATTTGTATTGTAACTCAGAGAGATGGTTATAAATTAGAAAAAACTGCAAAAGAACATAGATTCCCAGTAGGTGTGTGTGTGTGTGTGTGTGTGTGTGTGTGTGTGTGTGTGTGTGTGTGTGATGCCTGTTCTAAGGCCTATTTTGAGATGGCTGTTAGTTGGATAAGAAAGGTATGAAAGAAATAACAAATAATAATTGGCCAGGCACAGTGGCTCATGCCTGTAATCCCAGCACTTTGGGAGGCCGAGGTGTGTGGATCACAAGTTCAGGAGCTTGAGAACAGCCTGACCAACATGGTAAAACCTCATTTCTACTAAAAATACAAAAATTACCTGGGCATGGTGGTGCACGCTTGTAATCCCAGCTACTTGGGAGGCTGAGACAGGAGAATCACTTGAACCCAGGAGGCGGAGGTTGCAGTGAGCCGAGAATGCACCATTGCACTCCAGCCTGGGCAACAAAAGCAAAACTCCGTCTCAAAAAATAAATAAATAAAAGATAAAAATAAAATAATAATAATTTACTTTAGCTGTGATGAATGCCAGTAATGAGACTGAGTATAATGAGGAAGCATGGCAGCAACAGTGATAGAAGCAAGATTAGAACAAATAGCAGTTGTTTTAGAAGGGAGAAAAACAAATAGTGAATTTTCATATGAAAAAGAAAAAATTCTAGAGAGAAATATTTACAAAAAGAAGTTCTAGAATGCCTGCAAAAATATAAATGGATTTAAAGTGTAATACAAAAACAGAAGTCAAAAAATTCTAAGATTTTATGATCAGTGAAATATGAATTGATTAAACAAAATGTGATATATACACACACACTAGAATATCATTCATCCTAAAAGGAGAAGGAAGTCATGGCACATGCTTCAACATGCAAGTGTTGGAAGTATATTAAGCCAGTCATAAACGGATGCATACTATATGATTCCACTTCTATATATGATGTAAAGTAGTCAAGTTCATAAAGACAAAGGTGGAATGACAGTTACCAGGACCTGGCGGGGGTGGTACAGGGGAGCTGTTGTTAAGTGAGTACAGAGTTTCAGTTTTGCAAAATAAAAAAGTTATGGAGGTCTGTTCCACAGCAATGTGAATATATTGAAAATTACTGAACTTCACATTTAAATTTGTTCAAGTGGTAAATTTTATTTCACATTTTTTTTTTGCCATATAGACCAAAAAATAACCCCGCAGAGTTCTTACTTTTGTCCAAAGGCCCAGTGCTACCCATGTAATATGCTTTCTTGCTAGCCTCTCCCTTGCATTCTCAGTAATAACTACTCTGGCATCTTTGTTACTCTTCAAATACACTTCGCACACTCCAGCCCTAGGCCTTTGCGTTGGCCATTCTGTTCTTTTCAGTTTACTTGTTTCAACTGTTCCCTACTTCAAGTCCTGGTCAAATACAACCTCTGTAGAAAGTCCTTTCTAGATCATCTGGTATGCAATCTAAATCATTTTCTATTTCTTTACCTTGGTTTGTTTTTTGTGTTACTTGCCACCACCTGATAAATATATTTATCTGTTTATTTTCTGTTTTTCCCATTGGAATGTGAATATCATTAAGGACTTTGTCTTATTGATTGTTCATTGTTTCAGACCCAAGTTCTATAGAAGTACCTGGTATATGTTCACTATGAGAAGTGATTTCAAATCATCCTATCCTCTGCTCCCGTCTTCCATCACTCTTTCCAACCCCTTTTAAAACAAAGGAGACAAGTTTTTTTAATTCTAAGATATGTAACCTTGGGAAAGTAATGAACTATAACTTATATTTACAAAAAGGAGTATGGTAGGAGATTCTATGTTTAAAGATAGGTTTTGATAGAAATAGGAAACTTGGACTTAACATTCCCTCTCTCTATATATAAAGGGGGAGTTACTTCGAGAACAAAAGATATGTTGGGATTTTTTATTTCATAATTTCTAATAATTTCTCTCATACAGAAACTTATCCTGAAAGCCTAAATTTGTTCTCAATATTCTTTATGGTTTAAAAGTTGACATTAGTATATATATTATAATAATCTTTTAAATCCAAGAGTACATATAATTCAAAATTGAATGATTTTGAACATACTTTAAAAGAACATATATTTGCTTTTGTTTTGGACTCAAGTAGGTTTACCTCACTTTGCAAACCCCTTTTATGTTTCCAGTTCTTAGCTCTAGACATAATACCCTCCACAGATGGTGGATGTCATTTGATCCTGGCCCTTTCTAGCAAATTCACATATGTCAGCAAATGAGCCTAAAACAACTCTAGGTTTCAAATGCAAAACATTTGTAAATTGCACTGATTCATAATCAGGACAACATAATAAACTACAATCTAGTCATTCTCAGCAGGCCTTATTCAGCAGAAAAAAAGCCATAGAATGGAAGCCAAGAGAGGATGTTGAGCTTGGCTCTTCAGTACCAGGCTTCTGGATATTCAATTACTTGCCTGTGGAAAATACTGAAATAACAGCCTTGGAGAAAAAAAAAATCCCACATCATTTCAGAACACAGAATAAAAAGGCAGGCTTGCCTGTGACCACAAGGTCCACCAAGAGACTTAGTTCCCAAGGAATCTTCGTTTTCACGTTCACAGTCATCAAGTGATGCCTTCTACCAGCCTATCGCCTTCATCTGAGCTGGCTTTATTAATTTAATATCAGTTATTATTTATATTTTTGTATCAACCAACTTGAATTCCTATGGTATAGGAGGGGTTGCATATAAAAGCAGAACGTTTTTATTGTAGTTGTTATTTTCAAGTACAATATTATTTCTTCTTACATCCTGAGAGAAGTAAGGGAGTGTAGACTCATATAATGCAGAACGATGGTGGCATTTTAAATGATATTTTGAGTCCCAGTAGGGGTCTTGTTTGAAGTAAGAAGTTCCTTGATAGGACAAGAGCAGAAATAATGAAGCAAATTGGTTTAAACAATTCTGAGGTACATTTATATGAAAGTCATGTACCTGTGAAGTATCAAATTAAACTAAAATACTTAGGGAAAATAAAGTGCCTGAAACCTTTGATACTGCTGGCAGTCTTTTATATTTTTAAAAGAATAAGTCTCTGTTATTTTCTTCTAGAGAAATACATGGGTCAATCAGTTTTGTCATTTGTGCTCTTTGGGGAATTTAATTAAATAAGAAATGAGCCAAAAAAAAAAAAAAAAAGGCTACCCTAGCTAACACATCTAACTAATTTGAACTACATAGAATTAGATTATCTCAAGTTAATATTTCAAAGGCTGAATAACTCAAAAAGTTGTTAGTCATACCGTAATCTGTAAACAAAAGACACAAATCTGAGAGTGACCATCTTTCCACAAAAGGAGCTTTGTAATTTTATACACCAAAAATTCCCAAGGCTGCTGAATCTCGGGACTTTACTTAGTTCGGTAAACATCCCTCTCTTTTAGTAGCACATAACAATCCGCAACTCTGAGAAGGTTCTTGGTTATCCTCTGCATAGTATAGTCTTTCCATGGCTGGATGATTGTTGTTTCCTCAAAGTAAATACAGATGTCATTGCAGCAGCAAATATGAAGCTTCCAGCATGATCAAAAACCTTTCCATGAATGCTAAAATAAAATCTCTCCAAACATTGCATGAGTAGGAGGTTAATATATGAAGTACAGAGAAAACTGATTTTTGTGTGATTCCCTTATATCCACAGCATGTACAATTTTCAAAACTCAAAGCACATTCAAAATTATTCAAATTTAACAACAATGACCTAAGATGGATTTTCTAATAACTTCTGATATAAAGATCAGGTGAAACATTATCTAAATAATGAAGTAATATCTGTGTAAATTATTAAAATAGGGAAAATTTTGCTTTGAGATGTTTTAATCATATTTTTGATTGTTATTTATATACAATCTTATTCTGGAATGATTTGCAGTAGCCTAAAAAGATGCAGATACTACATAAATACAAATTTATATTAAAAAGTAAGAGAAACATAAGAGAAAAATAAGAATAAAATGAATTTCAGAGTGAGAGCCACAAATATTACAGGGAGTGAAACCCTATAATATAAAACAGGAAAACATAGAAGAATCATAGTATCCATAAGTTAAAAGCAAACCAGTTTTTTAGGATAAGCACAAGGTATCCCTTTTAATTAGAGAGTAGAAAACTTAATCTGTGTCCTTATGAGAGATCCTCTAAGATCAATTTAACTAATATTCCTCACATTATCCTTCAAGTAAACACAGTACTATGTGTAATTGTATTGTTTCTGTATAGCACACTTTTAGGTATGCTGATGACATTACAACAAAACACAGTTCTATACATAACTATATTTATTGCCTGTGCATTCTTCTTTGCAATAAAACCCACTTCTGTTCTGGCCTGAGAGTCTGGCTTAATACAGAGGTGGGTTGTATTGCAAAGAGGAGTGCACAGGCAATAAATAGAATTTACATAGCATTTTTTTTCCTTAAAACATGTTTTATTACTGATCCTTTAATCTCTTTTTAGGTGGTAAGCATCATGAGAACAAGCACATGGCTATATCCCCAGTTCCTAGCAATGCATCTGACACACAGTAGACATGGAAACATTTGTTCCATATTTAGTAAATGTATGATCTTCAGGAACTTAAAAAATATATTGTTCCTCTCCCTCAAGAATTTATTATTTTCTCTCTGATAAGCACCTGCCGGGGACATAATGTATGTGATAGATCCTGTAGAGCTACATGATTAAAATAATCAGTTGGACTCCTTTGAGCTCCTTTCCAATCATGCAGGTAATTATAGGTATATTGTCTGAAATTAGATAATGCTTGACAGATATCCAGCAATAAATGATCATCATTTATTAAAATTTTGCATTACTAAGCCAGCTTAATCACATTGAGGATCTCTGGGAGCAGGTGTAAAAGATGCATGTCAGAGTTATCTCATGCAACAGGAGGGGGAACCGGGGTATTTATACACCAACTTTCATCAGTAACTCAGTGGCTGAGGCCTACTGCCAGAAGGATGCTAGCTTCTTGGTATTTCTGGTCAGCTCCATTTGAGGACAGAACAGAATCTGATGGCCAGATGTCCTCTGAATTGATAAGGCACATGGGAATAGAGATGAAGCACTGACAGTATTTGCTGTAATAATCTATGTATATTCCAGAAGACATAGTGTGTATCTTAATGTGGAATACTATGCAGCAATAAAAAGGGATGAGTTCATATCCTTTGCAGGGTCACGGATGAAGCTGGAAACTGACACAAGAACAGAAAACCAAACACCACATGTTCTCACTCACAAGTGGGAGTTGAACAATGGGAACACATGGACACAGGGAGGGGAACATCACACACTGGGGCCTGTCAGAGCATTGGAGGCTAGGGGTGGGATAGCATTAGGAGAAATACCTAATGTAGATGACGGGGTGATGGATGCAGCAAACCACCATGGCACGTGTATAACTATGTAACAAACTTGCACATTCTGCACACCTTTCCTAGAACTTAATGTATAATAATAATAATAATAAAAGGTTAGCATTTGACAATTTCCTCAAATACTACTCTACTTTAGACTTTTTCTAGCATCAGGAAGAAAACTGAAAAGGAAAATAGAAAAAAAAAAACCAACAGCCATGTGTTTATAATATCTATCCATTTATTCCTCTTTGCCCTCCCCTCTATCCATTTGGTATTACACACTGCAGATTCACACTTGATGAGCATGAAGCAGAAGACATTTCTGTCACTTAAATGAGACTTTGAGTTTACTCATTTCCCATTTAATTTCTGTATTATTGTTGATAGTATTAAGAATCTCTTTGTTCTCTCCTGTTGGAAATTGTCTGTGACTTACTCTGGCAACTGTAGCCAAGAATGAGTTTTTGCAATTTAAGCTCTGAACCACAAATATGCATTTTTCTGCGTCCAAAAGTAATCTCAATCAAATAAGGTCAAAATACTGGTTACCAAGCAGTTTGTAAAAGCAAGGAATTCCAACTTTCCAGTTTATGGTTAGAGAAGTTACATATGAGAAAATGTTTCATTGTTAAGCAAACATTCTGCATTGGGTGTGTGAATCAAAAGTGTGGGTCACTTATCTGCACTTATGACTAGCAAAATTTGAGCTACAGAAATTAAAGCTGAAAGCCAAGTTAATAACTTTAAGTGGAAGATAAGGGAAAATGAAAATAAAGGTTCTAAAAAGCAATTTATAATGAAGCAAGTCTGCTAGACATACAAATCCTGTTAGAGTGAGGGTGGCTGAGGAAGGCTAGTTAGCTCTCAGGGGTTCCAAAATGACACACAAAAAGGTGATTTTATCAGTTAAATTAAAGCTTGGCTATACTAAAACACAAATATTGTAGCTAAAGAGAAATAAAAGATTGTTATTTTTCTCTCTCATATGAAAAAGGTCTAGGGGTGGGCAGGTTAGGGCTGAAGTGGCAACTCCATGTTGTGATCAGGTCAGGAACCCTGACATCCATCTTTCCACTTCACTATGCTAATGTAAAGTGTCTGCTATTTCCAAGGTGTTCTTGTCAGCAGAAGCAAATTCATATAGGCCTGCAGCAACTCAATTATTTTCTCCTTAGAGGAAGGAATTCAGCAGAGAGGTATAAAGCAGAGTGAGAGACCAAGGTAAGTTTTAGAGCAGGAGTGAAAGTTTATTTAAAAGTTTTAAAGCAAGAACGAAAGGAAGTAAAGTACACTTGGAAGATGGTCAAGTGGGCAACTTGAGAGATCCAAGTGCACCGTTAACCCTTGACTAGGAGTTTTGAAAGGTTGGCATGGTTCTGAGGTTTGCATTTCTTTTCCCTTAATTTTTCCTTGGAGTGGGCTTTCCACATGTGCAGTAGCCTGACAGCATTTAGGAGGGGTCATATGTACAGTGTGTTTACTGAAGTTGTGCACGTACTCATTTGAGACATTTTTTTCCTTACCAGTATGAAGTCTGCCTTGTTGCCTCTTAGTATGCATGCTTGAGCCCATTCACCAACTCCTGAGGTCTTAGGAAGCTGCTGATCACCAGATTCAGGTGTTTTCTACCTATGAGGAGACTGCCTTTTCTTGGTGCCAGCTAAAACCAATTATTATTATTACTATTTGAGACAGAGTCTTGCTCTGTTGCCCAGGCTGGAGTGCAATGGCACGATCTCGGCTCACTGCAACCTCCGCCTCCCAGGTTCATGCAATTATCCTGCCTCAGCCTCCTGAGTAGCTGGGACTACAGGCATGTGCCACCATGCTCAGCTAATTTTTTTTTTTTTTGTATTTTTAGTAGATACGAGGTTTCACCGTGTTAGCCAGGATGGTCTCAATCTCCTGACATCATGATCTGCCCTCCTTGGCCTCCCACAGTGCTGTGGTTACAGGCATGAGCCACCGCGCCTGGCCACCAATTATCATTTTAGAGAGACTCTTTAACAACTGCCTGATCATCACCTGATGGTCACCTGACATTCCTGGGATACGGCAGGGGGTGGGTGCTCTCCTGTTCTGCTCATGTCTGCTTAGCTACCTGCTCTAACATTCTCATGTTTTAAAGTGATGGCTGGGTCTCCAATCACTTCTAATTATTAAGGAGGGAGATGCTTTTTGCTCTCTTGTTCTTCATATGGCCTACAATGCCAGATGAAGCTTGCAATGCCAGATGAACAAAAGATAGAGCAAAAAGCATATCCCTCCTTAATAACTTAAATCCATAAATAGCCTTTCTAGAATTTCACATATTTCCATATGTTTCTGCTGTGGTAAGTACTGCTTACTACAAGGCTACAACTAGCTACAAGGGATTCTGGGAAATACTATCCATTTTTTTTTTTTAATTCCAAGTGGCAATGAGACCAGATGAAATGCAAAATTCTGTTATTGTAGTAGAAGCGGGAAATTGATTTTGTTCTAGGTAACTAGAAGTTGCTATTCTACAACCACATGGAGGTAAGATAAGATAACCAAAAATGAAGGGCTTGGATGTAGCTTTTGTAGTCTGAGAAAAGCAGAATGGGCTGGATAATGCTATTCCTTAAAGATGTTGAACAACCAAAGAACACTCATTGTCCTTCCCCACTATTCATGACACCACAAAGTATGCCCAGTTGAGTGTTACGTTTTAATGCTGTTTATGGTGCGTTGATTTTTACCGATTCTTTGCTAACTGATAAATTTACCTCTTGAGCGAACCATATGACATAGGTACTACCTTCTCCATTTAATAGATGGAGAAGTAAACCAAGGGGTTGCAATGGCTCATGCCTGTAATCCCAGCACTTTGGGAGGCTGAGGTGGGCGGATCACTTGAGGTCAGGAGTTTGAGACTAGCCTGCCAACATGGTGAAACTATGTCTCAACTAGAGATACAAAAAATTAGCTGGGCATGGTGGCATCCACCTGTATTCCCAACTACTCAGGAGGCTGAAGCAGGAGAATCACTTACACTTGGGAGGCAGAGGTTGCAGTGAGCCAAGATCGCACCACTGCACTCCACCCTGGGCAAGAGAATGAGACTTCATCTCAAAAACAACAGCAACAACAACAATAACAACAAAAAGCAAGCCAAGGACCTAGGGTTAGAATTGGTAAAACCATGATTTGGGCCCAGACATTTAAGACCCAGTGTCTCATTTTTCACCACTGTGCTATATATTATGTTCTTTTTTTAAAAATACCTTTAACAGAACTAGGACCATGGTGGAACATGAGACTTCTATGCCCTGGCCACAATATTTAAGATGGCATCACAAAACTCAACAGACAAGATTAGCAATAACTTTATACAATATATTTATGGTAACTATTAAGACAAAAATTATTGATAAAATAACAAAATTTAAAATAAAGGTATAATGGATTGAGGCAGGAAAATAAATATCTATCCCATGACTTCTGATTTATGACGAGAGAAAGATTGATCCCATTTTTTAAACTTGCATGTCACCTATAACGGGACTTCTCAGTAACACCACTCTTGACATTTTGGGCTGAATAAGTTCTTGTTGTGGGGCAGAGGAGTACTGCCTTGTGCATAACAAGATGTATAATGACATCCCTAGATGTTGATTGGATGCTAATAGCACCCTATAGAGATGTAAGAACAAGACATGTCTCCAGATATTGCCAACTGTCTCATAGGGGACAGCTGACCATGTTAATAACCATTGACCTATATGCATCACATTTTTAATTGTTTAGGATTGTTAAAAATAATTATAAGTCTCTTGAAAACTGCATGAATTTTTCATAATACAATCATCCCAGAAATATGGTAAATGACTTTATTAGTGATAGGTTTATTTATACAAGTGTACCAAGCCTATGTAATGGGTTCAGCCTTTGCTTATTATAATTTACATAGTCCTCTATAACTCAATTATTGGCTATTTGAAAACAGAAGCTTAGATGAGTTGAAGTCACATTTTTTTAATAGCATGACAGGTTAAGCATTCCTAATCTGAAAATCCCAAATTTGAATTGCACCACACCTGACCTCAAGTAACAGGTCACATCCCTTATCCAAATAGTTGGAACCAGAATTGTTTTGGATTTCATTTAATTGCAGATTTTGGAATATTTGCATAAGCACAATGAGGTCTCTTGGGGATGGGACCTAAGTCTGAACGGGAAGTTCATTTAAGTTTTGTATACACTTTGTACACATAGTCGGAAGGTGAAACTCCTTTTAGTGAACTTAAATACTTAACCTGTATTGTTCTCACAATAAGAAGCAATTAACTTACACATCTTTCTCACCTCAAACATTCTTGTTATTCACAAGGGGTTAAGCTCCCTTGCCTTCATTAAATAAGCAAACAAGTGAGATACACAAAAAGAAGCAGGGAAGGGCTGGACAAGGAAGAGGAGAAATATTATGAGAGGCATGAAGACCCCAGGATAGTAGACAGGTGCACATAATCATTCCTACTGGTGTGATGGTAAGAATCCAAATGTGGGTAAAGGATAAAAGACTACAACTTGGGTTCAGTGTATACGGCTCGAGTGATGATGGGTGAACCAAAATCTCACAGATCCCCACTAAATAAGTTACTCATGTAACCAAATACCACTTGTTCCCCAAAAACCTATGGAAATAAAAAATTATAAACAAACAAAAAAATCTAAATGGACTTTGGAGCCTCACTGATCTTGCTGTGAATCTTGACTCCTCATTTTATTAACTGTATGATGTTGACTAAGTTGCTAATTTCTTTGCAAAGCATGCTCAACAATTTAAGCTTCTTATGGGTTCTATGGATATTAAGGGAAGAGTATCTAGAACTGTGCCAGATAAGCAATGCATATTAGTTTCCATTATCTTTTTATGTTCAGATGATTTATTTCTTCGTTTGGTTTATAATACATATTCATGAGCTCCTGAAGCCTAGGAATGTGATACAGGACAACATATTTTCTATGCAAAATTTCACTGCAACAAAATAATGCAGGTGGGCCATGAAGTTGGTCTGTTTATGCTTATTTGATCCGTATGTTTCCTTGTAATTCATCAATTTCTAACTGGGTCCAACTGCCCTGTTTCCTTGACCACTGAGATTAGTTGATCTGATACCAAAAGATTATATCAGACTTCCAGAAATCAGGTTTGTGGGTGAGCTGCCTCAACATTAATGTTTGCATTAAAAGAAAATTACCCCATCCCTAGTTTAGATAATTGATACTAAATTTGTACTTCTGTTATATAAAATTATAATAGAAAATATTATTTATAGAAATATTTGATGTTTTTCACAATGAGAGCCCCAGTGGTCCATTTTTTTCCTTTTCTCATATTGAGATACCACTGAGCTAAGTCATCCCTAAAGTGTTTTTTAGAGACTTTCAATGAGAAATTATCCCTTCTGTTTAGAGACCATCTTTTTGCAGTTCTTGTTTGCACACTTTTCATTTAATGTTGAATATTGTAAGCCAATGTTATTCAAGAATGTCCATCATTCTCCTTCTTTCAGATCTTCTTTTTGGAGCGAACATAGTGAAATAGTTTGTTTGTTTGTTTTTTTTCATAATGCAATTTATTTTATTTTTTGAGACAGGGTCTCTCACTTGGTCACCCAGACTGGAATGCAGTGGTGCAAATACAGCTCACTATAGCCTCAACCTCCTGGGTGCTAGTGATCTTTCCACCTTAATCCCCCAAGTAGCTGGGATGACAGGGGCTCCACCATGCTCAGCTAATTTTTCTATTTTTTGTCAAGACAAGGTTTCAAGATGTTTCCCAGGCTGGAATTCACTTTTTCAAGATAAAAAATCATGCTATTTCCATAAAAAAAGAAATTTCACAGAATGGCTAAACCATTTAGCAATTAAAATAATACCATCTCTCCACAATGTTCAATGTCCGTTTAAGTAACCCATCAAACTCCTTTTGGTGAACTTAAATTATTCACAAACAAGGAATTTTTAAAACTACATTTACTGCAGGAAACCATAAAGAAGAAGCTCAATTTCCTGGAGTAGTCAATGCATTTAATGAATATCCAAAGTGTAGACAGATATTTTACTTGGGTTTATGTTGCATAAAAGACTATAAAATCCACATAAAAATACTCCCCCAAAACAATCAGAGGAATTTTATTATTGGAAATGAGAAAGAATACTGTCTAGAACCTTAGATGAGTAGTGTGTGCACCAATAAAAAAGCAGAGATATTACCACTTTCTGTTGCAGGTTGGGCAATCAGTGAAGCAGACTAAGATGAAAGTTAACATGGAGAAAAATCTACCCATAGAGAGGAAGAAAAAGAGGCAGGACTTGGCAGAGGAAGATGTTAGGCTGTGATGCAGTCACAATCAAGGCCTTTAGCCAACCATATGGGGAATATTGAATCAAGGATGGTCTTTAACAGTTTTTAAGAATTAAGGGAGGAGGCAGAGCCTTTACATTTTTCTGTCCAGGAGTTATGACCTTGGGCAAGACAGCTCTCCTCAGCAAAGACAATTCTGAAGAGGACTGATAGCTGAGGTCTGCATGCCAGTGGCACACTCAGCAGCTGTGACAATATGAACTTTATTCCTGAAGGAGAATCTGGGTGGCACATCATAGTGTTTATTGCTGCTGTACTGTTTTTTCCATTCATAGTCTTAGATTCAGGGAGTACATGTTTTATGGGTTTACTGCATGATGCTGAGGTTTGGGCTTCTAATAATTTGTTCATCCAAGTTGCAAACATAGTACTTGATAGGTAGATTTTCAAACTTTGGCTCCCTCTTTTGGAACCTCTGGTGTCTATTGTTCCCATCTGTGTCCCTGTGTACCCAGTGATTGACTCCCACTTATAAGTGAAAACATACAACATTTGGTTCTTCTGTTTCTGTATTAATTCACTTAGGATGGTGACCTCCAGCTGCATCTACGTTGCTGCAAAAACATGATTTTACTTTTCTATGGCTGCTTAGAATTCTATGCTGTATATGCAGCACAATTTTCTTTATCCAGTCCACCACTGATGGGCACCTATGTTGCTTGATTCCATGTCTTTGCTATTGTGAACAGTGTTGCAATGACTACATGAATACATGTGTCTTTTTGGTAGAATGATTTATTTGCCTTTGGGTATATACCCAGTAATGGGATGGCTGACTCAAATGGTAATTCTATTTTTAGTTCTTTGAGAAATCTCCAGACTGCTTTCCACAGCAGCTGAACTAATTTACATTCCCTCTAACAGTGTATAAAGTGTTCCCTTTTATCTTCAACTTCACCAACATCTGCATATTTTGACTTTTTAATAATAATCACCATGACCAGTGTGAGATGGTATCTCCTTGTGGTTTTGATTTGCATCTCTCTGATGATTAATGATGTTGAGTATTTTTTTTTCATGTTTGTTGGTTGCTTGTATGTCTTCTTTTGAGACATCTGTTCGTGTCTGTTGCCTATGAGGTTTTTTTTTTCTTATTTGTCTAAATTCCTTATGGATTTTGGATACTATTCTTTCTTGAATGCATAGTTCGTAAAATTTTTCTCCTATTCCATAAATTGTTTACTCTGTTGATAGTTTCTTTGCTGTGCAGAAGCTCTTTAAATTTTTCTTAAGGCTAATTTTTTTAAATTATACTTTAAGTTCTGGGGTACATGTGCAGAACATGCAGGTTACACAGGTATACATGTGCCATGGTGGTTTGCTGTTATCTACATTAGGTATTTCTCCTAATGCTATCCCTCCCATAGCCCCCAATGCTCTGACAGGCCCCAGTGTGTGATGTTCCCCTCCTCGTGTCCATGTGTTCTCATTGTTCAACTCCCACTTGTGAGTGAGAACATGTGGTGTTTGGTTTTCTGTTCTTGTGTCAGTTTGCTGAGAATGATGGTTTCCAGCTTCATCCATGACCCTAAAAAGGACATGAACTCATCCTTTTTTATGGCTGTGTAGTATTCTATGGTGCTTATGTGCCACATTTTCTTTATCCAGTCTATCATTGATGAGCATTTGGGTTGGTTCCAAGTCTTTGCTATCATATGAATATAGCCATATATATGTTATATATATATATATATATAAACCATAAACATTTTGGGAATTGAATGGCCATATTTACACTGTCAAACCCTAACAAATTTCCAACCTTTCCAAAAGTGCTTTGATTACATCTACTTCTTCTTTTATCCTGCTCAGTGAAGAGGGATAGATAGTAGTGGGAAATTGAGAATTTATCTCTTTTTTGTTGCCCTGACATGTCAGAACCAGGGAAACTGCTAGTACCATATTGATAAGCCCTGTGTTCAGCCCCAGTCTTGGAAGATCTACTGTATGGCTATATTGGAACTGTATTTATCTGGATTGTTAGACACAGATGAGAACAGTGAAGTTGAGTTACATTCCCTTATTGCCTGTAGATTTAAGTTCCTTCTAAGTTCTACCCCAAGAGAACAGTGAAGTTGAGTTACATTCCCTTATTGCCTGTAGATTTAAGTTCCTTCTAAGTTCTACCCCAAGAGGCATTTCCTGGTATTGTACTAATGGATTACCTAGAAGATCTCTGCCAAAAAATGTAAGATGGCTTATCTCAGCCTAAGTAGTCAATCTAGTTCCATGTTTACATTTGAACTCAGTCTCTGAAATCAAAGCACTCCATAAAAGAGATGGAGATGTGGCTATTCTAACCTTCTCACCAAAGATTGAAAAAAATTGTAGCTCTCTTAAATTATGAAATACTATCAATAGTATACTCACCATTAGCTACTGTGCAAGTTTCAGGTTAGACTAATGGAGAAGGTAGAATGTTCATGGACTTCTCCTTTAGCTGCCTAGATTGTGTCCTGCCAGCTTTATTACATTTACCATCTCACATATCCACTGATGAATCAAATTTCAATAAATGTTGATAACCAGGTCAGCAATACTGCTGCCCATATTAGACAATGCAATAGCCCCCATTGTGTTTCACGGTATGCAAGTTGTTAGTGATGTTGGGCCATTACAGATAACACTGACTAGGCAGGGTGGTGCCAGGACCCATTCACACCAGAGAGCCTGACCCATTATAAAATACAGAGCTGTAGGAGGAGATAATTTGAAGTGTAAGTCTATAATTTCTGTTTTGCACTTAGAAACTCTAGTGTCACAGTCCTGTGGCAATGTTTTTAGCCTTTTAGAAATTTAGTCACACATATGATCTGAAACCTTTTGCCCCCATCAAAATACCTTGAAATTAAATGTGGTATGAAAAATATATGAGTTAAAGGTGCTACCCCAGTCAAAACTTATTTAAAGAGACATCCATGGTTAATTCTCAGGCAGAAGTCATCCTACCTAAATGGATAGGTCAATCGGATTTTTCAAATTGAATGATGAGGTAATTTTTATGCTACCATCCCAGGTCGAAGACCAATAAGCAAGAAGCGCAAGCAGAGTGCTGAGTTTGGCAAACTCAGCACACAGAAATTGCTTAAATTTAAGCTCCACAAATTCTGTCACTCCTACTAATTTAATTACAAGGTTTTTATTGGCAGGTGATAGTTTGATCCACATTTACCATTATTCAGCACATTTCATGAATTCTATTTCTATTTACTGAGGTTTGTTTCTGGAGGTAAGAGAGAAATTCAAGTAAAATTCATCTGTTTCTAACACTGCTTACCCCTAGAGACTCCAAAAGTCAAAATCAAGTGGCCTAAGTCTTGAATTTCACCACATCAATTCAGCAGATATGTTGGCTGATTAAATTTTAGAATGCAGGTGAAGAAACTGAGTCTCAAAATGGATCCCTAATATCCTCCAGTTATCTCTCTGGCAAGTACATTAGAAGAAATTTCAGTAAATGTGTGCTCCTACAGACATTAAATTCAACCTGTTTGTGATAATGGAAGCATGAGCAGTAGAAGATGAGCATTTTAACACTGACATCTTGATTCCCCCAAAGCCTGAGATTCCAAGTCCTGAGATTTCATCTCTGATTTGAGGCAACCTGTCACTGTGAAAACACTACCAGAATATTAAAATGCTGCCCTCTCTGCAGTAGGGCATCAGAAAATACTCATGTCTACTTCAATGCTTTATAAGTGCTCCTAAAATTTATATAAAATATAGCTATTTATATTAATTCATGTAAAACATAACTATTTTATATAGTTCACATAAAATATAACAATTTTATATAGTTCCTATAAAGTTAAATATTAGAATGTCTTTAGAATTATAATTCTATAATAAAAATTATATAAAAATAAACACATACCATAGACTCTAGATTTTGTTTCCAATTCTGTCCCCAAGCTCTTTGATTTTGTTCTTAAATTTATTTCAGTAGGTTTTTGGGGAACAGTTGGTGTTTGGTTACATGAATAAGTTCTTCAGTGGCGAATTCTGAGATTTTGGTGCACCCATCACCCAAGCAGTGTACAATGTACCTAACATATAGTCTTTTATCCCTCCCTACTCCCAGCCTTTTCCCTGAGTCCCCAAAGTCCATTGTATCATTGTTGCGACTTCGCATCCCCGTAACTTAGCTCCCATTTATGAGTGAGAACATATGATGTTTGGTTTTCTATTCCTGAGTTGCTTCACTTAGAATAATATCCAATTCCATACAGGTTGCTTCAAATGCCATTATTTCATTCCTTTTATGGCTGAGTAGTATTCCATCATATATATATATATGTGTGTGCATGTGTGTATATATATATACACATACATATTTATACACATTTATATATATTATATATGTAGAAAACGTGGTACATGTATATAAATACATATACGCCACATTTATATATATATATCACATTTGTATATTATATATACACACATATACACATTTATATATACACATAATATATAAATGCATATATAAACACACACCACATTTTCTTTATCTACTCATTGATTGATGGGCATTTGGACTGGTTCCACATTTTTGCAATTTTGAATTGTGCTGCTATGAACATTTGGGTGCAAGTGTCTTTTTCATATAATGACTTCTTCTGTTCCAGGTAGATACCCAGGAGCGGGATTGCTGTATCAGATGGATCTACTTTTAGTTCCTTAAGAAATCTCCACATTGTTTTCCATAGTGGATTGCTAGTTTCCATTCCCACTAACAGTGTAAACGTTTTCTCTTTCCACCATATCCACGCCAACATCTATTTTTGTTGTTGTTGTTATGGCCATTCTTGCAGGAGTGAGGTGCTATCACACTGTGGTTTTGATTTGTATTGCCCTGATTATTAATATATTATTTTTTCATATTTTTGTTGGCCATTTGTATATCATTTGTATTATCTATTCCTGTCCTTAGCCCACTTTTTGATGGGATTGTTATTTTCTTCCTGAGTTCCTTGTAGATTCTGGATATTAGTCCTCTTTCAGAAGTATAGATCACTATAATTTTCTCTCACTTTGTGAATTTTCTGTTTACTCTGTCTCTTAAAATATGTCCCTTCTATGCCAATTTTACTGAGGGTTTTAATAACATGATGCTGAATTTTGTCAAGTACTTTTTCTGCCCCTATTGAGATGATCATGTGATTTTTAATTCCATTCCTGTGGTATATCACATTTATTGACTCATGTATATTAAATCATCCCCATATCCCTGCTATGAAACCCACTTGATCATGGTGGATTAGTTTTTTGATATACTGTTGGATTGTTAGCTAGCATTTTTTTGAGGAATTTTGTGTCTATGTTCATCGAGTATATTGGTCTGTAGTTTTTTTTGTTCTATTCTGGTTTTGGTATTAGGGACACAGACTTCCTACTATAATCTAGGGAAGATTCCCTCTTTCTCTGTCTTTTGGAATTGTATCAATAGGACTGGTACCAATTCATCTTTGAATATCTGATAGAATTCAGCTATGAATCCATCTAGTCCTGGACTTTTTATTTTTGGTAACTTTTAAATTACCATTTCAATCTTGCTGATTATTGGTTTGTCCAGAATTTCTATTTCTTCCTAGCTTAATCTAGGAGGGTTGTATATTTCCAGGAATTTGTCCATCTCCTCTAGGCTTTCTAGTTTATGCATGTAAAGGTGTTCATATTAGCCTTAAATGATCTATTTTATTTCTGTGGTATTGGTTGTAATGTCACCTGTTTCACTTCTAATTGAAATTATTTAGATCCTCTCTCCTTTTTTCTTGGTTAATCTCACTAATGGTTTATCAGCTTTATTTATCTTTTCAAGAACTAGCTTTTCATTTTTTTTTTTGTATTTTTTTTCAATTTCATTTAGTTCTACTCTGATCTTGGTTATTTATTTTCTTTGCTGGATTTGGGTTTGGTTTGTTCTTATCTCTCTAGTTACTTGAGGTATGACCTTAGACTGTCTATGTATGCTCTTTCAGACGTTTTGATGTAGGCATTTAATGCTATGAGCTTTGCTCTTAGCACTGCTTTTGCTGCATCCCAGAGGTTTTTGATAGGTTTTGTAACTATTATTCTGTTCAAATAATTTTTTAATTCTCATATTATTTTCATTGTTGACCCAATGATCATTTAGAGCTGGTTATTTAATTTCCAAGTATTTTCATGGTTTTGAAGGTTCCTTTTAATGTTGATTTCCAATTTTATTATATTGTAATCTGAGAGAGTACTTGATATAATTTTGATTTTCTTAAATTTGTTGAGAATTGTTTTGTGCCTATCATATAGTCTATCTTGGAGAATGTATTATGTGTTGATGAATAGAACATACATTCTGAATTTGTTGGGTAGAATGTTCTATAAATATCTGTTAAGTCCATTTGTTCTAGAGTATAGTTTAAGTCCATTTTTTCTTTGTTGAATTTCTGTCTTGATGGCCTGTCTAGTGCTATCAGTGGAGTACTGAAGTCACCCACTGTTATTGTGTTGCTGTCTATCTCATTTCTTAGGTCTGTAATTGTGTTATAAATGTGGGAAACAGATTTATAACATCAGGAAAACTCCATACTGAGACAATGGATCACTGAGCAAGGCTAGTTTACTTCCTGCAGGAAGGGTGCAACTCGCTGACAGTCTTGCCATTAGAGCACACATTGGCAAAGGAGACAGAAACATTTATAACTTTCATAACCTGATGCAGTCACCCTACTGCTGTGTCCAGTTTCCATTGGTTGGAATGGGACCTCACATTCTATGCTTGACCTAATTGGCTAAATCTTGGAAATTGCCTGAATAGGTAAGGGGAAAGAAGACAAGGAAGAAGACAGAGGTGGTCAGAAGGATTTCCAAATAAGGAACATCATGCACCAGGATTTGGAGCTTGCTCAGCTCTGTTAAGACATGCTGGAGCGAGTCAAGGTAGCTGATTTAAGATGCAGCTGTGTTAGACAGTATATATACATGGGTATATGTTTATTCTAATAGTGGATAATGGCCAAAGAACAAGAGATTGTAACTCCTTATAATGTAGTCTAAGATATAAACTCTGAAGAAAAACTTTTACATATCTAAGATTGTTATATTTTCCTATTGGACTAGTCCTTTTATCAATACATAATGTCCCTCTTTGACTTTTTTTTAACTGCTGTTGCTTTTAAACTTTGTTTTGAATGATGTAAGAATAGCTACTCCTACTTGCTTTGGGTATCTATTTGCATTGAATATCTTTTTCCACTCCTTTACCTTAAGTTTGTATGGATCCTTATGTGTCAGGTGAGTCTCCTGAAAACAGCAGATACTTAGTTGGTGAATTCTTATCCATTCTGCTGTTCTGTATATTTTAAGTGAAGCATTTAGGCCATTTACATTCAATGTTAGTATTGAGATGGGTGGTACTATTCTATTCATCATGCTATTTGTTGCCTGAATACCTTGGGTTTTCTTTTTCATTGTGTGTTTTGTAGGTCCTGTGAAATTTACGCTTTAAGGAGATTCTATTTTGGTGTATTTCTAGGGTTTCAAGCTTTAGAGCTGTTTTTACCAGTTCTTGTAGTGCTAGCTTAGTAGTGACAAATTTTCTCATTTGTTTGTCTGAAAAAGACTGTATCTTTCCTTCATTTATCAATCTTAGTTTCACTGGATGCAAAATTCTTGGCTGATAATTGTTTCATTTAAGGAGGCTAAAGATAGGATCCCAATTATTTCTAGCTAGTAGGGTTTCTGCTGAGAAATATTCTGTTAATCTGATAGATTTTCCATAATAGGTTACTTGATGCTTTTGCCCCATAGCTCTTAAGATTTTTCATCTTGATTTTAGATAACTTGACGACTATGTGCCTAGGCAATGATCTTTCTGTGATAAGTTTCCAAGGTGTTCTTTGAGCTTCTTGTATTTAAATGTCCAGATCTCTAGCAAGGCCAGAAAGTTTGCATTGATTATTCCCTCAAATATGTTTTTCAAACTTTTAGATTTCTCTTCTTCCTTGGGAACATCAATTATTCTTAAATTTGGTCATTTGGTCATAATCCCTAACTTCTTGGAAGCTGTGTTCAATTTTTTTATTCCTTTTTTCTCTTTTTGGATTAATTTGAAAACATTGGTTTTGAGCTCTGAATTTCTTTATTCTAGTTGTTTGATTCTATTGCTGAGACTTTCTAGTGCATCTTGCATTTTTCTAACTGTGTCCTTGATTTCCAGAAGTTGTGATTGTTTTTTATTTATGCTACCTATTTCACTGGAAATTTTCTATTCATATCCTATGTCATTTTTTTTTTATTGCTTTACATTGGACTTCATCTTTCTGTGGTGCCTGCCTGATTAACTTAATCATTGGCCTGAATTCTTTTTCTGGCAATTCAGAGATTTCTGTCTTAGTTTGGGAGACATTGCTGGTGAGCTAGTGTGATCTTTTGGGGGTGTTAAATAATCTTGTTTGTCATATTGGAATAATTGTTTTTCTGGTTTCTTGTTATTTGTGTAGACTATGTCAGAGGGAATATCTGGGACTCAAGCGCTGCTTTTCAGGTTCTTTTGTCCCATGTGCTGCTCCCTTGATGTGATGCTCTCCTCCTTCTCCTATGTATGGGGCTTCCTGAGAACTGAACTGCTGTGACTATTATTTGTCTTCTGGATCTAGCCACCCAGTAGAGCTACAAGGCTATGGGCTGCTACTGGAGGGTGTCTGCAGAGTCCTGTGATGTGTTTCATCTTCAGGTCTCTCAGCTGTGAATACCAGCAGCTGCTTTGGTGGAGGTAGCAGGGGAGTGAAGTAGACTCTGTGAGGGTCCTTGGTTGTGTTTTTGTTTGGTGCACTGGTTTTGTTAGTTGGCCTCCAGCCAGAAGGTGGCACTTTCAAAAGCACATCAACTGTGGTAGAATAGAGAGGATCAGGCAGCAGGTGGGGCCATAGAACTCCCAAGAGATTATGTCCTTTGTGTCCAGCCACCAGGGTAGGCAGAGAAAGATCAGGTGAGGACAAGGATAGATGTGTCTGAGCTCAAAGCTCTCCTTGTGCGGGGCTTGCTGGGGTTTCTGTGGAGGATGGGAGTGTGGTTCCCATCCCAAGAGTTATGTTCCCAGGGGGATTATGGCTGCCTCTGCTGCATCACACAGGTGGTCAGGGAAGGGGAAAACCAGTAGTTACAGGCCTCACTCAGCTCCCACATAGCCCACAGCCTGAAAGGCTGGTCTCACTCTCACCTTGCCCCTCCAACAGCACCTGCTTTATTTCCAGGTAGCCAGTGAGCAGGGCTAAGAACTTGCATCAGGCTATAAGCCTCCCAGTTGAGAAAGCAAGATGACTCACAGTTCCTCTGCTGTCCCACAAAGCCTGTAGCAGCAAGTCAGCTCCTTCAAAGAGTTCGTGGATTCTCTCAGCTTCCCTGGTATGTTCCTGCAGTAATTCTTGGAGCAGAAGGTCACAGTGTGAATCTCTACCTAATGCTCTGTCCATAGAGTTGGAGCTGCAAGTTAGTCCTGCCTCCTTACTCCATTCTCAATTTTTCTGTCCCCAAGACTCTTCTGTGAACTGAGAAACTCTGTTTTTATCTGTAAAATGAGGAGGCAGAATCAGATGATAACAAGGACTTCTGACCTTTAACAAAATCAACTATTCTACATTTATGTAAGAAAATGAAACAGTTATAAAACCAAAGTCTTATATCTTCCTGTTATCAGCATTTTAATCTATGTTCTTCCCTCTTATTGTCACAAACTAAGTATAAGTCATCATCTCTTGATTACAATTACATTAATAAATTTCTAACTTCCCTAAGTACATTCATGAATTTATATACCTTGTCTTCAACTCCCCTTTACCTGCAGTAGAATCCTATTGCTTTTAGGTTTGTTTGAAAGCCTTAACCAGAAGATTCAGTATAAGCTAGCCCCCCCCACGAGATGTAAGTCTCATTTTTTGCCATACTCCTATTGTGATGTTTAGTTTCATGTAACAATTTGACTGAGTTAAATGATGCCCAGACAGCTAAGACGTTATTTCCAGGTGTGACTGTGAAGGTATTTCTGGGAAAGATTAGTATTTAAATCAGTGGACCGAGTAAAGAAGATCTGCTTTAAACAATGTAGCTGAGTATCATACAATCCATCAAGGCTTGGATAGATCCAAAAGGTGAAAGAAGGTCAAATTAATCTCTCTCCTTGAGCTGGAACATCCATTATCTTTCTCCCTTCAGCATCAGACTGGGAGTTGCGCCATTAACCCCCCTAGTTCTCAGGCATTCTGACTGAAACTGAATCATACAGTCAGCTTTCCTGTTTCTCCAGCTTGCAGATGACATACTGTGACTCAATTATGGGGCTTCTTGGTCTCCATAATGGCATAAGTCAATTCCCATAATAAATCTTTCGTATCTATATGTATATTTCCTGTTAGTTCTCTTTCTCTAAAGAACGCTAACACAGGTATCAAGCACTGCATTCAAATATACTGGGACTCTCCCACCTCAGAGTCTTCTTTCACTCACTATCATACCTGCTCATGAAGATGCTCACTGTAGCTCCCATCTCTTCTTGTACTTCTCACTTTAATGCACTATGTCAGAAGTAAGCAGATCTCCTAGATGAGTTTTCTTTGATGCATCCTGTCTAAATATCCTATATTTTGCTCTACAGCATTCACCACAATACTAAATGAATATATTTGGTGGGATTATTTGTCTTATATTTGCTCCCCTCAAAAGGTTATTTTGATAACTTTAATAAACTCTGGGTCAGGCACAGTTTCTAGCATAAAGCAAGTGTTTGAAAACTAGCTGTGAAGGTTGAAATATCTCTATTTCCCCCGTGTAATCCAATCCTGATAGCTTTTGTTATACTTCCCTTATTTTTTAAATTTGACACAGTGCCCATGGATATGAGAAAAATACACATGCTATTAAATGTCATGTAACGTGATTTAAATTACTAAGCTTAAGCTCTTTACCTTTGAAAAATGCACTGCTCCAGATTTTTCTCAGCATACACTATTCAGCATATACACGAGTCATGTCTGATGAAGAGCTTTTGCAAAATATCTGTGTAATTAGCATCTATACATCTTATAGCTTCAGTCAATCAGTACTGGAAAGCAGGGAAAAGAAACAGAATTTCTCCCAATCAAATTTATTCATATGACTCATTAATAATTAGTCTTTAAAGAGTCTTCATGTACTAGCATCTTCGTATAGAAGGCAAGATGTGCTCCTGAAACAACCAAGTAATAAAATAATATGGAAATGAGGCAACAGTGAAAGTTTGTATAGGGATTTCCAAAGGATCTTTGTGGAGTTACAAAAAAAAATTTCTCTACACATATAAAATAATACAAAACACTTTTTATTTTATATGTGTTCTTTATTTTATATAAGTTCTTCTTATATCTGTAAAGTTTAAAGACCATATATAAAGATCTTTACACATATAAAACAGATAAACAGTATATAAAACAAACACACACTTTTTAAATATGTGTAAAGAACTTATATAAAATAAGTGAAAAAATAATTATATAATTCATTTTCCATTCAAATCTGTCAAGTGTTCTCCTTTTTTAATGCAGAGGCTCATTTGTACCAAGACTTACTCATCTGTAGGATGTGAATGGTTAATCCTGTAGCTTATCAGTATTATTTTAGGGTTTGAGGTGAAAGCAGGAAGAACAAGGCAAAAATTTTCCATTTTCCTCTATCTCTTCCTCTTCCTTCTCCTTCTATGAAGAGGTACAGAATAGCCATAAAAGCTATTCAGAAATCCCTTTTGTTTTTTGGCAGGCATGCAATTAAGTTACGTACAAGCCAAAAATAACTGGAATGCTATTCTTCCTTTTTCCATACTACCTAGAAATTCCCATCTGTGGAAAGCAGAAGCAAAAACAGTAAATACTGAAAGTATGTCAAAGAAGACCGAATCTAATTTCTTGCAAGTGCTTTTTAAATTCTTCATTTATGATAGCTCATACAGTCTTTCGCTCTGTGTGGCTGCTACTTAAACAAGAGAGTTATAACTGATAAGTCAATATGCTTAATGAAGCAAAGAGATTTCACTATAGTTACTACCTCCACCCTGAAGCAAAACAAAACAGTGAAAAATTACATCTGTTAAACTGAGTAAGAGGATAAATGAGACCTTCCATTCATGCGGATCAAGTAAACAATATATATAGTGAGCAGGACTCACTATAATGTTGATATGAGTAGTGGCAGTCCTCTTATCCTGCTTACAATGGAAGTCTATATTTCTGATTTAATGTGGTATCTGATGACCAATCGTCAACATAGAATCTCCTATTTTTTCATTGAAAATGCATATATATAAACAAAAATAGCAATAACATCAATATACAGACACAGTAAACCATGATTAGGTAAGATTTTCGTGCAATGTATTTTCATCATATGGAAAGAATTTCTACTGACAAGATCAACATAAATTGCCATGTTCAAATGGTGGCTCATCTTTTCTATGCTGCCAGAAATATTATATGCTGTCCATGTAAAAGTCAATTGATCTTGCATTTTGTACCCACTCAAGACTCATGCTAATCAATATTTGGCCAGGAATGTCACTACTTTTAGTGCTGTGTTTTGAAATTACAGCATTTTGGGTCCCCTCATCTGTGTTTCTATCAATATTTCTCTTTTTACTTGTATTTGGATAATGATTCCCAATAAATATACTTTGAGGTCAAGTGCTCTAGGTGTTAGCAGAGGCAGGAAGACAAGAGAATAAAGAAGACAAAACTTTTTTGTGTATACCATATAGTCACAGTGATGGGGTAACTAATACACACACACACACACACACACACGTTATCATTCACAATGGTAACTGGCTTGGAACCATGCACATCTGTTTATAGTTCAGTGTGGCCATAATTCTTAAGTAAATAAAAAGTGGAGCCAAAACCAGTCTATACTGTATGGTTTCTGTTTATTGGCACTGCCAAATCCAGATGTCTAGCTGGACATTTACTTATTTATGTGTATGTCTGCGTGTGTGTGTGTGTAGCAGGGTGAGGGGAATTAGATTATAAAAATTTTCTGCAGTAATAAGAAAGAAAAATCATTATTTAGAATTAGAATCAACATAACTACATTATTTAGAAAAGAAGTTCAAATTAATAATTCCATTTTTTTGAAGAGAAAATCTGTATAGAGTTTGAGAGTTGCATTAAAAATAGGAAGACATGACGATTTCAATGAAATATGAACAGAAAGTTAATAAAGACAAGCAGAAATGAAAATAAGAAATTTAAAAGGAGAAGAGTAGAGATAAGGAAGAATCAAAAAAGGAAACGAATAATACAGTATTAAATTTAAATTTGCAATGAATGAAGGAAAGCTAAATACATAAATCAGAAAGTAACATGAAAAACTGTTTCTTACTAAGAACAAACTTAAAAGACCAAGGGAAAAAAAAACAAAAAAAAATCATAATTCTGATGAGGATTGAGAAGAGTGAGAAATATGAATGTTTGGAATAGAAGGAATATTAAAATACATAGTCTAAGAAAAAAATATCTAAATTGGAAAAAATACCTATGAAATCTAAAACAGGATTATAAATATTCCAGGTAAAATAAATAAAAAGAGATGAACAAAACACACACATTAAGAAAAACCTACAAGCTGTAGGCAAATTCCTTACTCAAAACAACAACAACAAAAACCCTCAGACTTTCCTCTATCATAAAGGAAAGAGTAGAGACATAGCTATAATCCTTTGAGAAAATGAATTGGGTAGAAGAAATGGTTGCTCATTCAAATTATCCTCTATTAGTGAAAGCAACAGAAATGAATTTTTAGGTACGTAAATATTCAAATAAGCTTGGTTCAGCTGTTTCTTTTCTATTTTTCTTCTTTGCTGGTTCCTAACAAAGTATTTTCCTTTACTGCATAATTTATACAGTATCGTGTTGAAATATACAATCCCTTTAGACAATAAAATAAAAGCTATTCTCCAGAATTTACTGGTCACTCCTAATCTGTATACAGCATTTCCCAGGTGATAGGTGCTTTTCTTTTTTTTTGGGGGGGGGGGGGGGGCGGGGAGAGGAGCAAATAGCAGTAGCATTTATTAAGCACTTAGCATGTACTAAATATTGAGTTAGATTGTCTATAACCATCATCATTTTTTCTTTTATTATACTTTAAGTTCTGGGGTGCATGTGCAGAATGCGCAGGTGTGTTACATAGGTATACACATGCCTCAGTAGTTTGCTGCATCCATCCCCCCATCATGTACATTAGGTATTTCTCCTAATGTTATCCATCCCCAATTCCCCCACCCCCTGCTATCTCTCCCCTAGTCCCCCCAGCCCCCAACAAGTCCCAGTGTGTGACATTCCCCTTCCTGTGTCCATGTGTTCTCACTGTTCAGCACCCACTTACGAGTGAGAACATGTCGTGTTTGATTTTCTGTTCTTGCATCAGTTTGCCGAGAATGATGGTTTCCAGCTTCATCCATGTCCCTGCAAAGGACATGAACTCATCTTTTTATGGCTGCATAGTATTCCATAGTGTATATGTGCCACATTTTCTTTATCCAGCCTACCATTGATGGGCATTTGGGTTGGTCTTTGCTATTGTAAACAGTCTTTGCTACTGTAAACAGTGCTGAAAAAGGCATACCTGTTCATGTGTCTTTATAATAGAATGTTTTATAATCCTTTGGATATATACCCACTAATGGGATTGCTGAGTCAAATGATATTTCTATTTCTAGATCCTTGAGGAATCGCCACACTGTCTTCCAGTGGTTGAACTAAATTTATACTCCCACCAACAGTGTAAAAGCATTCCTATTTCTCCACATCCTCTCCAGCATCTGTTGTCTCCAGATTTTTTAATAATTGCCATTCTAACTGGCATGAGATGGTATCTCAATGTGGTTTTGATTTGCATTTCTCTAATGACCAGTGATCATGAGCATTTTTTCGTATGTTTGTTGGCTACATAAATGTCTCCTTTTGAGAAGTGTATGTTCATATCCTTTGCCCACTTTTTGTTGGAGTTGTTTTTTTTGCTTGTAAATTTGTTTAAGTTCTTTGTAGATTCTGGATATTAGCCCTTTGTCAGATGGGTAGATTGCAAAACTTTTTTCCCATTCTATTCTATTGGTTTCCAGTTCACTCTCGTTTTTTTGGGTTTTTTTTGGTTTTTTTTTTTTTTTTTTTTTTGCTGTGCAGAAGCTCTTAAGTTTAATTAGATCCTCTTAGGTACTTTTCTAAGCAGGTTGTACATATTAACTCATCTACGTTATATTTTCTTCCATTCTCTAGGTTGCCAATTTTTGGGTTTTCTGCAATTGCTTTTGGGGATTTAGCTAAAAATTAGCCAAGGCTGATTTCAAAGGAAGTATTTCCTAGATTTTCTTGTAGACTTTTATAATTTGAAGTCTTACATTTAAATTTTTAATCCATCTTGAGTTAATTTTCGTGTATACTGAAAGGTAAGGTTCCAGTTTCATTCTTCTGCATATGGCTAGCCTGTTATCCCAGCACCACCTATTGAATAAGAAGTCTTTTCTCCAATGCTGTTTTTGTTGGCCTTATCAAAGATCAGATAATTGGTAGGTGTGTGTCTTTATTCCTGGGTTCTCTGTTTTGTTCCATTGGTCTATGTGTCTGTTTTTGTGCCATTACCATGCTGTTTTGGTCACTGTAGCCTTATAGTATAGTTTGAAGTTGGGTTGTATGATGCCACTGGCTTTGTTTTTTGTTTTTGGGGGGCTTCAGATTGCTTTGGCTATTCGTGTTCTTTTTCAGTTCCATATGAATTTTAGAAGAGTACTTTCTAATTCTGTGAAGAATGACATTGGTAGTTTGATAGGAGGAGTGTTGAATCTGTAAACTGCTTTGGGCAGTATGGCCATTTTAATGCTGTTGATTGTTCCAATCCATGAGCATGAAGTGTTTTTCTATTTATTTGTCTCATTTCTAATTTGTTTCAGCAGTGTTTTGCAGATCTCCTTGTGGAGATCTTTTATCTTCTTGGTTAGCTATATTCCTAGGTATTTCACTTTTGTGTATGTGGTTATTATAAATGGGATTGTGTTCTTGATTTGAATCTCAGCCTGGATGTTACTGGTGTATAGAAATGCTACTGGTTTTTATACATTGACTTTGTATCCTGGAACTTTACTGAAGTCATTTACCCATTCTAGAAGACTTCTGGTGGATTATTTAGCATTTTCTAAGTAAAGAATCACATTGTCGGTGAAGAGAGATCATTTGACTTCTTTTCTTATTTGGATGCCTTTTATTTATTTCTCTTGTCTGATTGCTCTGGCTAGGACTTCCAGTACTGTGTTAAATAGTGTGGGTGGTGAGTATGGGCATCCAAACTTGTTCCAGTTCTCAATGGGAATGGTTCCAGCTTTTGCCCATTCAGTGAGATGTTGGCTGTGAGTTTGTCAATAGATAGCTCTTATCATTTTGAGGTATGTTTCTTCAATGACTAGTCTGTTGATTGTTGTTACAATGAAGAGATAGTGGATTTTATCCAAAGCTTTTTCTGAGTCTATTGAGATGATCATATGGTTTTTGCTTTTAATCTGTTTATGTGGTGAATCATATTTATTGACTTGTGTATATTGATCATACACAAGTCAATCTCTCTCTGTTTCCCAGGCTAAAGTGTAGTGGCATGATCACAATTCACATCAGCCTTAGCCTCTTGTGTTCAACTGACCCTCCCACCTCAGCCTACAGAGTAGCTGGGACTCCAGGCATCATCATGACTGGCATATATATATATATATATACATACACATACTTTTACATATATATATATATATATATATACACACACACACACACACACACATATATATACACTTATATATATACACACATACACATAGAAATATACTTATGTATATACACACTTACACATACATATATATATATATATATATACACACACACACACATCCAGTGCTTTGGGAGGCTAAGGAGGGAGAATCGCTTTAGGCCGTGAGTTCAAGACCAGCCTGGGCAACATAGTGACACCCTATCTCTACAAAACTAAAATAAATATGATTGATTTTATATATATATATATATATATATATATACACACACACAAACACACACATACATATATACATATACACATAAATATATATATACTTAGAAAATATACACATACATATATACATGTATATATACATACACATGTATATTATATATACATACACATATGTATGTGCATGCATATATATGTATACATGTATATATAATATACATGTGTATGTATATATGTATATTACATATATGTGTAATATATGTATATATGTACATATACACATATGTTATATGTGTATGTGTATGTGTATATATATATATAAGTATATTTTAGTTTTAAATTTTTAATCCCTTGAGTTAATTTTTGTATATAGTAAAAGGTAAGACTCCAGTTTCATTCTTCTGCATATGGCTAGCCTGTTATCCCAGCACCATTTATTGAATAAGAAGTATTTTCCCCAATGCTTGTTTTTATTGGCCTTGTCAACAAAACAAGGCCAACATACACATACATATACACACACACACATATATATAAGTGTGTGTGTGTGTGTGTGTGTGTGTATGTATTATTTATTTTAGTTTTGTAGAGACAGGGTGTCACTATGTTGCCCAGGTTGGTAGCCTAAAGCAATCCTCCCTCCTTAGCCTCCCAAAGCACTGGATGATAGGCATGAGCCACTGTTCCCAGCCTGACAGAATTATTTAAAATTTAAAAAAATAGCATTATTCTTTAATAATAATGAAAAACAATGAACTAGAACACAGAAGTATTCCAAACAATTCTAAATGTGAACATGCTATTTAATTAAATTCCAGAAAGGATATTTGTGTTGAAGAAAATATCAAACATACCTTCAGTCATGCACTAATAAGCATTGGTTTCTTCTTTATCTTATCTCACAATTATCACTTATTTTTTCTGAACTAATATCCTAGGGGATAGTCATTCATAACCCAGAATGGCATTAAATAAGTTTTAAGATAAATAATTATCTAAATTTAATTTCAAAGACAGTGCAAATCTCTGTATAATCATCATCAGTACCCAAGCAGTTTGTATAAGTTTGCCATAGATCTTGTGAATTATCTCATGCATTACACAGAGTCTATGAGTAAGACAATCTATATAACTTCATTTTAATACAAAGTAAGAGAAGAATTAATGCATTGAGATTTTAAGATTAGAATATGCCTCAAATCTCAATGATAAATTTGGACATCAGGAAGTTAAGAAAAAAAAGCAGGAGAGAGGAGATGGAAAAAAGTAGTGCTCTGGAGGCTACAATAAGAATAATATTTATTTGATGTGGCCATTTTTTTGTCTATTTAAAAATAATTTTGAAGGATCCAGTATGTTGTCAGGGACTGCGAATGCAAAGATTAAACAGAGGAACCAGGATTCCAGTTCCACTGGAAGTAATAATTTTCTACTTAGCAGACACATGGATTACAAACCCTTGTTCCTTACCCCTAATTCCTTTGTCCTAAAACTAAAACTTGCTAATTAAAGGTAGAGGACCCAGTTCTTTCTAGGTGTGTTAAAACCTTCATCCTTCAGAGGAATCCCTGCAAAAAAACCAAAGTTTTTTTCTATTTACTAACTAGGATACAGCGTTTTGAAAGAAACTTATTCTGGTGCTTGTTGTGCAGTTCAAAGATTTCAAATGTGTTTAATTTTTTTTTTTTGTTATTTCTCTGAAAATAATGATCTCCTAACTGGTCTGATGAATTTTTACTCCAATTTATTCTCCTATTGGTAGCACCAGGCTTATCTTCCACACTAGGATATCTGATAATGTAGATTCCATTTAAGACCATACAAAATAACCTACTGCTTTCAAATCCCTTGGGTTTCCATGTACTATTGAACTGGTACATCCTGAGCACTCTGCCAAGTGTGTGCTACTTGCTGTTCCCCAAGCACATCCTGCTCTTGTCTACCTGCAGTCTATGTAAAGATGTTATCTTCCTCTGATACTATCTGGTTCTGTGTTTGTCCACCAGTCCTATTATCCTGGAGCCCATCTTCTCCAAGAAATCCGAGTCAATAAACAGAATTAAGTACACCTTTCCTCATAATTCCCTGGGACTATTCCCTTTAACTATTTTCCTTCCATCTATTTTCTTTCCCTTCCACATCTCATTCCATTCAGAAAAAATCCAGATTCCTTACTATGGCTTACATGATTGAGTCTTACAGCAGAAACATGCTAAGTTGGTCCCCAGTGTGTCATGTCTTTGCACAACCCTCTTTGAGCACAATGAAAACTGTGACTTGTTTGTAACCAGTAGAATTAGGCAAAGATGTCACCGTGTAATTACACTATATTAGATCACATTAGACAGGGTGCAGTGGCTGTAATCCCAGCACTTTGGGAGGCCAAGGTGGGCAGATCACAAGGTCAGGAGGTCAAGACAGTCCTGGCCAACATGGTGAAACCCTGTCTGTACTAAAAGTAACAAAAATTAGCAGGACATGGTGGTGCATGCCTTGTAGTCCCAGCTACTCAGGAGGCTGAGGCAGGAGAATCCCTTGAATCAAGGCGGAGGTTACAGTGAGCCAAGATCTTGCCACTGCACTCCAACCTGGCAATGAAGCAAGACTCTATCAAAACAAACAAACCAACCTCAACTGTTATAGCATGATCCTAATCTAATATTAACCAAGCTCCCATGATGAAAGGTGAACTTTAAACCAAACTTCCAGACCTCATAAAACTTCTATTTGATGCCATTCTGGGTGATAAATGACTACCCCCTAAGATATTAGAAGAAATAATTGATAATTGAGAGATAAGATAAAAAAGAAGAAATCAATATTTATTAGTGCGTGACTAAAGGTATGTTTGATATTTTCTTCAACACAAATATTAAAATCTTTTCTGGACTTTTAAAATTAAATAGCATATTCACATTTAGAATTGTTTAGAATATGTATATGTTCTTGTTCATTGATTTTCATTATTATTAAAACAGAATAATGCTATTTTTTCATTTCATTTTCGTGTCATATGCATAGTCTCTATCAATACAAATAACAAAACCAAAAAAGTTTTTTAAAAAAGTTTAAAAGTTTCTCTGACTCCAACTGAAGTCAGAAAAACATTAGAATATTCAAAAAAACAAAACAAAACAAAAATTTCCAAGGCATGATGATGCCTATAGTCCCAGCTACTCCAGAGGCTGAGGTGGGAGGATCATTTGAACACAGCATGGTACCAATACCAAAACAAAAATATAGACCAATGGAACAGAACAGAGGCCTTGGAAGTAGTGCCACAACCTACAACCACCTGATCTTTGACAAACCTGAAAAAAACAAGTAATAGTGAAAGGATTCCTTGTTTAATAAATGGTTTTTGGAAAACTGGCTAGCCATGGGCAGACAGCTGACCCCTTCCTTCCACGTTATACAAGAATTAACCCCAGATGGATTAAAGATTTAAACATAAGACCTAACACCATAAGAAGAAAACCTAGGTAATACCCTTCAGGACATAGACATAGGCAAGACTTCATGACTAAAACACCAAAAGCAATGGCAACAAAGGCCAAAATTAGACAAATGGGATCTAATTAAACTTAAGAGCTCCTGCACAGCAAAAGAAACTATCATCAGAGTGAACAGGCAACCAACAGAATGGGGAAAAATTTTTGCAATCTACCCATCTGACAAAGGGCTAATATCCAGAATCTAAAAGAAACAAACTAATTAACAAGAAAAAAACCACCCATCAAAAAGTGGGTGAAGGATAGGAACAGAAACTTTTCAAAAGAAGACAATTATGCATCCAACAAACTTATGACAGAAAGTTCATCATCACTAGTCATTAGAGAAATGCAAATCAAAACCGCAATGAGATACCATCTCATGCCAGTTAGAATGGCAATCATTAAAAATCAAGAGACAACAGATGCTAGAGAGGATGTGGAGAAATAGGAATGCTTTTATACTGTTGGTGGGAGTACAAATTAGTTCAACCATTGTGGAAGACAGTGTGGCTATTCTCAAGGATCTAGAAATAGAAATTCCATTTGACCGAGCAATCCCTTTAGTGGGTATATACCCAAAGGATTATAAACCATTTTATTATAAAGACACATGCACACATTTGTTTATTGTGGCGCTGTTCACAATAGCAAGTACTTGGAACCAACCCAAATGCCCATCAACAATAGACTGAATAAAGAAAATATGGCACATATACCCCGTGGAATACTATGCAGCCATAAAAAGGATAAGTTCATGTCCTTTGCAGGAACATGGATGAAGCTGGAAACCATCATTCTCAGCAAACTGACACAAGAACAGAAAACCAAATACAGCATGTTTTCACTCATAAGTGGGTCTTGAACATTGAGAACACAGGGACACAGGGAGGGGAACATCACACTCTGGGGCCTGTTGGGGGGTATGGGGCTAGGGGAGGGATAGCATTAGAAGGAATACCTAATGTAAATGACAGGGTGATGGATGCAGCAAACCACCATGGCATGTGTATACCTATGTAACCAACCTGCATGTTCTGCACATGTACCCCAGAACTTAAAGTATAATTACAAAAAAAGAAAAAAAAAAAAAAAGACTTGAGAGTGAACCTTGGCTGGAAACCAGTAAAAAATGGATACCTCAGTTCCACAAGTGCAAGGAAATGAAACCTGCCAACAACCATGTGAACTAAGCTTAGAAATAAAAAGACACTGGCTAATACCATGACTGCAGCCTTGTGAGACTAAGATTCTGAGCTGAGCACCAGCTAATTTTGTCTAGATTCCTTCCCTACAAAAACTGTGAATTAGGTAATAACTGTGTTTCTTGAAGCCACTAAGTTTGTGTAATTGTTATGCAGCAAAAACAAACAAACAAAAATACCAGTGTATTAGTGCAATCTCACACTGCTGCCCCATGATTCAGTTATCTTCAGTTATCTCCACCTGGTCCCTTCCAGGACATGTGGGGATTATGGGAACTAAAATTCAAGATGAGATTTGGGTGGGGACACAGCCAAACCATATCAACAAGCCCTTACCTACTTTTCAACCACTTTTTCTGACCCTCTCCTTTGGTATTATTTTGATTTTTCTCTCAGGCTTTTTCTGGTCCCCATTTTATGGATTTTAGATATGCAGATCCCTAGACAGTACCTGAAATGGTTTATCCCCATCTTCCTATGGCTGACTCCTTTAGAGTCTTAGCCTTTTCTTAAGTGAGCTTCTCATTGGCTTTTCTGGCTACTGTATCTAATTGGTGTTTCCTAATCTCCTTATGGTTTAGAACCAAATTTGTTTTCCTTATGGCATTCATCAAAACGTATTATAATTTATTTGTTTACTAATATATTTGTTTATGTATCCTCAACTAGAATGCAAGATTGCTAAAAGCAAGACAACATACGCATCTTCCACACTATTGCATATCCAGCACTGACCTTGGCATTCTTGGGCTCTCAATAAATATGTGCTAATAGGAGGAGTCAAGGATGAGTTGAGATCATGCAGAGTCTTACTTGCAACAGTGATAAATTTGTGCTTAAGCTAGAGATAGACAGGATTCAATATACTTACTCTGGCGTTGTTTAGAGTTGGGAAATGCCATAGTGGTAGGCACATTTAAGATTTATTATTTTGGAGGTAGAATCAATGAGACATGATGATGTGGTAAATACAGATATTGAAGGTATAAGAATTACTTATTTATATATGAATTTAGGTGGGTAGGTAGGTAGGTAGAGGATGCCAGGGAAGAACAAAAATGAATGGGTGAAAATATGGTTCACCGAGGTTGGTTACTGCTTTTGAAAGAGAATATAGAGGAAGCAGGTAAAGTGATCTTTCCACTGGGTGGTCAAGAGTCCCATTCAGCGAAAGAGCACAAAAAGAGAATGAGTCTCTGTCTTTATTGTCCAGTGATATTTATGCATCTGTCTCTTCAATTACGCTGTAAGGTGTTAGAAGGTTGTAATTGTTAGCACTAAAATTGTGCTTTGTAAACAATAAATGTCCAATAAGTTTTCTTTAATTTGAATAGTTGAATTAACATTCGGTCTCATTTACTCTTAAATTTTTAAAACATTTGCACTATAAACAGCAAAGTATTTCACTGGAATTGCGGAAAGTATTATAGTTGACAGAAAAGATAAGTTAGGAAACAGAGTAGCAAGTTTTGTATATTGCCAGGACGCCTTAGATTGCAATAATACTGCAATGCAGGTTTAAACAACACAGGTTTAAACTCCTCAGATTCACTTATACATGGATTTTCTTCCACCTCTGCCACTCTTGAGACAAGACCAACCCTTCCTATTCCTTCTGTTTCTCAGCCTACTTAATGCGAGGACAAAGAGGATGAAGACCTTAATAATACATTTCCACTTAACAGAGAGTAGATATAGTATCTCTTCCTTATAATTTTCTTAATAACAATTTATTTTCTCCACCTTACTTTTCTGTACAAATACTACATATATACAATATATACATAATGTACTAATGTTAATGTTATCTATAAGGCTTCCAGTCAACAGCAGGCTATTAGCAGTTAAGTTCTAGGGGAGTCAAAGTTATCTGCAGAGTTTTGGCTATGCAGGAGATCAGCAATCTAACCTCCCTGGTGCTCAAGGGCCAATTGTATTTTTATAATGTCCCTTGCATTCCTGTCTTCCCCGGTATTTAACTTGACTCCTTTATTTGGTAATGTCTTCACATTTTTCTCATTTTATTAAAATTACTGAAATATATAAAATATATAAAAACTCTTAGGTTAAAACCAGGAATTTATAAAGACCACAATAGACTGAGATTGAAAATAAAATGTTTTTACCTTGCAGATAGACACCTTCCCACAGTGCATCTGAAACAGAGCCAAAGTGGAAGTGGTACAGTTGTGACCATTCTCTTAGAGACATGTTGATTTAACTAACATTGACAGCCGTCTGCTCTGTAATGACTTCTATTAAGGACTAGTTCATAGTCAATAAAACCAATTGCAATACATCGATGTTCTATAGTATATGAATCCTACAAAGTATGTATATAGGTGCCTAGGGTTAGTCCATAACTTTTTTTTTTTTGAGACAGAGTTTCACTCTTGCTGCCCAGGCTGGAGTGCAATGGCATGATCTCGGCTCATTGCAACTCTGCCTCCCAGGTTCAAGTGATTCTCCTGCCTCAGCCTCCCGAGTAGCTGAGATTACAGGCACATGCCACTACGCCAGGCTAACTTTTGTATTTTTAGTAGAGATAGGGTTTCACCATGTTGGCCAGGCTGATCTTGAACTGCTGACCTCAGGTGATCTACCCACCTCAGCCTCCCAAAGTGCTGGGATAACAGGTGTGAGCCACCGTGCCCAGCCTGTAACTCTTCATAACTCACAATATACATACACATTGTAGGAGATATATGTGCCAAAAATTATGTTGTTGAGCTTTGTATGGCTTTCCAAGAAGTTTAAATGTTATTCTACAGGGAATGCAGCATTTGTATAGTTTGTTATAAAAGGAACTGATATTATCAAAATTATTTTTAATAACTGGCAACAGAGTACACAATATAGACCATGTTATTTTTCAACCATTATACCAAGACCCAATGCTGTACAATGATCAATTTTCGTGTACATTTTATGAAACATTTTAATTAACTACTGCAGATTAGAAGTTGCTCCTGTATTCCTATGCTAATGACATACTCCCACCCTTGCACTATAATGTTACTTCATGGCATCAGAAATGAAGGCCCAAAAATTGCACATAAAACTTGCAGATGAAATATATCTTTGAAAGTGAGCAAAGAATGGAGTTGAATGACTTGAAAGACCTTGCACAGGAAGAAATGACACAAATTAGGGAAAATAAAGTTTGAGGCAAGAAGGGCTGTCAACCATGACAACAGGAATTCCAGCTTGACAGACTGGGTAATTGTGGAATTCATGAATTGAGACGGAGAATAAAGTATCCTCTGTTTTGGAGGGGGCAGAAGAGAAATTAATTTAATTTTAATCATAATTGATTGTCAAGATTTTACTGCTAGAAATACCAATACTTTCTCACTCAGAATATTTTCACTGCTTGGCCTTAGAGGAGTGTGTACGGTTCTAATATATTTGTATATGTAAGCAGATAGGCTGCTTGATTTTTAATGGCAAGCAAAGAAATATACATTCAAATCTACTCAATTGCTATTTATTATGTAAAGCTCAAAGATAAAAAATCTTCACCTAATAATAGTTAAATGAAGCTTATCATCAATATAATAATGAAAGCCAACGGGACATTTTGGCCCAGTAAAATTAGTATACATCAGACATAGCCTAATAATCCATAGCTATAGTCAGACTGTGATTGGCCTCAGGCTAAGCCCAGAAATGCAAAGCAAAGGTGAAAATTGTAAGTATTAAAAAACTAAGACAAATTAATGCTAAACATCTTGCTTCAATTATAAAATATTTCAGAAAAAGCAGATAATTTTCTTCTCAAATGTCTCCCAGAATACATAATACATCACACTTTTGAAATACCTATTGAACTTATTTATACATTTTGTAGAGAATTAGCTATCCTCATATTTATGCTATGTAAAAGGCAGGTTATTAAATAACTTTTATTGCTATATCTAAATCATAACATGTGCCATCCCTACTGTTATACACATGTCTATGACTCTGCAGATGTATATGGCAGCTAATTCCATGCATAAAACTTTCCTTTCTGTGACCCAACTGGTACAATAACACAGTGCAAAGAATCTCATATGTTGAAATAAACATTTTTAAAAAGCTTGTGCAACATAATTTGCTGCATTTGGAACAGTCATACTTGATTAATTTGAATCAGTTTGCAAGTTTTATTTTTGTGCATTAAAATGTGTCTGAAATTTGAAATTTAATGGCATATTAGTTTGGACTGTCTGGTTACTATTTAAATACAGCAGGTAAAATAAAAATCATGAAAATAGACCATTCAAACTTAGACTACAAGAGTATGATTAATTCTTCCTTTTATTAAAATAAATAGTGCATTCACTATTTTCAGATGAACTTTCGCTCTGAAATGATGCTATGTGAAATTACTTAGAATGATTTGTAATGACAGGGTCTCCATTTTGTATCCCATGCTAAAAGAAGCCTATAACCAATGAAACATTACACATAAAGTGAAGTTTCTCTGGAGGTCACTTTCCTCTTGATAGACTGCTTATTGCTCACAGCAGATCAGTGATTCAGAAAAGTGCTGTGCTGGTGCTCACTTGATACTCTAATGGTGGTGCTTCTCCCTTGTTTTCACGTTTGATAGTGATGCTAATAGAGAATGGGAAAATTCACTAACAAAACCAAACTGAAGAAATGGTTGCCGCTCAAAAAAAAATGTATGATCATGTCATTAGTGACATTTAGAAAGATTTAATGGATTCCTGGAATTCTATTCTGTAAATAGTCAAACTGCCACTCATTTATTGACTGAAAGTAGGTGAAAGTAAATCTTTGACAAGGATGTACAAAAAACAGTGAACTTCGCTTAGATGTTAAATGTATTTGTGCTTGAACTCCAACTAGTTCATAAATATTTCCTTTGGCATTTTTTTTGTTCTCACTTATTTCTCTGTTTATGGTTAAAGGCACAAAACTTTCACTCTTTTAATTGTCAAATTATCATTTCTTATTCATACTTCTTGACAATTGCTACTCTCCAAATACATTATTTAGAGTTATTTGCAGAGTATAACAAAATTGTATAGCTACAATTTCATTAAAAGTTATATACAAAGATACGTTTTCTTCAGTCAATTTTTGTTCTTAGTATGGGGTACTAAGCATGATAAAATGCTTCTAGAAGATTATTATGAAATGTCAAATATCTATTATGATTCATATTGCTTTTTAATAATATTTTCTGAACACTGACTATGAGTTTTGTACTGTATGGTATATTATAGTGAGGAGAAGGCAGGTTTCTGACCTTGAGGAACCACTCATCAATTTCCTGACTAGGTAAAAGTAAACGCATATTCTTATACAAAAAAGAAATGGCAAATGGGTAGAAACAAATATTATAACAATGAAAAACATATTATTATAGTATATATGTGCCATGATACTTGAATACAAAAATATCAAAATTTAGTTAGACTCAAGTCTCAATTTTTTTTTAACTGGACTACAACTAGACAAGTCCCCAGTCACTTCACTGTTGAGAAGTATAGGCAGAGCTCTATACAAATAAATACCTTTAGAAAAAAAATTAGTGTAACAAAATTAACTCCATTAAGTCTAGAAGAATTAAACATACACATTTTTATAGTTAAAATACAGCTGTAAATGAATTACTTAGAAAAACAGTATCAGAAATAAATGGTTTCACCAACTAATTCTACCAATCTTTTAAAGACAATTTAGTATATGAAAAATGATTAAAAACATTTAATTTATGAAGCAAGAATGATATTGATATATAACCTGTTAAATTTAGTTAACAAAGGAAATCTTGGACTAATATTTCTTATAAGCATTGCCAAGTTTTTAAATGGAATATTAGAGAGTAGACTCCAACACCACCAGTAATTCACTATGTCTATTATGGGCTGAATGTTTGTGTTCCCCTAAAATTCACATGTTGAAGCCCTACCACCCAACGTGATGGCATTTCAAGATGGAGCTTTTAAGGGATAATTAAGGTTAGATGAGATCACAAGAGTAAGGCCCAGTTCTGGCAGAATTAATGTCCAGATAAGAAGAGACACCAGAGAGTTTGCTCCTGCTCTCCACAGGAAGACAGCCTTTACCCAGAAGCAAACCATCTGGTATCTTGATCTTGGACTACTCAGCCTCTAGAACTGTGAGAAAAAACAATTCTGTTTCTTCAGCTACTCAATATGTGGTAATATACCCATATTTTGTTATGGAAGCCTGATCAAACTAACACAGATTTTGGTACAGAGATTGGGGTGCTGCTATAGCACATAACATAAAAACGTAAGAGTGGCTTTGGACATAGGTATCAGGTAGAGGCTGGAGGAGGTAAGAGGTATATGCTATAAAATGCCTGGCTTGCTGAGAAGAGACTGATGGTAAGAAATATGAATGTTAAAGGAGATTTCAATAAAGACTCAGAAAGAAACGAGGAGAGCTGGAGAGAAAGCTTCCAGTTTCTTAGAGAATACATAAATAGTCATGAACAGAATGTTGGCAGAAATGTGGACACTACAAGTCATTCTGGTGAGGTCTCAGAAAAAAAAAAAAAGTTATTAGAAACTGGAAAAAAGACAATCCTTGTTATAAAGTGGCAGAAAACTTGGCTGAACTGTGTTCAAATATTTTGTGGAAGGTAGAATATGCAAGCAGTGAAATACGATATTTAGCTGAGGAGATTTCTAAGCAAAGTGTTAAGGCTTAGCTTGGTTTCTCCTGACTGCAATAAAAGGCACAAGGAGAGAGATCATTGGAGAAAGTACTGCTAGGATAAAAAGGAACCAGATCTTGAATATTTGGAAAATTTATAGCCCATCTACATCGAAAAAAATGAGAAATCTTGTTCTTAAAAGAACTGTAGGGTTGTGACTGAACAATCATTTGATTAATAGATCATGGGTTCAACTCACGGACTTAATCAGCCATCTCAGAAGCATCCAGGAATAGAGAAAGGATTACACCACCAGAGACACTGCCAGTTTGAATTACAGGGAAGAGAAAAAACAAGACTGAATGAAAGGTTGTGAACTTCTTGGATTCTACAAGAGTGAACTATAGAGCTATTTGGCTATGATACGGTTTGGCTGTATCCCCACCCAAATCTCATCTTTAATTGTAGCTCCCATAATTCCCGTGTGTCATGGAAAGGACCTGGTGGGAGGTAACTCAATCAATTGGTGAGTTTTTCCCTTGCTGTTAAGGTGATAGTGAAAAAGGTCTTAATAGATATGATGGTTTTATAAATGGGAGTTCCCCTACACAAACTCTCTTGCCTACTCCCATGTTAAGATGTGACTTTGCTCCTCATTAGCCTTCAGCCATGATTGTGAGGCCTCCCCATTCATATGGATCTGTGAGTCACTGAAATTCCTTTCCTTTATAAATAACCCATTCTTGAGTATGTCTTTATTAGCAGTGTGAGTACAGACTAATACAGGCTAAAAATGTGTGATACTCTTTAAGCAAAAAGAAGAATGGCCCTAAGGGCATTTAGAGATCATCAAGGCAGCCACTCCCACCAAAGGCCGATGAAGCAGGGCTGCTTCTTTTGAGATTGCAGAGAGTGGGGCCACCAAAGGGAGACCTGTGGGCAGAAGTGGCTCTCCTAGCAAAACAAGTAAAGCCACCCCACAGAGCCATGGGGCTGATGCTGCCACCCCAACAGGCCTGGAGGGCAGAGCACTGAACCAAATAAAATTATTCTTAATACTTAAAATCTAATGCAATTTTCCTTGCTAAGCTCTGGACTTACTTGGGAACCATCACCTTTTCCTTCTTTCTTGTTTAGCCATTTTGGTGTGGAAATTTTTATCTTAGCCCTGTACTACTATTGTGTTTTAGAAGCACACAACATGTCTGCTCTCACTGGTTCACAACTGGAGACATATGTTGCCTAAGGATGAATTGTACTTTCAGTCTTACCCATATTCATTTAGATGAATTTTTTTAGTAAGAATTTGGACTTTAAAGTTGGTGCTGGAATAAGTTACGTCTTTGAGACCAGTGGAATGAGTGTATTTTGCATGCAATAAATGATATAAATTTGGGGGAGGCAGAAGGGGCAAAATGTGGATGGTAGGTTTGTGTCCCTCAAATTCACATGTTGGAGCTCTAATCCCCAATGTGACTGTATTTGGAAACATCTTTATAAAAGTAATTAAGGTTTCCAGGTTCTTAAGGGTAGGAGTCACGATTCCACATGATTAGTATCCTTATAGGAAGAGACACTACAAAGATCACTGTCTCTTCACATGTGGACAAAGAAGAAGTCAAATGAGTATGTAATGAGAGCATAGCTGTCTACATGCCAAGAGAAGAGACTTCAGAATTAAATCTACCTTGCTGGCACCTTGATCTTAGACTTCTCAGCCCCCAGAACTGTAAGAAACATATTTCTGAGTTGTTTAAGCCACTCAGTTTATGGTATTTTGTCATGGCTGCCTGCACAGACTAATACAAAGTTGACGTAGTATTTATACCAGCCATGTAAATATGGTTTAATATTAATCATAATATTTAACAACATTCAACAAATTAACAGACATAAAAAACATGTTTATCTCCATTGATGCTGAAAATTCAGTTATCTATTTATAATAAAAGTACTCAAAAACTTATGAATGGATTTGGTACTCTTCAGTGTTATGAAAACATAATTTTAAAGCCAGTTTCTTTCTTAATCAGGAAACACAAAAGGCTTTCCCATTATGGTCGGGAACAAGGATGATCACAATATCCACTTCTGTGTAATGTTAAAAGTGTCAGCCAATGTAATTAAAACAGTTAAAAAGTAAGTAAATAAATGACAAGTAAAAACAAAAAAGTAAAACTTTATTTGCAGATGCTATATAATACTGCACCTGGAAAACCCAGAGAAACAATGATAAAACAAACCCAAAGTATAAAAGAATTTAGTAAGAAAAAGGATAAAAAAATTATAGACAAAACTCAGTACTCTACATATACTAACAATAACTGGGTTGAAGATGTGATAAAAGAGAAAATTCTATTAAGAGTAGCATTATAAAAATACTTAGAAATAAATTTAGGTATCAAGAAATTGCAAAATCATATGCAGAAAAAGTTAAAACCCTCCTGAAAAGCCCAAAAGTAGCCTTGAAAGTAACTAAAAGATATCCCTTGATTCTTGGATAAAAATAATTGAAAATTATGAAGATGTGAGCTCTCCCTAAGTTGATTAATTTAATCCCCCCCAAAATCATCAGTTTTTTAAATCTACACAGTTGATTTTTAAAAACATCACCCAGGAATAGCTAAGAAAGCACTGAAAAAGACATATGAGGGAGGAATAGCTGCACATATTAAAACAAGCTATAAAGCCTCTCTAAGTAGCATGGAACTGGTACCTAAATAGGCATAATGCCCAGTGGAATAGAATAGAAAGTTTAATAAGAGCTTAAACTACAAGTGAAAGTTTAATAATTGATAAAGATAGTATCAAAAATTACAGCTTCAAAGACAAAGCTTTTTAAGAAATGGGGTTGTGTCAACTGGATAGTGACTGGGTAGGAAAAAAATAGATGGATATTTTACCATAAAAAGAACAAACTCAAAATTATCAGAAAATATTGTGAAAAAAGAAACCATGAACATACTAGAAGAAAATGTAGAGAATTACTCTATAGCCTGGACTTTAGAAAAGTCTTTTTAACTGTGTCTCAAATATACATGCAACTAAAGAGAGAAAACTGCGACTATGTAAACATAGAATACAAATAAAATTAAGATAAAAACACTTTTGTATGACAAAAAAAAAAAAACTTAGAGTTAAAAGACAAATGGAGGAAAATATATGATGAGTAGAAAATATAGTCTGTTGGCTGGGCACAGTGGCTCACACCTGTAATCCCAGCACTTTGGGAAGGAGGCTGAGGTGTGTGGATCAGTTGAGGTCAGAGTTCGAGATCAAACTGGCCAGCATGGTGAAACCCCATATCTACTAAAAATACAAATTACAATTAAAAATACAATTAGCTGGGTGTGGTGTCAGGTGCCTGCAGTCTCAGCTATTCAGGAAGATGAGGCAGGAGAATCACTTGAACCTGGAAGGTAGGGGTTGCAGTGAGCCACCAAGATCATGCCACTGCCCTTCAGTCTGAGTGAAAGTGTGAGAGTCCATGTAAAAATATATATATGTATGTGTATATATATGTGTGTACATATATAGTGTTGAATTAGTCTCTTGATAAAGAGATTATAAGTTTCATGAAGGGAGTGGCAGTGAATAGATTGTTCGTTATTAATTTCACAGTGTTTTGGATGTTACCTCAAATGTAGGCGTGCTCTCTCAATATTTGATAGGAGTGCTGCTTGAAGTAGGAGCTACAAGAGAGTGGCACACAGGAAATAATCAGTGGAGGAGCATCCTCGGAGATAAAGGGATAGTGTGCAAAATACTTTTCTGCAAGCAGAAAAGCTATTCTTAAATAAGAAGTGGGGGTATTTTGTACTATTGTGGTAGGATGGAAATGAGAAAAAAAGATGTAAATGCAGCAAAATGTTAAAATAGAATGTCAGAAAACGAAGAAATTTTCCATGTGTCAGCTTTGTTTTCCTTTATAAAGTAGGAGGATAGGTAGCATGATGGGTGAAGGATGATGTGGGAAGAAGGAACAGAGTGAAGGTTTGAAATAGTCACTATGTTGAAATAGTTGCTGTGAAGAACCAGCCCAGTGATGACAAAGTGCTCTAGGCAACACTAACACAATAAGTTATGGAAACCAAAATGAAGTAGCAACAATCTGTGGATTTTCCACAGACACCATGTGTGTGAGAAGACACAAGTGACAATTAGTTTGACACAGAATTAGTATGTTTTGGGGAACGTATGACAGAAGGACAATGAGGCAGTGTTATCAGTCCTTTCTTGCACTGCTGTAAAGTTATTACTCCTTTGTTATTAGTCCTTTCTTGCATTGCTACAAAGAAAAACCTATAACTGGGTAATTTGGAAAAAAAAGAGGTTGAATTGGTTAGTGCTTCTGCAGGCTGTATGGGGAGCATAGTGGCTTTTACTTCTGGGGAGGCCTCAGGAAGCTTCCAGTTATGGCAGAAAGCAAAGTGATAGAGAGACATCTCACGTGGTGGGAGAGCGGGGGGGGTGCTACATACTTTTAAATGACCAGATTATGTGAGAACTCACTATCGTGAGGGCAGTATCAAGGGGATGGTACTAAACCATTCATGAGAAACTGCCCCCATGATCCAGTCACCTCCCATCAGGCCCCACTTCCAACACTGCGGATTACAATTTGACAAGAGATTTGGGTAAGGACACAGATCCAAGCCATATCAAGCAGAGAATTGAGAACAAATTCTATTTCGTTAAACTGTATAAAATGTCTGACATTTAACCATTTTTGAAATGGATATTTTTATAATTTACCACCTATAGTATGAGTCACGGAATCGAAGCCTGAAAAAGAGTTGGGGTAAAGGTCAATGGAGCAGAGACTATCGAGTGAATGAATTTTTTGGGGGTATTATGGCTTTATTCATATGAATGTTGAACTTAAATAGGTTTTGATAAAAGAAGGGACTCAACTAAGATTGAAGCAAAAAAAGAAAAAAAGGGACATGCCTCAACTAACTGACATAGGAATCAAGATGGATATTTTAATACAAGATTAAGGGATAATGTAGAAATGGCACTGGGAGAGAATGTGTTCACTGTATCTCACAACTCCAAAGGCTATGGACTGTGGGAGAAGAACCATCATCCTGGAGGTAGTTTGATCATTGCAGTGTGTTGAACCATGTCTCTCAAAAATCCATGCTGACCTGAACCTCACAGTGTAACCTTGTTTGGACTAAGGCTCTTGGCAGATGTAGCTATAGATCAAGGAAAGATCATGTGGAATTAGAATGACTCTGACATTTAGTGTAAGTCCTAATAAGAGACAGAGTAGGAAAAGACAGTGACACACTTTAGGCAATGTGAAGATATGGGCAGGGATTGGAGGGATGCATCTAAAAGACAAGAAATGCCAAAGGATTGTTGGCAACCACAAGAAGCTAGGAGAGAGACATGAGACTGCTTCTCCCTCACAGCCTCTGGAAGGAAGGAAACCTGCTCACATCTTGATTGCAGACTTCTAGTTTCCTCCGATATATATGAATACATTTCTTTTGCTTTAAACCACTCATTTGTGGTCATTTGTTATGGCAGCCCCAGGAAACTATTATAGACATATATCCTGGTTTGTTCAGGACAGTCCCAGTCCCAGTTTACCCCTAATTTCATGTGATACTAATAGTTTATCTATTTACTCTCAAAAATATCCCACTTTGAACAATACATGATGGAATCATGTCAGCTTTTAGGGAGATATAAACAGTAAAGGAAGCAGGTTTCAGCTAATGAAATAAAGTGGATGGAATGTTTACTAAAATGCTTGAGTATCTATGGAATTATATTTAATATGAAATGAAGTTCCAGAGGAATTGTGCAGTTTTGAAAGGGAGAGAGATGGTGGGCAGTTGGATCAGAAGATGCCAGCGTCGCACGGTGCAATTAGGGGAAAGGTATATAGTTTTCACAGGAATGGGATGCATGGTGTGCTTATCATCAATAAATGCAGGTCTCTGATGTCAGGGGTAGGGTTCTCTGGTCTTAGGAAGCAGCCTGTCCAGCCCATTTACTATTTAGGGAGTTAGACTCCTTATGAACAGGCCAGCAAATCAATATTTCAATACAGGCCAGAACTCTTGACTGGAAATGCTATGGAAGGAGTCCTTTTGATGGTGCTGTTGAGGGAGGTGGAGGTCAGCGGGGTGGGCCAGAATCTAACTACTTTGAACTAAGTATGTTTATCTTTAATGAAGAAGAGAAGACTTGAAGTGGCATTATAAATATATAAAAATATTCAAAGGCATCTTACATAAAAGAGGCTTCAAAAAGAAAACAAGAATCAATTTAGAAAAACTGTAAGTATAAAGAATTTGGCCTAATATGGAGAATTCTATATTAGAATTCAGAATCAAGCAATGGGGTGAACTGCTCCCAGACTTAGTAAATTTTCCATTACATAGTTACAGGTGGCCACATCAACAAATACTGTGAGAGTTGATTGATGTCTATGTAAATTAACACTTGAAGAATGGTAGTCGACAAGGCAAGTGCAGCATTCCTAAAAGAAGTAACACTGTTAGAAAAAGCATATGGATATTACCATCAAACAAAAAGAGTATTTTTATGGAGCCAAAAATCTGGAGGAGCGACACGGATGAGAAACACCTGGTCAGCACGGTTAATAGAGGAGATGCACTGGTGTGGAACTTGTGGTCACAGATCACCAGTGTTTGCCAATCTCCAAAGTATCCAGCAGAGTTTCTAACAAGAGGGAACAACCTACCTTAGAGCTAGTTCACATAAGATAATATAACTTAGAGCAGATCTCATCAATTTAGCCTATGGTTTACTCCACAGTGTTTAACCTTCTGCAGCATCAAGGGCTACCTCACCTTTCAAGTCTATCACATTTGAGCCCTGAGGTCATCTTTTCCTCATTCTTCAAATATAATCCATTTTAAATTGAAAAATGCTACCTTTCTGTATTTACTGTGGTAGGTGTTAGTTCCAGCTGTTTCTTCACATTGCACCCTGTTAGGCTGATCTCTTGAGCAACTAAACAATATAGGCTCAATAATTTAGATTCTACATCTGCCAAATGGAATTCAAAGTACCATGTGTGTTATAAAGTAAGTGAGTTTTTGCTGTTATATGACAGTAAATATTTCAAATGTGTATGATAAATTCTACAAGTTTGCCCTTGTTTTATTAATTGATTTAATCTAGAGCCTTATTTAGTTACTTGTTCTAATGAAAGTGTCATAATTTTTATTGATGAGAAGAATGTTTTTGTTTATATTTGTCTATGATTCAGAAAAAAACCCTACATAAACTGTATTCATTCATCGATTTTCATTTGTCATTTATTTATTCAAAAATATCTTTCTGAGCATTAATAATGTACCAGGCAGTACTTTAAACACTGTGGTTAAAACAAACAAATAAAAAACAGGTGCTCATGCCTGTAATCCCAGCTACTCAGCAAGCTGAGGAAGGAGAATTGCTTAAGTCCAGGAGTTTGTGGTTGCAATGAGCTATGATTATGCCATTGCACTTCATCCTGGTCAACAGAGAGGGAGACCCTGACTTTAAAAAAACAGACAAACAAAAAGTTCTGTGTGCTCCTGGAGTTGTCTTATGTTTTATATTCTAGTGAAGAGAGACAGGTCATAAACATAAAAATAATTAAACAAGACAATTTTAACTTGGAAAATTCAATGAAGAAAGCAACACAGGGGAATGCAATGATTATTGATTGGATAAGGACTAGATGAATCTGTTTTACACTGAAGGGTCCAAAAAGACCTCTTATAGAGGAGGGCAGTATAGACCCAAAACCTGATGATTAAGAAGCCAACGTGATAGAGAACTGCAAATGCTAAAACCCTAAGGTGGGAGAAATTCTTTGTTCGAAAATAGAAAGGGATGACATCAGATAAATACACAGAGCCAGATTATAATATTCCTCTAGTTTTCTATGTGTTCTGGATTTTGGGGGTCAGCAATGGTGTTGTGTGTCTGTTTTGTCCAGGTAATACTAATGTGTAGGAGAAGTTTTAGAGCTAATAAGGCATGCAAAACAATCATGAGGAATTTACCTCAGGAAGATCTGTCAGCTCTGTACTAAACATAAAACTGTATTACAGACATGAACAGACTCCAAGTTTTGCCACAGTGAGACTCTTGCATCCAAATTATTCCAAACTTTCACTTGAAATCAGTGCTTGTTTTAAGCTGAGCTTAATGCTAGAGGGGCTCACTTTATGACACAAAATTAAGAAAGACAGTTTACAAAGTTTTTTTTTTTTTTTTTTTTTTTTTTTAAATGGAGAAGTTGTTTTATCCAGAGAATTGCGTCAGCATAAAAATCCCATCCAGGTAATTTATATGAAAAGCACAATTTCTCAAATGATATGTTTTTCAATTCTTCACTTGTCTTTGCAGATGTAATAATCAGCATGTAGTCATTTAAGCTAGAAATATTTTATGTTTTTTCTTCACGTAATAGTTGATGAATTTTTTTAAACTTTAGTAGAAGGGGCTGGACGTGGTGGCTCACACATGTAATCCCAGCACTTTGGGAGGCCAAGGCAGGCGGATCACCTGAGGTCAGGAGTTTGAGACCAGACTGACCAACATGGAAAAACCCCACCTCTATTAAAAATACAAAATTAGCTGGGTGTGGTGGCACATGCCTGTAATCCCAGCTACTCAGGAGGCTGAGACAGGAGAATTGCTTGAACCCAGGAGGTGGAGGTTGTGGTGAGCTGAGATCACACCATTGTACTCCAGCCTGGGCAACAAAATTAAAACACTATCTCAAAAGAAACAAGAAGTTTGGTAGAAAGATAAAAACATTTATGCATAGTTTTTCAAATCATGAAATGTTTAGAAATATCTAAATAATAAACTATAAGATTTTATTTTCACATATGATAGTCTGTATTTGTAACTTCAGTGTCTTGATAACATGAAATAATGGTATAATGATGGAGAAGTTAATATGAAATACAAACTGTTAGTATTTCCCATAATAGAAGCTATAGTTGGCATCTGCCATAGTCAGGGTTCTCTAGAGGGACAGAACTAATAGGATAGATATAGATATAAAGGGAAGTTTATTAAGGAGTGTTTACTCAAATGATCAAAAGGTGAGTTTTCATAATAGCACATCTGCAAGGTGAGGAGCATGGAAGCCAGTCTGAGTCTGAAAGTTGAAAAACTTGTTGTCCAAGGTTTGAGGGCAGGAAACATCCAGCATGGAAGAATATGTAGGCCAGAAGACTAAACCAGACTAGTCTTTCTATGATCTTTTGCCTGCTTTTTAAAAAATACTTTAAGTTCTGGAATACATGTACAGAATGTGCAGGTTTGTTACACAGGTAGACACAGGCCATAGTGGTTTGCTGCACCCATCAACCTGTCATCTACATTAGGTATTTCTCTTAATGCTATCTCTCCCTTAGCCCCCCACCCCCCGACAGGCCCCGGTGTGTGTTGCTCTCCTCCCTGTGTCCATGTGTTCTCATTGTTCAACTCGCACTTATAAGGGAGAACATGCGGTGTTTGGTTGACTGAAGTAGGCTTCAGAAGGTTAGTAATAAGAAACTCCTCTGAGTTAAAGGAGCATGTTCTAACCCAATGCAAGAAGCTAAGAACCTTGAAAAAAGGTTAGATGCATTACTAATTGGAATAACCAGTTTAGAGAAGAACATAAATGACCTGATGGAGCTGAAAAACACTGCACAAGAACTTCGTGAAGCATACACAAATATCAATAGCCAAATTGATCAAGCGGAAGAAAGGATAACAGAGATTGAAGATCATCTCAATGAAATAAAGCTAGAAGACAAAATTAGAGAAAAAAGAGTGAAAAGAAACTAGCCTCCAATAAATATGGGACTATGTGAAAAGACTAAATCTACATTTGACTGGTGTACCTGAAAGTGATGGGGACAATGGAACCAATTTGGAAAACACTCTTCAGGATATCATCCAGGAGAACTTCCCCAACATAGCAAGACAGGCCAACATTCAAATTCAAGAAATACACAGAACACCACAAAGATAATCCTCAAGAAAAGCAACCCCAAGACACATAATGTCAGATTTACCAAGATTGAAATGTAGGAAAAAATGTTAAGGGCAGCCAGAGAGAAAGGTCAGGTTAACCACAATGGGAAGCCCATCACACTAACAGCAAATCTCTCTGCAGAAACCCTACAAGCCAGAAGAGAGTGGGGGCCTATATTTAACATTCTTAAAAGGATTTTCAACCCAGGATTTCATATCCATCCAAACTAAACTTCATAAGCAAAGGAGAAACAAAATTCTTTACAGACAAGCAATGCTGAGAGATTTTGTCACCACCAGACCTGCCTTACAAGAGCTCCTGAAGGAAGGACTAAACATAGAAAGGAACAACTCATACCAGCCACTGCAAAAACATACCAAATTGTAAGACCATCAGTTAGTTAGTTGAAGAAACCGCATCAACCAATGGGCAAAATGACTAGCTAGCATCATAATGGCACGACCAAATTCACACATAACAATATTAACCTTAAAGGTAAATGGACCAAATGCCTCAATAAAAAGACATAGACTGGCAAATTGGATAAAGAGTCAAGACCCATCAGTGTGCTGAATCCAGGAGACCCATCTCACATGTAAAGATGAACATGAGCTCAAAATAAAGGGTTGGAGGAAGATTTATTAAGCAAATGGAAAAAAAAAAAAAAAACAGGATTGCAATCCTAATCTGATAAAACAGACTTTAAACCAACAAAGATCACAAGAGACAAAGAAGGGCATTAGGCAATGGCAAAAGGATCAATGCAACAAGAAGAGCTAACTGTCCTAAATATATATGCACCCAATAGAGGAGCACCCAGATTCATAAGGCAAGTTCTTAGAGACCTACAAAAAGACTCAGACTCCCACACAGTAATAGTGGGAGACTTTAGCACCCACTGTCAATATTAGATCAACAAGACAGAAAATTAACAAGGATATTCAGGACTTGAACTCAGCTCTGGACCAAGCAGGCCTAATAAACATCTACAGAATTCTCCACCTCAAATCAACAGAAAATAACTTTTCACCACCACTTCACACTTACTGAAAATTGGCCACTTAAGTAGAAGTAAAACACTCCTCAGCAAATGCAAAAGAATGGAAATCATAACAAACAGGCTGTCAGACCACAGTGCAATCAAATTAGAACTCAGGATTAAGAAACTCACTCAAAGCTGCACACTTACATGGAAACTGAATAACCTGCTCCTGAATGACTACTGGGTAAATAACAAAATTAAGGCAGAAATAAAAATGTCCTCTTTGAAACCAATGAGGACAAAGACACAATGTAACAGAATCTATGAGACACATTTAAAGCAGTGTGTAGAGGGAAATATACAGATCTTAATGCCCACAAGAGAAAGCAGGAAAGATCTAAAATTGACACCCTAACATCACAATTAAAAGAACTAGAGAAGCAAGAGCAAATACATTCAAAAGCTAGCAGAAGACAAAAAAATAACTAAGATCAGAGCAGAACTGAGGGAGATAGAGACACACACACAAAAAAGAGCCCTCAAAAATAAATGAATCCAAGAGCTGGTTTTTTGAAAAGAACAACAAAATAGATAGACCGCTAGTCAGACTAATAAAGAAAAGAGAGAAGAATCAAATAGATGCAATAAATAATGAGAAAAGGGACATCACCGCTGATCCCACAGACATAAAAACTACCATCAGAGAATACTATAAACAGCTCTATGCAAATAAGCTAGAAAATCTAGAAGAAATGGATAAATTCCTGGACACACACATCCTCCCAAGACTAAACCAGGAAGAAGTTGAATCCCTGAAAAGACCAATAAAAAGTTTTGAAATTGAGGCAGCAATTAATAGCCTACCAACCAAAAAAAGTCCAGGACCAGATGGATTCACAGCTGAATTCTGCCTGCTTTTAATCTGGCAAAGCTGGCTGCTGATTAAAATTGTGCCCACCCAAATTGAGGGTGGGTCTGCCTTTCCCAGTCCATTGACTCAAACATTAAGCTCCTTTGGCAGACCCTCACAGACACACCCAGAATCAATACCTTGTATCCTTCAGTCCAAACAAGTTGACATTGAGAATTAACCATCAGGGCACCATAACATGGCCATGCTACAATCTGAACGAATACTCAGTTTTTATAATATTTTGAAACTTTCCTAAAGGAAATGCTCTTAAAATGTGCTTGGATGAAATGTAACTCATATTAACTCATGATTCCTTTTCTTCCATTGGATTTATAAGCCATCAAATCATCTAATAACTTTTTTTTCTCATTTTATGCATATTAGTATTAAAATTTCAGCACATCAATTTTAATGAGTAAAATGAACCTCATCTTCAATTTCTACAATCAGCAATGCCTTGCAAATCTTTTTTGTGTATATCCACACATACATATTCTTCCCATCCTCCACTAGGTTTTGTTGAAAAAAAAATCCCAGAAATTATATGATTATAAATTTAGCATTTTTCTTAAATTGTTAAAATTTGCAAACAGTATATATTCAAGACATGATTATTAAATAATTTTCCTTGTGATACTGCACTTTTTCTCATAATCTTTAGGATATTGAGATAGGGATTAAAAAGTGAAATGTGTCTTCAATATCTTTTTCTGAGTTTAGTGGAGTATAAAGAGAAAACCCAAACAATTTTCCCTCTAGCATTAAACACTGCATTTTAATTAAAATCCCACTGATAAAGTAATCAAGGTTTATCCTAGCACAATGCTTCTGTTGAAGGTATGAAGCTTTACTGTTGATAAATTAATATGTAGACAATCCACTTCTAATAATTAAAAGTTAACTACATTTAAGAAAACAGTGGTAAGAATTGGTAGTGCTTACATTTTAAGGCATTGCATTGGATTTAAATGTTCCTCCAAAAAGTTTTCATTTTGTCTGACTAGTGGATATGTGCTTAAATAATTCTTAATGCCTTTTTTCAAAATGCAATGCAATAATGTTACACATGTATAGTTTTACTGTATCCCATGAATTTTCTTCTATGAACCTCAAAATAACCTCAGTAAGTAGCTTAGGGAGATGAAATGATTTTCCCAAACTCATGTAGCTGTTAGGTGGAAGAGCTTGGGCAGTACTAACATACATGCAAATAACTGTTTCCCTTTTAAGTTCAATATCATACTGATGCTACAGGTGTTTAAACAATAAAAAAGAACCCCAACACTCTTTCAAGTTTAACTGTTTTCCAGGGACAAGACTTTTCTGAGCAGGTTGCCCTGATTGTGTATGGTAGTCTTTGTGCTAAAAACAATTCATGAAACCCACTACTCTACAAGAGTTATGGGATTCCTTTTTACATTTTGCAAATGGATTCCTGTAGCACTGTCTTTTGTGGAACTCCAAAATCAGAACTTCCTGACTGGCAGCTAGTTTTTATTTATAGTTACTTAATTAACACAAATTTCAGACACTAGATATAGACTTAGTGAAATATGCAGACACAATTATTAACTTTTTCCTAATAACTGGTCACCACAAAGTCACCTCTTAAGCAATATTCAATTTCACATTGCAGACTCAAAAATGTCTTCCCACAAAATCATGGTATTTTGCTCTCATTGGTATGTTCCCATATCACTCCAATTATAGTGATATGAGTGTTCTAGGAAATCATTGCCATGTTAGTTCTAAATTTTCTTGCGTCATATTTCAGAAAATTGATACTATGATATTCAGTTATGAGCTTGCAATTTAATGTTTCAGATCATGGTTTCAGAAACCTCCAATCACTGACCAATTATTACAAAATAACCCATAGTCATGCATGAGGTTTTTCTTTATTCCTTATTTTTCATTTCTATAATCTTCCTCATTTTTATGAGCCTTTCAGGCTACTGGAAACCATAAGAAAATAAAATGAACTCAAATAGTTATATACACACACACTAGGCCCAATGACATTTGATCGTTTTTTTTTAAAGAAACAAATATATAAAATAGCTCCAGATTTTCCCAAAATGCTACTTTGGACTTGAACACAAATAATGTCAGCTTTTTATTTTACATATTGCAAAAGAACTGCAATGACATGCCCCACCTACACTATAAACAAGGATCACTGCTCCTTGATTTTGATAAACATGTCACAAATTTATTTTGCAAATAGTATCCTTTTTAGCTTAATATTAGAATTCGCTGGCATTCCCTGTCACACACATCGACTGACAGCACAGAAAACATGTCAAGAAATATTCAGGGCTCCTGGAAGAAGGCAAACTTAGATTCTAAATATAGTTACAGGTAATCCAACAAGAGTCATAAAAATGCAATATAGAATTGGCCACTTTCACAACTGTTATTCAACATAGGACTTGTGGTCCTATGTTGAATAACAGTTGTGAAATTGGCCATCATTGTCATGTTCCAGATCTTAGAGGAAAGGCTTTCCATTTTCTCCCATTCAGTATAATAAAGGGATATTGAATTTTATTAAGTGTTTTTTCAGCATCAATGGAAATGTTTATCTTTGTTTTACATGCTTGTTGGCTGCATGTATAACTTAAAATAGTAAGAGCCATCTGTGGCAAATCCACAGGCAACAGCATACTGAAATGGCAAAAGTTGAAAGCATTCCCCTTGAAAACTGGCACAAGGTAAGGATGCCCTCTCTAACCATGCAAATTCAGCACAGTATTGGAAGTCCTGAACACAGAAATCAAGCAAGAGAAAGAAATAAAAAGCATCCAAATAAGAAGAGAGGAAGTCAAACCATTCCTGTTTGCAGATAACATGATTCTACATCTACAAAACTCCATAGTCTGAGCCTCCGGCCTCCTTAAGCTGATAAACAAGTTCAGCAAAGTTTCAGGATACAAAATAAATGTACAAGAACCACTAGCATTCCTACACACCAACAACAGTCAAGGCAAAAGCCAAATCATATATGCAATCCCATTCACAACTCCCACAAAAAGAATAAAATACCTAGGAATACAGCTAACCAGGGAGGTGAAAGATCTCTATTATGAGAACTACAAAACACTGCTCAAAGAAATCAAAGATGACACAAACGAAAAACCATTCCATGCTCATGCAAAGGAAGAATCAACATTGTTAAAATGGCCATGCTTCCCAAAGCAATTTGTAGATTCAATTCTATTCCTATCAAACTACCAATGACATTCTTCACAGAACTAGAAAAAACTATTTTGAAACTCACACAGAGCCCCCCCCCCACCCCCCACCGAGAAAAAGATCCCTGATAGCCAAGGAAATCAAACACAAAAAGAAAAAAGTGGGAGGCATCACTTTATCAGACTTCAAACTGTACTACAAGGCTACAGTAATCAAAACAGCATGGTAGCGATATAAAACCAGACATATAGACCAGTGGAACAGAATTAAGAGCCCAGAAATAAGGCCACACACCTCTGAACATCGAATCTTCAAGAAAGCTGACAAAAACAAACAAGGGAAAAATACTCCCTATTCAATAAATGGTGCTGGGATAACTGGCAAGCCAAATGCAGACGACTGAAACTGGACCCCTTCCTTACTCCATATACAAAAATTAACTCAAGATGGATTAAAGACTTAAATGTACAACCCCAAAATAAAAACCCGTAGAAGACAATCTAGGTAATACCATTCTGGACATAGGACCTGGCAAAGATTTTATGACAAAGATAACAAAAGTAATTGCAGCAGAATCAAAAATTGACAAATAGGATCTAATTTAAATAAAGACCTTCTGCACAGCAAAAAAAAAAAAAAAACAAAAAAAAAAAACGATCAATATGCAGACAACCTACAGAAAGGGAGAAAAGTTTTGCAAACTGTGCATCTGACTAAAGTCTAAATGTCCAGCATCTATAAGGAACTGTAGGTGAAAATATACCAAGCAACCCCATTAAAAAGTGGGCAAAGGACATTTGGATCTTTTGTTTTTGTTTTCAATTTCAAAATTATTTCTGCTCTGATCCTGATTATTTCTTTTCTTTTACCAATTTTTAGTTTGGGTTGCTCTTGCTTTTCTAGTTCTTTAAAATACATGGTAAATTATTTATTTGACGTTCTTCTTTTTCAATGTAGGTTTTCATAACTGTAAAATTCCCTCTTAGTACTGCTTTTGCTGTATCCCTTAGGTTTTGGTGTGCTGTGTTTCCATTATCATTTGTTTCAATAAATGTTTCAGTTTCCTTCTTAATTTATTCCCTGATCCACTGGTCATTCAGAAGCATATTGTTTAATTTCCATGTATGTGTATAGTTTCCAAAATTCCTTGTTATTGCTCTCTAGTTTCATTCCACTGTGGTCAGAGAAGATATTATTTCAATTTTTTGAATGTTTTAAGACTTGTTTTGTGATGTAACATATGACTATATGTTTGAAGGATATTTTGGCCAGTATACTATTCTAAGGTAATTTTTTTTTCTTTATTTCCTTCAGCACTTTAGATACATCATGTCACTCTCTCCTGGCCAGTAAGGCTTCCACTGAGAAGTCTGCTGCCAAATGCACTGAAGCTCCACTATGTGTTTTTTGTTTTCTTGCTGCTTTTAGAATTCTCTCTTTATCCCTGACCTTTGGAGTTTGATTATTAAATGCCTTGAGGTCATTTTCTTCAGTTTAAATCTGCTTGGTATTCTGTAACCTTCTTGTACTTGGTTATTGATATATTCCTGCAGGTTTGGGAAGTTCTGTTATTATCCCTTTTAATACACTTTCTACCCCTATCTCTTTCTCTTCTCACTGGACTACCAGGCAGATTCTTGTTCTTTTCCCTTACTTGGTCCCAAACAAATGGAGTCTCTGTCCTGAGCCATCAGAAGCTGAGAGTTAAGTAACACAAGCACTCCTGTGGCCACCACTTCAATGTCTGTGCTGGGTCAGACGTGAAGCAAGCAAAGTCCTGGATCTTGCCCAAGGGCTGCTGTGACCACTCCCTGGCTACTGCCTGTGTTCACTCAAGGCCCTGGGGCTCTACACTCAGTAGGTGGCAAAGCCAGCCAGGCCTATATTCTTTCCTTCAGAGTGGCAAGTTTCCCAGGCCCTGGGAAGGTCCAGAGGTGCTGTCCAGGATCCAGAGACTAGAGTCAGTAACCTTAGAAGTCTACCATATATGCTGTTGTACTGTGGCTGAGCTGGCACTCAAACCAGAAGATACAGTCCTTCTCACTCTTCTCTCATCTTTCCAAAGGCAGAGGAGACTCACCTTGTGACCATCAACACCACAGACCCACGGAGGGTACTTCCAGACTACCTGCCAATTTTCCCTTAAAGCATGAGGATTGTTTCATCAGCTTGTCATGAATACTGCTTGGCCTGAAAACCACCCATAAGGACAGTGGGCTCCTCTCTACCTAGAGCAGGTTCAGAAATAGCATCCAAGGACCAAGTCCTAGAATTGGAACCTAAAGAGCTTCCCTGGTGTTCTACTCCATGTAGCTGAGCCGATATCTAAGGTGCAAGACAAGAAGGTCCTTTTTACCATTCCCCTCTGGTTTTTTCAAACATAAGGAGTCTCTTCTTGTAGCTACCCAGCTGGGAATTGCTGAGTCTCCTCTGGAGCCAGCAAATCTTAGAGTCTCACCCAAGGCCTTTGACATAGTACCTGAGTATCGCTGCTGGTTATTCAGGGCCCAAGAGCTCTTCAGTAGGTTCCCTTCTGGCCTAGGAAGATGTATCTAGTCATGTCATACAAGAGTTAGGGATAGAAAGGGGGGCATCCTAATTCTGACCAGCATCCTATCCTGATGTGGCTGAGCTGCTATCCATGATGTAAGACAAATGTCTTCCCCACTCTTCCCTCTTCTATCCTCAAGCAGAAGGAAGAGGCATCTCTTTTACAGCTGTGAGCTGTGCATCCTGGGGTTAGGAGAGTGGTGATGACAGCATCCCTTTGGCTGCCCTGACTGGTGTCTCAGTAAGTTGCATGCCCACCACCCCTCCCTGACCCCTGTCTACTGTCTCTGTGACTGGTTCAGTGCTAGGACTATCCTAAACGTTGCAGTCCTTGTGGCCTGCCCTGTCTTTCAAGTTTGTTTACAGCCCCAGAGTACTTTAGCCCATGTTGGTGAGGTTTGTAGGAAGTCAAGTTCCCACGACTATGATCGGTGATTCCACTCTGGCTAGGGCTGGTTTAAATGCTCCCTTCATGGGTGAGCATCAGCTAAGTTTGGTTTTTTCCTGGTTTTCCTTCCTGCTATAACAGAACAGCCCTGTGTTCAATGCCTCCCATTTGCTGCACTCTCCCTCCCCCAGATCACAGAAATACTCTGCACCACCACACTGCTGCTGGAGGTGGGGAAGATGGCATCAGCAATTCAAAACTGCTTTTTCTGCCTCTTCAGTGCCTCTTTCAGTGATATGAAGCTAAAACCAGATACTGTGAGTGCTTACCTGATTTTGAGGTCTTATCAAGCATGTAGATGTTAAATTGGTATCTTTGCAGAGGGAATGATCAGTGGATCCTTCTATTCTACCATCTTGCTCTGCCTCCTCAAATCTAATATTATTGAGGCTCAAAGAAAATTAAGTCTAAAATTTATTCATTATTTACCATATGCTACGACTAGCATCCTATCTTTATCTTATTTACATTCTCAATTTTGTCATTTTTTCTTTATTAATAAAAATAAAGCCATATAAAATGGCCTTTTATTGAGCACCCATCATACAAGAGACATGTAATACATTATCTTAAATTTTTAGAAATATGCCACAAGGTAGGCATATTTGTTAATTAAATACAGCCAAACATGAGTATCTGCAATTAAAGTCAGAGATGGAAAACCCATGGTATGGAAAGACTGTCAGTATAACTAAATCTGTAAAAATGTATGACTCATACCAATCACTGGGTGAATTACAGTTATAGGATAGAATTTAAGTGCTATAAACCTTAATCATTCAAAAATAGTAATATGATTAATATAAATTATGAGAAAAAATGGAGGAAACAGGAAAATGGAAGTGAGCTCATTGCCTCTTTTTTTTCTATTTTGGAGAAAATAGAGTGAATTAGATACTTTATAATTCATACTTGAGGAATAATAGATTCCAATTAATAAGTTAAGAAATAGATATTTATTTATACTATTTAAAGTAAAAAATATTATTCAAAACCATGCATGTTATTTAAAGTAGGGAAGAACAGAAGGTGATGGATATGGTGGATTGGTTTGCTCAACATTTATTTATTTTTAAATGCCTCTGTTGATTGCAGAGAAAAAAAAAACAGCTAAAATCTTCATTTCCCAGACTTCCATGTTCCAGGGTTTCAGATGTGTTTTAGGATCTACTCAACATACACATTTGCTGAGAAATGTGGAAGTGTGAGAGAGAGGTGTGAAGTACAAAGCATCCATTTTCAGATCGAGATTACAGTGAAAGCAATGTGGCCCAGGAAAAACCACTGGGCACAATGGGATGGCAGCTTTCCTGATTGTGACAAAGTGAGTGCCTTGGTCACATCTTTGTGTTTCAGTATTTTTTTTGTAGACATCGCACAGGTCTCAATCACAATCATGACTAAGGTACTGCAATCCTAGGGGCAAGAAATTCTGCCCGAAGCCTGCTCTTTCAGCCCTACTAACAATTTCACAAGTCATTGAACTAGCTGGTAGTAAATCCCCTTCTATTTGAACTATCTGGAATGGTTTCTGCAGTCTGAAGCTATATCCTAACATTCTCTCTCTCTCTGTTACACACACACACACGCATGTCTCATAGAGGAAAAGATAGTTACAAAGAAAAACATAAATTAAATGAGGGTCTTAAGATTAAGAAGAGTATTTAGGTAAATGGGATATAAATTCACCTTATGTCACATTAAATTTTTAAAAATATGTAGAAAAATATATAAGTGAAGATGTATCTTGAGAGATGCAAACAAGGAAATCAGGAGCTGACAATACAGACATCAGGCAAGGTTAAATATTATTGCAAAATATAAGTAACTTAGATAAATAATGTCATTTTAAAATGAAAAGTGAATGCCACAATGAATTTTTAAGCATGAGATAATAAACTCAAATACAAGTACTACAAATTGCTGTAAATACAAAAACAAATTGATTGAAATAAATAGCAGTAAGAAAATTTTGTTTCTTTCTAGACCAGGAGTCAGGAAACTTTTCTGTAAAAGGGGCCAGATGGTAAATACTTTAGACTTTGATGGCCATAGAGTTTCTATTACAAACATGCAAGTCCATCAGAGATATTCTATAAATAAGCATTTGTATCTCGGTACCAATAAAACTTTATATACAAAAATGGGCTTCAGGTGTGTCTTTCTACTGTTTGTAGTCTGCCAACACCTGTTCTAGACCACAATTGATCAACTCAGTAAACACAGAGCAGGACAAAACAACACAGTAAGGGTTATCTAATTGATGTAAATTGACTATAATTTCATATAAACAGAGAAAGTATTTTCTTTCAAGTTCTGTGGAAGATTTACAAAAATTCACAATGCAGTAGCAGTGGAGGGCTTTTTCTCCTTAGGTTTTTTCATTTGTTGAGTGCTTTCTGTGTGTTTGAAATCAAGCAATTTACATGCATCGACTCCTTTGATCCTCATAACAACCTCCTAAAGAGGCACAATTATCTTTATCTTACAGGTAAGAAACATGAGGGTAGTTTTAAAAACAATGACTCTACCTTGTCTCCCAATATTCTTATATTTCACCCAAACAAGTTTTCAATGTAGAGAAGGTTTCTGTCTCCATACCTTTATCCTTGCTGCTCATTGAGTAAAGGACCTTGATTGCATTTCCATCATTGAATTCCATTCTTTATCCAAGGTCCAGCTCAAGTGTCACCTCTTTTATTAAATTTTCCTCTTTTTTTTTTTTTCAAACAAAAGCACCCTATATCCTCTTTTGCACTCAGAGGTCTTTGTTCTTCTCTATTTGCAAGCATGTTACCTGTTATTGCTAGTTATCCATCTGTGTTCCTTCTCCTTTTTCTGTAAACCATTGGATGGATAAACTTACTCAGTTAACTTTTTTCATTAGAAGGAGCACAGTATAAACATGATGAAAACTACAGTAAATACATTAACCAGTAACACAGCTGTTTATTATCAAGTATTATGTACTGTACATAATTGTGTGTTCCGTACTTTTAGAGGACTGGCAGCACAGGTTTGTTTACACCAATATCACCTCAAACATGTAATATGATGCTCTATGACACTGCAATAGCCTTGACCTCACTAGGCAAGAGGAATTTTTCAGCTACATTATAATCTTATGGGACTGCCATAATACATACAGTCTATCATTGACCAAAATGTCATTATAGGGCATACAGCCGTGTGTGTGTGTGTGTGTGTATGATGACAGTTTTTCCCCCAAGAATCTTTGACTCTTCTATTACAAATGTCACAGTGCATTTTGGCAGTCCCGTGATTGTGTTTGTAACTATTTACATTGGAAAGGGGAATATGGTAGAAAGGGGACCCAGGAAGTTACATGTGATTCAGCTGGATTAAGTAGCACAGGATAAAAACTATGTTAGATTGGGTTTCCTATGGGACCACAACTCCCTTGGGGAACTTTTCTCATCAGAGCTTCAAGCATCCAGCTCCAGAGCTGTGATAATCACACTCATGCATTAGTGCTCCTGTAGCAGCTATAAACTGTAACTAATTCACATAGTTTCTCCACGAGGCAGCCTCTTCAAGAGATGTGAAAGGCTTTCTGTAAATAATTTCCACAGTTAAGCATAATCACAATACATTATGTAACAGATGTGCCCACTAAATGTAATTTGAGGGAAAAGTGAGGATTCACTGAATTCAGTAAAGCAGTTTATAACTCAGAGATTTTTACAAAGCTACCAAAAGTTTCTTTAAGAAAAGCTTTCCTTGCTGTATTTTTCTGGACTCATGAAGTAAACATAGTTCTATCATGAAAAAAGTAAAATATTTACTTATTTTTAAATTATTATTATACTTTAAGTTCTGGGGTACATGTGCAAATCATGCAGGTTTCTTACATAGGTATACACATGCCATGGTGGGGCTTTGCTGCACCCATTGCCCCATCATCTACTTTAGTTATTTCTCCTAATGCTATCCCTCCCCAATCCCCCCATCCCCGAAGCCCCGGTGTGTGCTGTTCCCTTCCCTGTGTTCCTGTGTTCTCATTGTTCAACAGCCACTTATGAATGAGAACATGCGGTGCTTGGTTTTCTGTTCTTATGTCTGTTTGCTCAGAATGATGGTTTCCAGTTTCATCCATGTCCCTGCAAAGGACATTAACTCATCCTTCTGTATGGTTATATAGCATTCCGTGGTGTATATGTGCCACATCTTCTTTATCCAGTCTATCATTGATGGGCATTTGGGTTGGTTCCAAGTCTTTGCCATTGTGAACAGTGCCACAATAAATATATGTGTGCATGTGTCTTTATAATAAAACAATTTATAATCCTTTGGGTATATATCCAGTAATGGGATTGCTGGGTCAAATGGTATTTCTGTTTCTAGATCCTTAAGGAATGACCACACTGTCTTCCAAAATCGTTGAATTAATTTACACTCCCACCAACCGTGTAAAAATGTTTCTATTTCTTCGCATCCTCTCCAGCATCTGTTGTCTCCTGATTTTTTAATGATCGCTATTCTAACTGGTGTGAGGTGATATCTCAACGTGGTTTTGATTTGCATTTCTCTAATGACCAGTGATGATGAGCTTTTTTCATATGTTTGTTGGCTGTATAAATGTCTTCTTTTGAAAAAATGTCTGTTCATATCCTATGCCCATTTTTTGATGGGGTTGTTCTTTGCTTGTATATTTTTTTCAGTTCTCTGTAGATTCTAGATAGTAGCCCTTTGTCAAATGGGCAGAATGCAAAATTTTTGTCCCATTCTGTTGGTTGCCAGTTCATTCTATTGATAGTTTGTTTTGCTGTGCAAAAGTTCTTAAGTTTAATTAGATCTCATTTGTCTATTTTGGCTTTTGTTACCATTGCTTTTGGTGTTTCAGTCATGAAGTCCTTGCCCATACCTGTGTCCTAAATGGTATTGCCTAGGTTTTCTTCTAGAGTTTTTATGGTGTTAGGCATCGTGTTTAAATCTTTAATCCATCTGGAGTTAATTTTTATATAAGGTTTAAGGAAGGCATACAGTTTCAGCTTTCTGTCCATGGCTAGCCAGTTTTCCCAACACCATTTATTAAATAGGGAATTCTTTCCCCATTGCTGTTTTTGTCAGGTTTGTCAAAGATCAGATGGTGTAGTTGTGTGGTGTTCTTTCTGAGGCCCCTGTTCTGTTCCATTGATCTATATCTCTGTTTTGGTACCAGTACTGTGCTGTTTTGATGACCATAGCCTTACAATATAGTTTGAAGTCAGGCAAACCAAATCCAATAGCACATCAAAAAGCTCATCCGTCCTGATCAAGTCAGCTTCATCCTAGGGATGCAAGGCTGGTTCAACATCTGCAAATCTCTAAACACAATCCATCACATAAACAGAACCAATGACAAAAACCACATGATTATCTCAATAGATGCAGAGAAGGTCTCTGCCAAAATTCAACAGCCATTTATGCTAAAAACTCTCAATAAACTAGGCGTCATGGATTGTATCTCAAAATTGTAAGAGCTATTTATGACAGCCTCACAGCCAATCTTACAGTGAATGGACAAAAACTGGAAGCATTCCCTTTGAAAACTGACACAAGACAAGGATGCCCTGTCTCACCACTCCTATTCAACATAGTATTGGAAGTTCTGGCTAGGGCCAACAGGCAAGAGAAAGATATAAAGAGTATTTGAATGGGAAAACAGGACATCAAATTGTCTCTGTTTGCAGATGACATGATTGTATATTTAGAAAACCCCATTGTCTCAGCCCAAAGTCTCCTTAAGCTGATAAGCAACTTCAGCAAAGCCTCAAGATACAAAATCAGTGTGCAAAAATCGCAAGCATTCCTATACACCAATAATGGACAAATAGAGAGCCAAATAATGAGTGAACTCCCATTTACAATTGCTACAAAAAAAAATACCCTAGGAATACAATTAACAAGGGATGTGAAGTGCCTCTTTAAGGAGAGCTACAAACCACTACTCAAGGAAATAAGAGAGGACATGAATAGATGGAAAAACATTCCATGCTAATGATTAGGAAGAATCAATATAGTGAAAATGGCCATACTTCCCAAAGTAATGTATAGATTCAGTGCTATCCCCATCAAGCTACCAATGACTTTCTTCACAGAATTGGAAAAAACTACCTTAAACTTCATACGGAACTTAAAAAGATCCTGCAGAGCCAAGACGATCCTAAGCCAGCCAAAAAAAAAAAAAAAAAAAAAGCTGGAGGCATCCCACCACCTGCCTTGCTTATTGTTTTGTTTTTTTTCTTTTTCTTTTTTTTTTTTAATTGGAATTTAGATTCTGGGGTACATGTGCAGATCATGCAGGATTGTTGCATAGGTACATACATGGCAAGGTGGTTTGCTGCCTTCATCCCCCCATCACCTATATCTGGTATTTCTCCCCTCATTATCCCTCCCCACCCTCAGCTGTCCCTCCCCTAGCCCCTCCAAATGACCCTAGTATATGATGCTCCCCTCCCTGTGTCCACATGTTCTAATTGTTCAACACCCGCCTATGAGTGAGAACATGTGGTGTTTTGTTTTCTGTTCTTGTGTCAGTTTGCTGAGAATGATGGTTTCCAGATTCATCCATGTCCCTAGGAAGGACAAAAAGTCATTTTTAATGGCTGTGTAGTATTCCATGGTGTATATGTGCCACATTTTCTTTATCCAGTCTATTGTTGATGGACATTTTGGTTGGTTCCAGGTCTTTGCGATTGTAAACAGTGCCACAATGAAAATACGGGTGCACGTGTCTTTATAACAGAATAATTTATAATTCTTTGGGTATATACCCAGTAACGGGATCACCGGGTCAAATGATATTGCTTATTGTTTTGTTGGTGGTGGTGGCAGTTAGTGTTCCTGGCCTGCAGGCTGATCACACCATACCTTCCATTTCCCCATCATTCATTATTTGCACCAAACAGTAAGAAATCTTGTAAGGATGCACATTTAAAACTAAAAATAAGAACTAAAGAGAAAGCTCATTATTCCCTATTTTGAATATGGAGATAAATCTAACTTTATCTCCATATTCAAAAATAAATTGCGAGTTGTTTGACAAGCTTTCAAGAATCTCTGTGCTGGGGTTGAGCTCTGATGAGTGGCTCAGAACAGATCTACTCAATTGAAGGGGTTTCAGTGAATTGTTCTTTTGATTTTTTTTCCAAGGCAAAGGAGAGTACTTCATAAGCATTAGCTCATTAATCTTCACATCTCCATGACACAGGCTTGAGTTTTCAAAAAAACAAACAATATCTACTCTGACTGTGTAGAGAAAGGTAAAACACAAGTATTGCTTTTCCATAAGGAAAACCGTCTTGACCATATGATAGCCCATGAGGGAACTGATATGCCTCTTGGTCTATAAAAACAAGAACAGAAAACTTTATTTTTTCCTCTAGGATGTAATATACCAGAGGTGGAGATACACGTGAAATTTCCCTTCAGGCTTGCAGCACACTGACTAGTAAGTTCTCTACAGGCAGCTTTAGGGTAAGGACTGAGCCAAAATATATTTTAGGAGAATCCAGTGAGAACTTGTGAGTAGAATCCTGTGGGCACAGTGGGAACAAGGGCACACATCTTTGTGTTCTTCATCTGTAAAAAAAGCCAGCGATGAAACAGAAAGGGATCAGGGGTCATTCCAGCATGACTGGTAGGTTATAGCTTGCATGCTGACTGTGACCAGCGGAAACTTGCTGCTCTGTAGGAGTATGACAAGGATGCTTCAGGTGCAACCAGCCTCAATAGTAACGGCAACAGCTGCCTTTGGAGTCAACACACAAAAGCTTCTCTGCATTCTCCCTAGCACTTATTTTAAAGATAAGTGAAGGAGCTTGCTCCAGGTCACAGAACTAGCAAAATCTGGGTTATCTGGTTCCTAGTTTCGCATTCTTCCAAATCATACACTTGAAAGTAAGAAATCTATATGTAAAAAAGTAATAGGTTAACTATATTTTACAAGCAAAATATACCAATTTTACTTCCATAAACAGGACTTCATAAAGCAAGGAATGATCTACTTTCTTTTGGAATGGTCTACTTTCTTTTGACCATTTAGAATAACAAGAGCACAGTGATAATAATTATGATAATATTAGTAATAATAACAAAGACAGTGAATACAAATAATACCATTATTCAAAATGACGGAGCAACTAATAATATTAATAACAATGAGAAAATTTTACTAAGTATTGTTTGCCATCAGAGTTCTAAGCTTTAACATATGTTACTGTAATAAACAAGATGAATAAATAAAGTAATAGTATGTTAAATGCTAATCAATCTTGAGCGGAAAATTCAGGCCAGCACGGGGCAGAGTGTGTGTGTGTGTGTGTGTGTGTGTGTGTGTATCTGTGTTGGTGTCTGTCTGTCCAGGTGTGTGGGCAATGTACCAGCAATTTAGAAAGGGTATCCTGGGAAGCCTTTATTTATAATTTTGAAATAGGCATTTATTGGCAAATAATGAACAAGATACTAATGCCACAAAAATATAGTCCCTACCCTCAAGATCACAGTCATTGGGACCAAAGACACAACATTATAATCTCCATCTAAACTTGAACATGCTTGATGCAGAATTTATGAGGCGTAGGTAGGAACAGATGGACCGGAGCACTGAACCGTGATGCTGGGGTTAGGAGATAGGGTTAGAGGAAGGCTATGAAGTAAAGATGGACAAAGATGGACTTTACCTCAGGAAAAAGATATGCATAAGGAAGCAGAAAGTCATTTCCAGCAGAGAAAATAGCACTCATTAAGACATGTAAGCATGGAAAACCTAGGTTTTCTACAAATGGCAGGAAGGTCAACATGGCAAAACACTGGGTGGTAGGGGGAGAAAACAGTGGGAGGAGAGGCAGGAAAGGTTTGTTGGAGCCAAATCATTACTAGTGATAGTTTTTAGCATTTTCTGCACACATAATGATCTTCATATCTAAGTACTGTACATGTATCAGCTCATTTAACCTTTTCAATATCCATATGGCTTTGGTATTATTGATTATCCCCTTTTTACAGCTGAGGAAACTGAGGCACGGGATCACTTTTAGCAAGGGGCAGGTCCTGGATTTAAGTTAAGACTAGCTGGCTCCAGAGCCCTGTTTCTTCACGTGCCATGCTGAGTCCCCATAGAATCCCTGCAATCAAACATTTAGCTTGAAAGAACCCAGTGTGGAGAAATGACTTTGGACATGAAGCTAGATTCCTGGGTGTGTTCATCAGTTCTCATGCTGCTAATAAAGACATACCCCAGACTAGGTAATTTAGAAAGGATAGAGGTTTAATGGACTCATAGTTACAAATGGCTGGGAAGGCCTCACAATCATGGCAGAAGATGAAAGAAGAGCAAAGGGACTTCTTACATGGTAGTGGGCAAGACAGAATGAGAACTAAGCTAAACGGGTTTCACTTTATAAAATCATAAGATCTCATGGGACTTACTACCATGAGAATATTATGGGCAAAACCGCCCCCATGATTCATTTATCTCCCACTGGGTCCCTTACACAACACAGAATTATGGGAGCCACAATTCAAGATGAGATTTGGGTGGGGATACAGCCATACCATACTAGGTCATGGCATTCACTTTTGCATCACATACAGGAAGCTTTATGGTACTTAGGTTCACCCTCTATAAAGCAGAAGGATGCTAACACTCTTTCTAGTCTAGCATTGTGGGTTATATAACTCCCATGTTAGTGACTTCAAAATAAAGAAATTACTTTCTTCCGTCTTTTACTAATATGGCATGAACTCTACATGGCAAAATTATGAGAATACACCCTCCTTTCAAGGTGCCTTGCACTCTGCCCATGGTCACCTGTGGGTTTCTCTTCTCTGTGGCTACATCTCGGTTTTCAGTCTACTAAGGTGACCATAGCTCAGCTGACACCAGTGCTATGCTGTCCTCTGCTGGAGACAGCCCCATAGTTCTGCCCTTGCCTCAGAGAGGAGGCATTGTTTTCCCTATTCTCTGTAGCAGGGCAAAGGTAAATGTGTGGCTTTTGAAGACACTTTACTGAAGATTTAGGGATAAGGAGAGTATACCAGGGAGAGTGGCCTTCATGGGCTAACAGAGCCCAAAGCCAGTCCCTGAGTTGGACTCTGAGCCTTCAACACAGGTGAGAACCTCCTGACCCTGGCCTTGAAGTCTTCAGTGTCCTGTTACCCCTGGCTCATAGGATATCTTTTTATTGGAACTCAACTGTGTAATTTTGGAGATTTTTATTCAGTATAATGTTTGGGATGTGAAGCTCATCTCACTATTTTTGACAAACCTTGAACCTAGTCTTAAGTTCAAACTACACTGCAAATACAATTTATGTAGTTCAAAAGTCAATATCTTTACTTCATCTCCAATTCTTCTGTATTAAATGTCAATTTCTTCTACATGTTATTTGAAATCTATTGAAATAACTTTAAAATTATATTCAGCAGTATTTTTCATTTGTGCCTCATTCATTTTAAAAAATATTCCTCATTCAAAATAATCTAGAATAACAAGAGAACCTTAAATTGTCTATCCTAGTCAACTAGTCATGGTAGCACCACCTCTTCTCCTCTGTCCAGCCTGCTACAGATGCATTATTATATGTCAGTGGCATTTGCGTCTTTCTGAAAAATTCCCAGAGATTGGTGGACTATATTACTGGACCTTGGCTGAAGCCATTCGGTCAAACATGAGCTGATAATGTGCTTTGTATTTTGCTGCTTTGGCTTTGTTGGAAAATGGGTTGAGAAAATGAATATGTAATAAAACAGAGGCATAGTTTGACCTTGTCCTGAGACTAGAGGTTTATGAAAACAGAGATTTAGCAGGAGAAGAATGAGAAAGAAAACAATTCTGGTGCCAGTTTGTTCAAACCTCCTCTGATTCATATGAAAGAAACCAACTACTGTGTACTGCTGCCAGGCCTTTGTCAGTGTGCAAAAGGCTCAAGCATGTGAGCTCAGGGCAAACAAACACTCAAAGCTAATATTTATTAAGCAATTGCATTCAATGAATTCTCACTGAATGTCTTTTGTATACTGGACCCTGTGTGATTGCTGAGAAAATTACGGTAAGAAGAAGTGTCTTGTTTTCTGCCCTCATGGAATTACAGTTCAGTTTGAGAAATAGACTTAAACAAAATGACCATACAGATATATAATACACCCAGAAATTAATTTATACAATGTGGTGCCTATCAGAGAAAGACATGATCCCATGTTTAGATTCCAGAAAGATGCTGTAATTCTAAAGAGAGAATTTTTCTATATTAAACATTGAGTATATGAACGCATATGAGGAAAAATGTATGTGGTATCTGAGAAAGCACAGAGGGCATTTGCTTATGTGGATTCAGCTTTACATGGCAGCTACGAAAGAGGAAAAGGGAAGTCCGGACCCAAGAATGAAAGCATGAGAGTACTACGATACCCTGAGTTCACTCTCAGCAGTGTTAAAATCTGGAATTAACTAAGACTTGTAAAGAATGGCAGAAGCTAAAAGAGCTTGATTTTAACTATGTTTTTGATAAAAATTAAAAAGGAGAAACCTCTGTTTTGAACAGATGGTCTACTGCTAGCAGATGATAAAAAGATGACAAAACAATTGTACTTTTCTCTACCTAAGAGAAAAAAGTCTTCCCACTGGAATCAATGAAGCAATAAAATAGAATGAAGAAAAGAGCAATAAAAGGCAAAACTAGAGATTTTAGATGAATTATAGCAATAGGCTAATTACATTTCAAACCATATTTATTGGAATATTTAATTATGTCAAATAGAATAATGAAATGAATGGAAAGATATAAACAAGTTCTCTCCCTCTTAAAAGAGAGGAAAGGAAATTTTCTAAAAAATAATTTGTTTCAATGTCAGACAAAATTCTGATATAAATCACTCATCATCTTCAGATGAATATTGGCCATTAGAGGCATTAATATTGATTTAGCAAAAACAAGCTATGTCAAAATTACCGTGTTTATTTTTTTATATCATTATGGCACTGGTAGTTCAAATAAAAAGATTAGCAATAACTTGGTTAAATACAAGTAAAGAAAGAAAATTTTAAAGAAGGAAATAAGAGAAGAAAACGAGACAACAGAAAGGGAGGAACAAATTAAACCTATTCTTTGTGGCTCCAAAGACAGAAATGAAACTAATGAATAAAAGTTACTATGAGGGGCCTATTGGATAAATTAAGAGAGAAGGAAAAAGCATTTAAGCTTTGACTCCTTATCATTTGTCTTACCAGACAATTCTGTACATTATTTCAATCAACCAGCCCCAACAGTTTTATGAGATAAGCATGTCATCTTTCTTTTATAGAAAAATGATTTGAAGCCTTAAAAATTTGCCATACATGCTCAAGTTTACATGCCAGGATGGGATAGAACCAAGATAGTCATGTTTCTCCAAAGCCAAAGCCCCTGCATTTTGTACTTTGTCACTTTGCCTCAGAGTAGGGAAGAGTCTTCCCACCATAGGAGATGACCACCAGTAAAGTGGTCTGCTGTCCAACGAAGGGGACCTACTGAGAACATTTTACCTGGAAGATCACTTCTTTGAGATAACAAACAAGGGCTGTAAAAATTGGGTAAGGAACTGAAAATGCCATAAAGGAACCCTCTCAACTCTCAGGTACTCTATTTCTATGATTCTGCCTTTCTAAAGCTTGTTAGCTTGCTTGCTGTCATAACCCTTCTAGACTATTTACATTTTTCAGAATTAATTTGTTAACCAAAAGAAGTGATAGCATTTTAGTAGAGATATTTTGAGGAAGAAAAATCTCATCAGCAAATTACACCCTGTAGGCAGCTGCCTACATTGCCTTCGTTAAGAAATGCGTGTTTTGATTCCAGCTCTGTTACATTACTCTGTGTGACTAATGGCAATTTGCTATATGTCTATTTATGTACTTTTCTCATTATGTTTGTTACTGACTTCACAAGAATAAGGAAAAACTAATAATTTACAACTTTAAAAACAAGATTCAGTATACAAGAGGCTTTTAAATCTTTCTCCCTACTTATGGAATATTATTTAATCTGTAAACCTATACCATCAATTCCATGCATAATATAAAAGCAGTCAGGACATAAGTTGCTGAGTTATTGAAGCACAAAGAAATAAAATCTCCTAAAATAAAGAAATCTCCTAAAAGAAAAAAAAAAGTCAATAGAAGTCATACTGCCACTTCTGGTGTGTCTTAAAATTCTGACATTTTAAAAATTACCTGTGAATTACACTCCTTCTCCTGTCTTTTTGTATTAAAATAATAGTTAACTTGAAAATGAACTTCATATGTATGCCTTTTTCTCAGCCAATTCATTGGCTCTCCCCTACCCTATTAATTGTATTTGCTAAGCCTTTATTCTCTTGTTTATGGTACTATGTTTCTATTCTCCTTTTATACTCAGAAGATGGGATGAATATAATATTGGAGAAAGTACTCCAGAAAGCAGTTAAAAGAAAATTTGAACTCTTCTAATTGGAATCTAACTGGGATCTAAAAATGTTCATATTCTACTCCAAGTTGAAATCCACACTTACTAAGACAAATCTGATCCCAAGAAGAAAGTGGCATTACTTCCCCTCTTTTTTCATATCCTGAAATGAGGGAAGGGGACCTAAGATGTATTGACACTGGAAAATAAAACCGTGCAACCATAAGCACTGCTAGGCACCTTGCATGCATGTTCATACATCATCGTCACAATAACCCCTTGACAGATAAGGATATCAAGGTGGAGAGAAGTTAGGTTTCTTGCCACAATTGCAAATCTAATCAGATTTGTGTAAAGTTATAATCTGAATTCTACATTAGAACGTCAATCAGTGTTGTCTTTACTGCAGCACTCAAAGAAGTTTTCATTACTCAGAACTTAACTATATTTAATCCACAAATTGGGTGATAAATGTGTTTTTTTTCCTTTCAAAAAGCCCATAAGATGGAGGTAGGAAACTGGATTCTTAGTTAAGACATAATCAGTAGGGCTATTAAAACACAGCAGACAAAACTGTCTCCAGTGCTATATCTGTTGGTGTTAACAATAATGAAAAGGTAGGCCAGACCATGATGGTTCAGAAAATTAACAGAGGTGGATCATGGCAAAGAGTTGAGATGGTATTTCCTTAACAGGAGTCACATAAGAAGCTCTCAGGTGGTGAGGTCAATGATACAGTCCCAGGGAAAAAAGACTGAAAGGCAAATTAATGCAGGGCTCTGCCTACTTACCAGAGGCCCAGACCAGGTCGCAGTTGATGAACAGGGAAAGAAAATGAAAGGAGACAAGGAGGGTTGTTACTGGCATGAGAAGTTACCAGTTTCACAGGTGTGGTAAATGGAAATAGAGCTTTAGGGGAAGGATTCAGGAATGTGACCCACTTCTAAGGCATATCATTATAAAGACTTGAAGTCAAGGCGTCGGTAAACCTTGTGTGTGGGGGCAGACTTGAGGGGAGGGAAAAGTGAGGGAATATTAGTTCTAAAAGAAGAGATGAAACCAAAATAAAATCTACTTCAAATCACCAAAGGAAATTCTTTAAATCACCTATAATATACAGTGATTCTCATACTCTATAAATCTGAGACTCACTAAGCTAAATTAAAAGAGGGGAACAAAACATTCATCAGTTTGGGCCAGACACAAGTTTTCTTGCTTGCTTTAGAATTTACTCAACTTGTTCTAATTTTACCTTCTGTGACTTTAAAATATGGTAATGGATTTGTTGGTTGTTGAAGGAAGTGAATGCAATTGTGGTGTTACATCTTTTCTTGTATTAAAATCTGCAATTCTAAATTCTATATGCCACATACATTACCGCATTAATATATCAAGACTGATGACTGGAACAGAGACAAATGTGTTGGTGAGTTGTGGAAGCTGTCAGGGGACTTATGGACTATCGCTGTCCTATAGTCTACAAGGAGCCAGCTGAGGATGGATAGAATGGGAACAATGAGAAGGTGCCTAGAAGATGCAGATGCTGAATCAAATTGGTGGTGATAAAATCTGGTCATGATCTCTGTGCAGCAAGTATGGGATCTTTCATGATTTTGGCATAAATTTTCTGAATCACAAAGCAGTCCCATGTAACAATCATAAGATGTATCATTCTACACATATTCATTCTCTGACACTTATTTCATGTCTGTCAATTTCTCACCGTAGGCATACATAAAAAATAAGTTAATAAAGTAATGGTAATAGGTGAGTTAATTAGCATACCAAAATACGCACGGTCCAAACAAACATAATGACTTGAGAGATAATGTGCAAGTTGTTAAAGAAAAAATGAAAAAGAAGGTCATATTTTATTAGAGAAACAGTTTTTAACCAAAAGTATCACAGTGGCTGATATAACCAATATTTGGTTCAGACGGATTTCAGTTAAGAAAAAATCTCTCAAAGATTAAAGATACGGTATTAACCAGGATAGTCCATAAATGCATGAAGGCATTTTCAAAGTAAAAATCTCAAAAATGATCATTGGAAACAGTGCCCAAAAGGGAAAACTTTTACCAAACTGGGAAGGAAATCCCACTCCCTTTCATGAGAAACAAATACTATGATTTTATTAAACACTGATATTATACCAACTAGCAAACTTTCCAGAAGCCTTCTCACATCAAACTGCAGGAGAATTACTTTCTCTCCTCCATTCTGGTCCTGATGCAGGATTTTGAATGCTGATAACGTTAGAGTTCCAACTTCTAGGAGTAGTTTGGTTTCAATGGCCAGGCCAAATCACCATCTCTGTCCACCTACTGTACTATGGGCAGACGAGGACGAACATGTTCTTTCCACTCTATCTTTTGCTGTCTTCTCCATTCTCTTGGCACCATTCTTCGTTATATCCTCTTCTGTCTGCCGTTATAAATGAGACTGCTTTCTTTTCTGAATTTCATTATTGTTTATACTTTTACCTTATTTTACTTTGCACTGGATGTGAATTTTGATATCTGTTCCTACTTGATTATCAACATTTAGGGGCAGGCTAAAAACAACAGCCCTCATTTGTTGAGTGGCCACTATGTGGTAGTCATGATACAAAGCAAATCACTGGAATTATTTATCTTCATCCTCAGAAAAAGCCAATGAGATAGGTGTTACTATTATCCCCTTTCATATGGGGAAACTGATGATTGGTTAATGATCTTGTCCAAGTCTACACAGCTGGTCAGGAAGAATGGGGACTGGAACTCAAGATGTCTTTTTGGAATAAATGCACAAATGACAGAAAATTTTCCTCTCTTCTGACCTTGCCTTAGGGAGAGATTCTGAATATATTAGAAAATAAAATGTGGTTACTATAGAAATCTACTGATCCCTGCATTATGAACTATTTTGACTAGAAAAAAAGCTATATGATAATGGAACATGTACAGAATTTGAATTATGTCCGAGGCAAAGAGATACCTTCCATGGTTAAACTGAGCATATCATCAATTGTTTTTTCCAATTTTTAGGTATTTTAATTAAATCCTTTAAAGAATTCAGTCTTTTTGTATTGTTTGGAATAGTTTCAGAAGGAATGGTACCAGCTCCTCTTTGTATGTCTGGTAGAATTCGGCTGTGAACCCGTCTGGACCTGGGCTTTTTTTGGGTGGTAAGCTCTTAATTGCTGCCTCAACTTCAGACCTTGTTATGGGTCTGTTCAGGGTTTCAGCTTTTTCCTGGTTTAGGCTTGGCAGGAGGCAAGTGTCCAGGAATTTATCCATTTCTTCCAGGTTTATTAGTTTATGTGCATAGAGTTGTTTATAATAATCTCTGATGATGGTTTGAATTTCTGTGGAATCTGTGGTGATATCCCCTTTATCGTTTTTTATTGCATCAATTTGGTTATTCTCTCTTTTCTTTTTTATTAATCTGGCTAGTGGTCTATTTTGTTGATCTTTTCAAAAAACCAGCTCCTGGATTTATTGATTTTTTGAAGGGTTTTTTGTGTCTCTATCTCCTTCAGTTCTGCTCTGATCTTAGTTATTTCTTGTCTTCTGCTAGACTTTGAGTTTTTTTGATCTTGCTCCTCTAGCTTTTTCAGTTTTGACAATAGGGTGTCAATTTTTGATCTCTCCTTGCTTCTCATGTGGGCACTTATTGCTATATATTTTCCTCTAGAGACTGCTTTAAATGTGTCCCAGAGATTCTGGTGTGTTGTGTCTTCATTCTCGTTGGTTTCGAAGAACATCTTTATTTCTATCTTCATTTCATTGTTGATCCAGTCAACATTCAAGAGCAAGCTGTTCAGTTTCCATGAAGCTGTGCGTTTCTGGGTTAGTTTTTGAATTCTGAGTTCTAACTTGATTGCACTGTGGTCTGAGAGACTGTTTGTTACCATATCCGTTCTTTTGCATTTCTGAGGAGTAATTTACTCCCAATTATGTGGTCAATTTTAGAGTAGGTGTGATGTGGTGCTGAGAAGAATGTATATTCTGTGGATTTGGGGTGGAGAGTTCTGTAAATATCTATTAGGTTTGCTTGGTCCAGGTCTGAGTTCAAGTCCTGGATATCCTTGTTAATTTTCTGTCTGGTTGATCTGTCTAACAATGACAATGGGGTGTTAAAGTCTCCCACTACTATTGTGTGGGAGTCTAAGTCTCTTTGTAAGTCATTAAGAACTTGCCTTATGTATCTAAGTGCTCCTGTATTGGGTACGTATATATTTAGGATCGTTAGCTCTTCTTGTTGCATTGATCCTTTTACCTGGAAACCATCATTCTCAGCAAACTGACAGAAGAGCAGATCAAACACCGCATGTTCTCACTCATAGGCGGGTGTTAAACAATGAGAACACATGGACACAGGGAGGGAGCACTACACACTGGGGTCAGTTGGGGGGAAATAAGGGAGGGACGGTGGGGGGTGGGGAGCTGGGGAGAGATAGCAAGGGGAGAAATGCCAGATGTAGGTGATGGGGAGGAAGGCAGCAAATCACACTGCCACGTGTACCTATGCAACAATTTTGCATGTTCTTCACATGTACCCCAAAACCTAAATGCAATAAAATAAATAAATGGGGGAAAAAAGAATTCAGTCTTTTGCACAGAATGCTATATTCAAATATTCAAATATTTCTTTCTTGGTTTATTTCTTGGGTTTTTGACAATGATGAAATTCTGGTTTAGCTTTGCTAATGCTCACCTGTTAATATTTTCCTTTCCAATTTGCAAGCTGCAGCTGTGTGATGGGGTGTGTGCATGCTGACACCCTCCATTCCTACTTTATAGCTCTTGTTAGCATGCCAAAAGCTGTGCATCATTCATGCAGAGTGATCCCATTTCTACACCCTGCCCCCTCGGCACACACTTAAAACTAATTAAGTTATTTTAAGATAAGGGCAATCATGGATTTGATGTTTATCAAATTCTTAAGATAAATCCTTAGAGATCCAAATGACATAATTCTTATTCCTGATTAGACTTATCAAGGATCAAGTGAAAATACATTATAATATGCTTTATTCACTGCTTAGATCATTACTACATGTTTCCAATTATATTTTTAATATACTAATAAATTTAATATATTTATTTAATGATTTTAAAAGATCTTAACTTTAGTACTTAGATACCACCTTCATGATACTTCCTACTGTAGAATAGTGGCTAAGACCATAGCCTTCTGCATTTTTGAACATGTGAGCTCAGATCTTTACTCTGCCCAATTACAAACTGTAGGTCAAGCTACCTCTTTTTTTGAGGTCTCTGTTTTTCATCTAAAATAGAAGCATAGTAAGAGTTTGCATGAAATAATGAAGCCAAAGGGCACAGTGCTCAGAGCACCTTAGTCCTCACCCTCCCACATCTACACACCCCTCCCTAACCCATGGCATTAATATCATTTGGCTTCGTTCGGTTGGCCCTAGCATTTATATCTATTCCCCAAATTCAAGATTCACATATCCACCCCTTGCTTGAGATCTCCACTATGATGTTGAATGGACATCTCAAACTAAATATCAAAGCAGATCTATGATTTCTACGCTCTACTCCTTTCTGAGAAACCCCTAATCTGCTATCTTACCTTCCCCATCTCAGCAAATAACATCATTTACCCATTGTTCAGGCCCTACCCCTAAGAACTATCTGTAATTTCTCATTATCCTTTTACCCCCTCATTCAATTCACCAAAAAATCCTTTGGGAACTACTTCTGAATTATATCCTGATTTTTGCCCACTTTTCATTTTTCCTACAGCCAACATCTGTTGCCTTGGATAACTGAAACAGCCATATAACTGTTCTCTCTTCTCCTTCACCCCCAGCACGACTGTGGTTGATTGTTCACATAGTATCTTCCCAAAACATCAATCAGATTACATTGGTAACCTGCTGAAGCTTCTTTGATAACTTATAGCAAAGAGAATAAAATGGAAACTTCTAAACTTTCTTTTAGCCTATTTAGATGATCCTGCATTATATCTAGCCTGCGTTTGCCTTTCCAAACTCATCTACTCCCACACTCCCCACTGTTCACTGAGTTCCTTGTTCACACTAATCTCATTTCCTTCCCAGCCTTCTTGCAATTGCTCTTCCTTTGGCTTGGAAGACTTCACCACTGAACTTCCCACTGTTGCCTTATTTTCGTTAATTCAGTGCCTGCTGCAAACACAATTCCTCAGGATAGTGCTCACTGACCAAACTAGTTAGTGTAGATCCTTCATCACTTATGACTGTCTTGCTTATTTTCTACACAACACTAATTGCATATAAAATTGCATTTAGTTGGTTTGGTTCCAGGCTGTCAGCATTGGAGAAGCATCTGAAACAAACTCAGTGCCTAGAACATCTTTGCTGACTAATTGACTGGACAAGGAAATAGAACAAGAGAAGGAAAGTCTCCTAATTGCCCAGAGAGAGAAAGGAACATCTCTTTCAGAACAGTTGTAAACAGTTTTGAAGCCAGGTCTGTATTCAAATTCTTGCTCTAATTTTTATTTGTGTTTTGACCTTAAGAGGTACTAACCTTTGAATCTTAGTTTCAACAACCATAGCATGCAGATAATAAAACCATTTCTATTTCTGCTTTCCTGTGAAAATGAAGTAGTGTGTGTTTATGGGTTTAGCACGTGCCTGGCACATATCAATAAATAAGTACATAATAAGCAAATGCAAGTTTTATTACTATCACCATTATTACCACCGTCATCGACACTGTCCTTAAAATCTCCAAGAAATATATAGGGATATTCCCAGGACCTCTTGGCCTCTGGTAGAAAGCAAATAGAAGAAAACCACCGTATGACTAAAAGGAAGCTTAGAGAATGGTAAGATCATCACTATGGGTTAGGCCAGTGATTATAAAGGACAGAGATTCTATGTTAAAGTTTTAGACAAATAGTATCAACACCACATAGGCACTGGTTAGAAATGCAAATGGGTCTGAGATCAGGACCCACCAGACTGTGTACTAACAAACCGTGAAGGTAATTCTAATACATGTTCTAGTTTGAGAACAGCTAGGTTAGGCTGTGGCAGACAAATCTGACCACCATACCAGAACAATGGCACAAAGGAATTACACCACAGAACCTATCTTGGCTTCCAGGCAGCAGAGTGTGTTTAGGTGCAATATAAAAACAGGCCTGGCACAAAGCTGCAATAGAATCCTCTGTCCTATGTGATGCAGCCTCATTTCTTTTGCACAGGTCACAGTGACAGAGACCACAGTGGCCAGAATGGAACCCTGCAAGGGAAAGCAATGAGAGTCAGCTTTTTATTCTCTGCTTCATTAGCAGTTTCAAAAGGGAAAGAAAAGCATTCCTGTTTCTCCACATCCTCTACAGCATCTGTTGTCTCCAGATTTTTTAATGATCGCCATTCTAACTGGTGTGAGGTGGTATTTCAATGTGGTTTTGATTTGCATTTCTCTAATGACCAGGGATGATGAGCTTTTTTTAATGTTTGTTGGTTGCATAAATGTCTTCTTTTGAAAAGTATCTGTTCATATCCTTTGCCCACTTTTTGATGGAGTTTTCTCTTGTATATTTGTTTTAGTTCTCCATAGATTCTGAATATTAGCCCTTCGTCAGATGGGTGGACTGCAAACTTTTTTCCCATTCTGTTGGTTGCTGGTTCACTCTATTGATAGTTTATTTTGCTGTGCAGAAGCTCTTGAGTTTAATTAGATCCCATTTGTCTATTTTCGCTTTTGTTGCCATTGCTTTTGGTGTTTTCGTCATGAAGTCCTTGCCCATGCTTATTTCCTGAATAATATTGCCTAGGTTTTCTTCTAGAGTTTTTATAGTGTTAGGCCTCATGTTTAAATCTTTAATACATCTAGAGTTAATTTTTGTATAAGATGTAAGGAAGGGATCCAGTTTCAGCTTTCTGCATATTGCTAGCCAGTTTTCCCACCATTTATTAAATATGGAATCCTTTTCCTTATTGCTTGTTTTTGTCAGGTTTGTCAAAGATCAGATGGTTGTAGTTGTGTGGCATTCTTTCTGAAGGCTCTGTTCTGTTCCATTGGTCTATATTTCTGTTTTGGTACCAGTACCATGCTGTTTTGAGTACAGTAGCCTTGTAATATAGTTTGAAGACAGGTAATGGGATGCCTCCAGCTTTGTGTTTTTTGCTTCAGATTGTCTTGGCTATTCAGGCTCCTTTTTGGTTCCATATGAAGTTTAAGGTGTTTTTTTCCAATTTTGCATAGAAAGTCATTAGTAGCTTGATGGGGATAGCATTAAATGTATGAATTACTTTGGGCAGTATGGCCATTTTTATGATATTAATTCTTCCTAACCATGAGCATGGAATATTTTTCCATCTGTTTGTGTCCTCTCTTATTTCCTTGAGTAGTGGTTTGTAGTTCTCCTTGAAGAGGTTCTTCACATCCCTTGTTAGTTTTACTCTTAGGTATTTTATTTTCTTTGTAGCAATTATGAATGAGAGTTTACTCATGATTTGGCTCTCTATTATTGGTGTATAGGAATTCTTGTGATTTTTAGGAATGCTTTCATACTGTTCATGGGAGTGTAAATTAATTCACCCATTGTGGAAGACAGTGTAGTTATTCCTTAAGGATCTAGAAACAGAAATATCATTTGACCCAGCAATCCCATTACTGGGTATATACCCAAACGATTATAAATCATTCTATTATAAAGACACATACACACGCATGTTTACTGCAGTACTATTCACAATAGCAAAGACTTGGAACCAACCCAAATGCCCATCAGTGATAGACTGGATAAAGAAAATGTGACACATATACACCATGGAATACTATGCAGCCATAAAAAAGGATGAGTTAATGTCCTTTGCAGGGACATGGATGAAGCTGGAAACCATCATTCTGAGCAAACAGACACAAGAACAGAAAACCAAACACTGCATGTTCTCATTCATAAGTAGGTGTTGAACAATGAGTACACATGAACACTGGGAGAGGACCATCACACACTGGGACCTGGTGGGTGGGGGGCTCGGGAAGAAATAGCATTAGGAGAAATGCCTAATGTAGTTGACAGGACGATGGATGCAGCAAAGCCCCACCATGGCACATGTATACCTATGTAACAAACCTGCACAATCTGCACATGTACCCCAGAACTTAAAATATAATACTTTTTTTTAAAAAAGGGAAAGAAAACTGTAGGTTGGAGAAGAGTTACATGGTACAAACAGGAAACATGTGGAACTATCAGCTCACAGCTATGAGGAAAGCAGCTGACATAGCTGATACCTGCCTCAGGGGCAATTTCTGAGTCCCCCAAAAGCTCTACTGGGAACAGAATTGTCTCAGGGAAGGCAAGGCTTTCACCAATTAATCTGGTTGAGGCTGAATTATTTACCTAAGGGAGTAGCTTTCAAATGCTTACCCAATTTCTCTGCATATTAAGCTCAAGCATCTACAACCTTCTTTCCTCTTTTTTTTTTTTTAACTGCCTTTTCCCTCTCCAAGTACTTTTTTTGTTACATTGCTCCTTCTCTCCCTCATTGTCCTCTTCTGATATAATGAAGTTGAATTTTAGGCCACGAAAGTAAATGCTCGTTATTAGTTTATACCATATGCTGTGGCTAGGAGATGTCCTCAAACCCATCTTCCCTTGAGGGGCCTCAGATGGTCCTACAACAGCATGACCAGCAGGAATCAGTGCTGCTTATAAACACCATCTGACAGTTTTTCTTCTGTCATCAGGTGATGACAGCCGCCAACAGGATGATTTGTTGTTCTCTGCTGCCACATCCTCAGCTGTTTTTGTGGATGGAAAATGGAACACCAAGAGTTGAAAAAGAAAATCATTACTGACATTTACGGAACAAGGGGCAACCTCATAATAACCTTGAAACCACAAGAATCATTTCCTATGAGTTTAACAGAAGGACATTGACTCGACTTTTAAGTTGCTTTTTAGATATACTTTCTATGCTGTTAGTTGCATGGCCTGTTGCAATGGCCCAGAATTAGCCTGCAGATATCATAAAGGTGCCTCATTTGGCCATGTATATAGTATACCATATATTTATTGGTTATTTGCTGATGCTCTCATTCCTCTACTAGACTCTTCCAGGAAATGGTCCAAGTCTTGCTTCTCTTTGAATCTTTAGTCTAGTTCCTGGCAAGCCATAAATCTTGATTTGAATTCAATTGAAATTACAGGTAATCTAAGGTGAACTATGAAGTATATTTTTTTAAAAAAAAATTATGAGTAACTAATTGGCTTTTTTCATTTTTTTTTCTTTTGCTTTTTACTCTAGAGGCTGACATCTGCCCTACCCAGAAAGCATAATGTTTATTTTCACTTCCTGTCTTTCTCTCATATTTTCACCCCTATAGAAGAGACTCTATAAGCCATTTTACAATTGTTAGTTATCTATCTTATTTATAAAGTAATTTTGCAAAGGAGAATGCTCTCTATATGTTCTCAAATGTAAGGTAATCTATATAATCTTTTTATTGTTTGACTTTTTTATGAGATCAGTAAGATGGTAGTGAAGAGGTAAATTTTGACATGCATTATAGTCACAAACCTATATGACAAAAATAATATGCTGTATTATTTATTTTTTGCATTATGAATTACTTCAAAATGTACCAGATTAAAATAATAAACATTTATTATCTCACACAATTTCTAAGAGTTAGCGATCCAGGAATTAGACGAATATTTCTGGTATAGAGGTTCACACTAAGATAGTCAAGATGGTCGCCAAGACTGCAGTCATCTGAAGGTTTGGCTGGGTCCTGGAGAATCTGCTTCACTACAATGCTCACTCTCTGCCCCAAGAATGCTCACTCACTGTGGCTGGAAGCCTCAATTCTTTGTTGGATGTTGACCAAAGGCCCCAGTTCCGTGACATGGCAGCTAACTTCCCTCATAGCAAGTGATCCGAGAGAGAAGGAGAGAGAGAAAAAGAGAGAGAGAAGGGTGGGGGGAGAGAGAGAAAGAGAAAGGGGCCATAACCACAGTGCCTTTTATGATCTAGTCTTCAGAACTACACTGCCATTTCTGCCACATTTTATTCATCAAATATAAGTCACCAAGCACAGCCCACACTCAAAGGAAAATAATTAAGTTCCACCTGTTGAAAGGAGGAATAGCTAAGAATATGTGCACATATTTTAACTCCACCACCATGGGTTTATAACTTTAACTGAACAAACACTTCTTTCTAAAGAAACATTCTATCAAATGTAGTTTTTCATAATTATTTATATTCTTAAGACAATTCAGCAGATAAAAGAATGATTAAAACACATATATCTTATTTTTGCAGTCTACCCATCTGACAAAGGGCTGATATCCAGAATTTACAAAGAACTAAAACAGATCTACAAGAGAAAAACAAACAAGCCCATTCAAAAGTGGGCAAAGGATATGAACAGGCACTTTACAAAAGAAGACAACTATGAGGCCAACAAACATATGAAAAAATGCTCATCATCACTGGTCATTAGAGAAATGCAAATCAAAACTACATTGAGATACCATCTCATGCCAGTTAGAATGGCAATCATTAAAAAATCTGGAGACAACAGATGCTGGAGAGGATGTGGAGAAATAGGAACACTTTTACACTGTTATTGGGAGTGTAAATTGGCTCAACCATTGTGGAAGACAGTGTGGCGATTCCTTAAGGACTTAGAAATAGAAATTCCATTTGACCCAGCAATCCCATTACTGGGTATATATCCAAAGGATTATGAATCATTCTACTGTAAGGACACATGCACACAAATGTTCATTGCAGCACTGTCTACAATAGCAAAGACCTGGAACTAATCCAAATGCCCATAGACGATAGACTGGACAGGGAAAATGTGGTACATATACACCATGGAATATTATGCAGCCATCAAAAACGATGAGTTTGTGTCCTTTGTAGGGATATGGATGAACCTGGAAACCATCGTTCTCAGCAAACTGACGCAAGAGCAGAAGATCAAACACCACATGTTCTCACTCATAGGCGGGTATTGAACAATGAGAACACATGGACACAGGGAGGAGAGCACTACACACTGGGGTCTGTTGAGGGGAAATGGGGGAGGGGCGGGGGGTGGCGTGGTGGGGAGAGATAGCATGGGGAGAAATGCGAGATATAGGTGAAGGGGAGGAAGGCAGCAAATCACACTGCCATGTGTGTACCTATGCAACAATCTTGCACGTTCTTCACATGTACCCCAAAACCTAAAATGCAATAAAAAAACCACATATATCTGAACGATATAAAACACTATGTTTCTCTTAATAATCAGACCTAACCAGAAACTTACCTCTATTATGACAAGATTCAGAATAATATAGATTTAACTAAAATTAATGGTAATTGATGTATAAATGTCAACAAGTGAAATGGCAAGTACACAGTAGTGTTTAAGTGAGAAATGAGTAGCTGAAGCAGTGACTGGAGAAAAAGAGTGGTGATAAGTAAAAATGAGATCAGATCATAAGCGGGTCGATGATATGGATTTGTAAGCCAGGTAATGACTTTAAATATTACTTTATGAGACGTTTACCACCACCTGCAGAGGCCTGTCCTACAGAACCTGGCTTAAAGATGGATGAATGAATGCACTCTCACACCATTATAGTGATTCAAGTGGGCTAGGGATGCTTGTCAGTTGCTTTCCAAGGGCAACTGCAGCCAATCGACCAAGACCCCCTGTACAGAGGTTCTAAGCCAACACGCTTGTGAATAATTAACATGGTCTAAGAGTGGTTTTACGAATGTGAAAAACTTTAGGTTCCAGGCCCAGAGTAAACACTATTAATGGGTAATATCCCTATGATCTCCCCCTGAGAGGGTCATCCAGCATAAAGTTTACATGAGTAAACAGTTTGAGTAGAGACAAAGGGATGTGGAGTAAGCAGACTTAAACTTGGAAAGCCTTTTATCACCCCTCTCTCTTCCCTAGTAATGAACTAACTGCCTTCAGCCTGTCCCAATAAAACCTTTCGGCCTTCCAAAAAGTTTGAGATTACATCTATAACTTTCTCTAATATTTTCTGGAATATTTTGCCAGCCACCCCAAGTGAATTCCAACAACTTTATGAATGATGGACCCTGAATGGTTTGGGGCAAGGGGTGGCCTAATCTGATGTATTTTTAAAAATCACTCTTGATGCTATGTGGAAAATTGACTGTAATGATTTAAATGGAGAAACAGGAAGGCGAGTTAGGAGACTTGCAAAACTCAGGCTTGGACAAGGGTACTAGTTGTATACTTACTAGTCTCCATTGTAAGTGATTTAAATCTAACTACCTTTTCAGAGTGAAGCCAATAAGATTTGTTGATGGAGTGGTTGTAAGTTATAAGAAAAAGTAATAATATTTTTGACTATAAACACTGAAATACTGACAATTCCATTTCCTGATATGGGGAAGACTATAGGCAGATCAAGTTTGGAAAGGAAAAGCAAAAGGATGTTGAGAATAAATTAAATTTGATACGTATAATAGGAACATTACCAGTTGAGATAAACTAGATTATGATGAAGAACCAACAATCCCAAAGTACCATTGGCTTAGTAAGACAATTTATTACTCACTCTTGCTTCAAATCCACCTGGTTTGGCAGCAGGCCATACTCACTCCATTCCCAGAGAGCCAATCTGATGGAGGCTGTCTGCAGACACATGAATACCTGATAGAAAGCAAAGCCAGAAACAGGAATATGGCTATCATGCTGTGGCTCTTTAAGGTTCCTCATGTAAATGGCATAAAATACTTCCTGGCTAAAATCATGGATATGAGGGTTCCAAGAAATACAACTGTACCATGTACCAAAGGTAGGAGAGTATTTATGAACAACATTAACAGTCTCCAGAATATCTTAGCAAAATGTTAATTAAGCTGATGGACACTTGAAATCTGGAATCAAGGAAAGAGGTTGGGCTGGAAATAAATATTTGTGATTGGCTAGCATGTAAACCGTATTTAAACATATAAAACCTATGGGACAGCGGACATCACCAAGGCAGTGAGATACTAAGATTGAGACCTCACAATATCTAGAAGTAGGAAGAGGAATTCAGTGAGGAAATTGGGTGAGGGGTGATGTGGGAACAGAACCAAAAACATTGAGTATTTGGTTACAAATGCAGGTAACTTTCTAGATTTGTTTGAAAGAAAACGTAGAGATTTTTGTCTGGTCGTATCATTTTTTCCTCTGTAAAATAAGCAGCAGTTATCAGATGAAAACAAGAATGAGAAGAATGTAGTAAAGCTTAAAGAAAAAAGAAAAGGTCAAGGACCTAGAAATAGAAATTCCATTTGACCCAGCAATCCCATTACTGGGTATATACCCAAAGGATTATAAATCATTCTGTTATAAAGACACATGCACACGTATGTTCACTGCAGCACTGTTAACAATAGCAAAGACCTGGAACCAACCCAAATGCCCAATGACGATAGACTGGACAAAGAAAATGTGGCACATATATACCATGGAATACTATGCAGCCATTAAAAATGATGAGTTTGTATCTTTTGTAGGGACCTGGATGAATCTGGAAACCATCATTCTCAGCAAACTGATGCAAGAACAGAAAACCAAACACCGCATGTTCTCACTCATAGGCGGGTGTTGAACAATTAGCACACATGGACACAGAGTAGGGAGCATCACACACTGGGGTCTGTTGAGGGGGCTGGGCGAGGGACAGCGAGGGGTGGGGAGGTTTGGGGGGAATAACGTGGAGAAATGCCAGATATAGGTGACAGGGTGATGGAGGTAGCAAACCACATTGCTATATGTGTACCTATGCAACAATCCTGCATGATCTGCCCATGTACCTCAGAACATAAGGTACGACTAAAAAAAAAGATACATACACACAATAAAAAGAGAAAAGGTAAGCACTATTTATCTCTAAGAGTGGGAGTATGACTACCATGGGGAAATGGAGAGGAATTTTTTAGGCAACACTAGGGGCATATTTGAGGTTAGACATCATGGGTTAAAAATCTGTCTGTACAATTAGTTACGTGTTTTTTCTCTCACATGATCACCTGCTCTGGTTCATGTGCACAGTAGACTACAGGCCATATATTTTTGTGTGAGTTTATGTTTGCCAATACACTGTGGAAGGAAAGGAAGAAGTAGTTGAGGGTATACATAAGAAATGATTGTTATGACCGCCCATGGAACTTAAACTGGGTAAGCAAGGAAGTGAACATTTGAGGAGAGTTGGGGGCAATGACAGGAAGGGCAGGAGCAATAGTTTGCAGAAAGATCCAGGAGGATTTGAGAAATCTTTGGAGTTGAGGCACTAAATAAAGTTAGAAGCATGAGAAGAACTCATTATAGATTGGTAAGATCTAGAGTAATCATGAGAGTGGATGTCTCAGAATGGAGGACAAGATCTTTGGAGGAAAGTGTTAAAGACTTGAAAGCCAATGTATTAGGGGAATCATTCGTGTAATGGAGGATGTCAATGTTGGGAGAGAGGAACAATTGACAAGAGTACTCAAGGTTCAGTGGGTCCCCTCCTTAATCACAGGGATGGTGGTCCTCAGACTGGAGGAAGCTTTGCTCTGTTTTAAAGGACAGTGGCAATACACAGGAGAGCAAGTACAGAGGAAAAGTTATTCATCTTAACATTTGTTGTGATGAGGCAAATATGAGATATCCAATATGGAGGTATCTCATAGGCAGTTAGATAACAAGGACTGGAGTTCGGAAGGGACAGTTATAATAGTGAAATATATTTGATTATCCATAGCATAGAGATAGCCATTGCAGTCATGAGGATGAATGAAGTTAATATGGGAAAATAGAGAGACCTGGGGGGATCTATATTTTCCCATAAAAGAACTAAAGGAAGAATGCTGAATGGCATGAACATTTCAGTGGTATAAAAAAGAAGAGAAAAACTAACAAAACTGATCAAGGGGAGGAGAAGTATCAAAAGAGAATAAAAGTTAACACCTGGCTTTTTGGTAGATGATACAAAACTGAAAGGCTAAGGTAAGTTTGAGAGGATAAGAAATTTTTTAAAAAGTGAAAAGAAACTTGTTTTAAGTACTTGGGAGTAAACAAATAATAAGTGGCTAAATTATTTGAAAGAATCTCACCATCTTTTTTTCTGAATTTTCCTTTATGAAAAGTTAAAGAATGAGAGGTAAAGCAACAAAGTTAAATTATCAACCAATGACGGGCGGGTGATAAGGCTGGTCTTTTCCCATGATTGTAGCCATGGCTTGTTCCACTTAGAGACTGGGTAGATTTCTGCATGGTAGACTGTCACTGCTGCGATGAATTTCATCAGATCATATTACTTTAGCAAACGATGCCTCATCTACAGCAGAGGACAGCACTAGTGTGTTACCTTAAGAATCTTCACAAAGGACTCTGAAATGTCAGTATGAGCAGATGATGAAGTGCAGGAATCCATTTCCTGCTGCATTTCTTATTTTATAGAGAAAATAAATTTCATATGCTGTAATATGTTTTCCATTGTAAATTAAAACCTAATAGACTTTAGTTTCAGATGTGTATAGGAATGTTTAAACATTGATGTATTTTAATGAAGGTATACAAATACTGCTAGAGATTAAGATGCTAAAAACAGCTCGTTCCAAGTCTGCAAGCCCCATATTTCTAAGGTTTCATATTTGTATCTTAAACTTTCACATATTTAAAGTTTACTAAAACTGTCCTCCTAGAATTCTTGTTAAGATGTAGTTTTAGGTTATATAAACAAAAATGGTTTTAATTTGCAGTCAACCCTAAAATATCCGGAAAAATCCTGTGAATTCTCCAGCAAATCTCCAGACAACCACAAGAGTTTAAGTTCAAGTTAGAATACTAATTATGCTAAATTTATTCTTAAATAAGAAAACATGGCCTGAAAATTTGTCATGTCTTTACCATCTAAACCACAGTAATTGACTTCCCAATAAAAAGCATTAGCTTTTATTGTTAATGTATTATAAGAACATCTTTAATGAAAGATTAATACCATACATCAAAATGTTAATATTAGTCACCACATGCACATGTAGAAACAACTCAGGGAGTCAGTGGCATTTATACTTGGTAAGTATAATATTTCGTAAAGTAATGCAGTCAGTGAAAATTGTTTATATTTTAAACTCCTGGAAGGCAGTGTTTTTAAGCATCTGAAAAAAATGAACTAATTTTTATTGACACATGGAAACTGAGCAATTCTTCTTTCCTTGTTTTTAATCACTGTTTTCTTTGCTCAAGAGAATTATTTGACCCTGAATTTTGCTCAGTTTCTGAGTAGATTCTCAATATGTAAGCATTTTTCTTACAATTAAACTGATTTTTTGAGAGTAAATTCCTTGGAGTCTGCAGATTTTCATCTGCAAAGTCACAAGACACTCGATTCAGATTCCCTTTTTACTGAATTTTGATGAAAAACAAAACGTTTTTATGTGGAGACTTCAACTAAGCTGTATCTACAATGCAGTTTTACTAAAAATTGTATTCTAGAGAACAATATTATTCTTGATTAACATATACAGATGTCTGATTAGGATGGTTTCTTAAACTCAGGCTTCTCGTTGGTAAGAGACAGCAAGAGAGACATTTTCAGTGTACTGCACAGTTAAAATGGGTAGAAGGAGGATACACAAGAAGTAGGAAATCCTGAATTTTGGATCAATATAATGACACAAAAGTGATTCCACATGCACTTCTTTAGTAGTTCCAGGAATGCTCTGCTATTTATAGGGTGGAGTTGTAATTACTGCCCATTAACTTGAAGATTGTTTTTACCTTGACCTGTTACTGGTTTAATGATGCTTCTTTGATCATAGCCTCCATGCATCATGGCTAATCTTTGTCCTTCAAGTAGTTGACAGAGGTTTGCAGCAACATTTCTCACTTTATAATGTATTTATCTGCTTTTATGTTTATCATCCTACCAGACTGCATTTCTTAAGAAGTCTTACTCATTTTGTATACCCAGTTCCTAACAGGGTTTACACCAAGAAGCATCTTCATAAATGCCTATAGAAAAGCATGTATTAATACAAACAAAAATAGTGTGTATCAAAGACAGAAAGAGCATATAAGCACGGATACACAAATACACATAAAACATTCATATATGCACTCATAACACAATGATATGTGCAAATATATTCATAACCAGATATCAAAGTTCAAAACTTTCTGACTCAGTTAATGAGGCCTTAAGACAATAGCAGCCAAAAGAAGGAATGAGATCATGTCCTTTGCAGGGACATATTTGAAGGTGGAAGTCATCATCCTTAGCAAACTAACATAGAAACAAAAAACCAAACACTGTATATTCTCATAAGTGAGAGTTCAATATTCAGAACACAGGGAAACGGAGAGGGGAACCACACACATCGGTGCCTGTTGGGGGGTGGTAGGTGAGGGGAGGGAATTTAGAAGACAGGTCGATAGGTGCAGCAAACCACCATGGCACACATATACCTATGTAACAAACCTGCACGTTCTGCACATGTATACCCCTCTTTTTTTAGAATAAAGAAAAACAATGATGTATGTTTGTGAGAGAAAAATTACACATGCTTTTGCTTTATTTTATATACTCAGTTAACAGTACCAATGCCTAGTGTATAATATTGCATTTTAATGATTTTTTTGAATTCATGGAATATAAAAGTTTAATAAAGAAAGCGAAAAGCTCCCCATCCTAAACATAAAAAGTAATCTCGGTTGCATTTTGGAAAATTACCCTCTCAGCATCTCTTTGTGCATTTATTTATATGATACCTGTGTTTTACATCACATCTAAGAGTGAAATTTTATCAACTATATACACATTCTATTTATACTATTTTTTGAATGATGTCACAGTACACATCCAATTTTTTTCAATAAACAAGATGTGAAGTCCAAGTCATTTATATTTATGAAACAGGGCTGGCCCTAGGCAAAATTGTAAAACAGACAAACATCTATTTAATTTTTCAGCGTCTCTCTCATTTCCTCCTATCTCAGCTGCCACATTCATGTAAATCTACTGTCAGAAAAAAAATCTAATGTAGAAACTGTTTTGTTGTTGTAAAAAAAAAAAAAAAAGTTATGTCAATACTCTTTACAGGATAACAATAAAATGCCTCTTCCACTCCTTCATTTTCTTGAGTCTTCAACACTTCTCATAGCCCACCTCTTTTTTTTTTTTTTTAACTTCAAATTACATGCACTTAATGTTTCTTACCAGTTAGTCTTTAGAGATGAGAATAACAGTTTAAGCCTATGAACTTCTTAAAAAGAGTGCCATTTTAAAAATCACATGCCGGGCTGGGCATGGTGGCTCATGCCTGTAATTCTAGCATTTTGGAAGACTGAGGCGGATAGATCACCTGAGGTCAGGAGTCCAAGGCAAGCCTGCTAACATGGTGAAACCCCATCTCTACTAAAAGAAAAAATAGTACAAAATTAGCTGAGCATGGTGGCAGGTGCCTGTAATCCCCTATAATCCCAGCCACTCGGGAGACTTAGGCAGGAGAATCACTCGAACCCAGGAGGTAAAGGTTTCAGTGAGCGAAGATGATGCCACTGCACTCCAGCCTGGCCAAAAAGAGCAAAACTTCATCTCAAAAAAAAAAAAATCACATTCTGATATGCCTCACAGTCATTCAAAGCAAAGAGATTGTACATAGGTCATTTTTACCTGAAATTGAGTAAAGTTATTTTATCTTATGTGACCTTGGATATTCTTATTTTAGGCTAATTTTAGTGTGAATGTCTCAAACTACCACTGGCCATCCAGTTAAAGGAATGTCAGATAGAGTAGACTCCTCTCTATTCTCAGCATACTCAGTACACACATTACTGCAGAGCTATTATACTCCATGATGGCTCCATCTGGGTGTTTTTCTCCTTTAGTTAGCACACCAGACTGGATCTGTTGTTTGCCAATGCACCACAGAAAGCCAAACACAGAAGCATGGGGGTTTTGCAGCAAGAAAAGTTTATTGTGAACTGAATGTCAAGAAGACAGGAAGAAATGCTCAAATCTGTCTCCCTAAGTTGGGGGTTGGGGCAGGTTTTATAGCAGTGGGTAATGAGGCATAATCTGATTGGATATTGCCATGGGGTGATACCAGGAGGCATACTCTGGATCCTGCCCATGGGTGACTCCAACGCTCAATATGATTGGTCCTTCAAACCCATCACATAGTGTCTACTTCCTAAATCAGTCCCATTCCTTGATCTGAGCACATAGGTTCCACTTGTGGTTTGCACACTTGGCTCAGCTGAGCATTCTCAGCTTAGGAGAACTTTATTCTGAGGGGCCAGGGCAACTGAAAAACAACTCACAACTTTGTTGCATAAAAGTTGAATCACAGTGATGTGATGCAGTTACATCCCCACCACAGCTCTTGATGGCAGAAATAGTGCCTTAATTATCTCTGCTTCTCAACACCTAACAAAATGCCAGGCTTATAGTTCATACCAAAAATGTTTTCATTAAATGAATGAAATCACCTCCTATAAGGTAGTTGTATAAGGCTAGCTTCCTCCTGTTAAATACTTATTTTCTCTCATTTATTTTGAATCTGGATTTCTATGGAAAACATGCTTCTGTGCAGTACCTTCCATTGAGGAAACAGATATACTCCTTTTGGCAAAGAGATAACATGATGAACTAGACAGAATTCTGCAATAATTTGAAAGATGATAAATTTTCACAGAAAGAGGGAAAAGCAGTCCAGGAACAGAGGAAACCATGCTGTGATTAAAATGAAAGCCAAAGGTGGTTTAAGGTGACCTCTAGGGAAACATGAGCCCTCGAAGAGAGGAAATTGATCTTTTCTGTACTGAAGCTAAAAAATCAAAGGGAACTACAAAAAGTTAGATGATTTGAGGCCATGGCAATCCTGAAATAATCATCAAGATGGAAATTCTGCAACAGAAAAAAAAAAAAAGAAAACAGTGTAGCACTGATTCTTCTGCACCTTAATTAGAGTCAGTGGGACTGATTCATCTAAGATGTCTGTAGCCTTTACGCAAAAGAAATTTATCTATAATTATTTTCAGAAAAATAAAGAGAAGAATGATGTTTAAAAAATGTAAAACAAAAAGCTTGAACATTTGCACATAGAAATTGGTTAGCCCCAAAATTATCCCACAACTCACAAGGAAGGCAGAGTTACTCATACTTGGTAACATTCTCACACCTCAGACCTTCGATCAACCATTCTTTAAAGCTGAAGAAAAGCAAATGAAAGCTCCATACTAAGGGTACTGAAGTCAGTGTTATTTTCATCAATGAAAAGAACTGATGTCACAGGTTTGCCCTCAACACACTGTGATCTTAAAACTAGTTCCTTATTTTTCTGAGATTTGCTAAAAAGCGTTTTTCTTTTTCTTTTCCCTGTATATTTACTATTAGCTATGCAAACTCACATAGGTCAACAGGACCACAAACCAAAAATGAATTAGATGAGCCCTAATGAAATCAAACTAGGAAAATCACTGTGTGTTTCAAATAGCACCCACACCACTGGGAATGTACTTTTTCAATACTCTCTGCCTCTGCCAAGAAATGCACCATGGTGTGAATAATGAAAATGAATAATGCAAAGCATAATGCAGTACCCAATTTGCACATCAGTCACAGTTTTTCTCCTCGGAATGACAGACTGCAGAAATTGCAAACAAGGCTGTTTAAAATCCAGACCAACAGGAGCATTAAATTGGAATCGAGGCCAACTGGATGTGAGAGCCCATGAGTAATGGTGGTGTGTTTAGTCATCTGAAGAGAAATGATAATGGAGATCCTTAATAAACAGTAGGCAACACACATGACAAGTGATTGGTTTGGAGAATATACATGACAACAAGAAGAGTTCTTGGTTCATCTCAGCACAACACTTTTTGGAAGCCCCATGAACCTTACACTTTGACTTAGCATTTCAAAGAGCTTAGAAATAAAAAGTCAAAGAGATCTTTGATGATGAGCAAAGACTTTTCCTGACCTGTGGTCCCCTTCATTATAATCTGGTCAACCACTTCAGCAAGGTCGTGCTCCGTACTTTCTTTGCATGGTCAGATGGGGAAAAGCCTTTAATGGTAGAACTTACTGTAATCTTAGTGAGAGAGCCAAAAAATAATCCCAAGAGCTCTGCTTTAAGAGAATGAAAGTTAAGGCCTTCTCTGAACAACAACAACAACAAAAATCCAAAATAGATCTTCCACAATTAATTAATTTATTGTCATATATGACTTAGAAAATAACTGTCCCCAACTGCTTGTCCCGACATGTTCTTTCAAACATGCACCATATGCAATAAGGAATATTGAACATCTGCTCTTAAGAGAAATGACTTTAATTGCTAAGCTGCTAATGGGGTGTTTTCTCCTGTAGAATTTCTGCCCATCTGCACACTCTGATTACCACATCCTCATCAGATCTTGTCTACTTCAACCTTTCTTCCTAAATGATCATCATTAATCCCATCTATGGTATCTCTAAATATGGGAAATGAGTCTAGAGTAATAATGATGTCTGATTATGTTGCCATTTTCCCTGGAAAAAAAAAGATTGAAATTTCAAACTTCTCTGCCCGACTCAAAAACAAAACAAACCAAAAAATCCTCCAAGCTGGATAGACAAATCCTAGAACGTGTTGGGAAAAAAAGTCAACTGACAGCCTGAAATTATAAAGACATGATTGGGACAAAAATGCCTGATAGAGAATTCTGGAATCTTATGAGAAGGCATTAAACTATTTCTGGAATAGCAACTTCTATGCTAGAAACTTCTCTGTAACTTGTGGCAGAGAATTACACAAGTCACATACTTAAGGGAATCTTCTCACTTCTTTTAAAACAAAATTGGGTGAAGGTATAGTAAACACCATTTTAAATTTAATGTATTTTTATCTGCCATAACCTTTAAGCATCATGAATGAGTTTGATTCAATTGGTATGGTTTTATGTATGTAGGTATGTATGTATTTATTTATTTATTTCTAACTTTTATTTTCAGTTCCGGGGTACATGTGCAGGTTTGTTATATTGCAACACTATATGACCCCAGAGTTTGTTATACAGATTATTTCACCACCCAGATAACAAGCACAGTACCTGGAAGGTACTTTTTCTGATCCTCTCCCTCCTCCCACCCTCCACTCCAAGTAGGACTCAGTGTCTTTTGTTTGCCTCATAGTGTTCACATGTTCTCGTTGTTTAGATCTCACTTATAAGTGAGAACGTATCTCATTTGCTTTGCTGTTCCTGCATTAGTTTGCTTAGGATGATGGCCTTTGGCTCCATCCATGTTGCTGCAAAAGGACATAATCTCATTCTTTTTATAGCTGCATACTATTCCATGGTGTATATGGTACCACATTTTATTTTTCCTGTCTACCACTGATGAACATTTAGGTTGATTCCATGTCTTTGTTAATGTGAACAGTGCTGTGATGAACATATGTGGGTATGTGATCTTTATGGTAGAACAATTTATATTCCTTTGGGTATATAACCAATAATGGGATTGCTGGGTTGAATGGTAATTCTAAGTTCTTTAAGGAATCACCACAGTGCTTTGCACAATCAATGAACTAATTTATATTCCCACCAACAGTGTGTAAGTGTTCCTTTTTTTCCTTTTTCTGCAGCCTGACCAACATTTGTTATTTTTTGACTATTTAAAAATAGTAATTCTGACTGATGTGAGAGGGTATCTCATTGTCATTTGCATTTCTCTAATGATTAGTGATGTTGATAATTTTTGTGCCTGTTGGCCGCATGTATGTCTTCTTTTGAAAACATTTATTCATGCCCTTTGCCCACTTTTTAATGAGGTTGCTTGTTTTTTTTTTGTTTTTTTTTTTTTTTTTTTGCTTATAAATTTGTTCATATTACCTATTGGATCTGGATATTAGACCTTTGTTGGATGCAAGTTTGCAAATATTTTCTCCCATTCTGTAGGATGACTATTTACTCTGTTGATAGTTTCTTTTGCTGTGTAGAAGCTCTTAAATTTAGATCCCATTTGTCAATCTTTGTTTTTGTTGCAATTACTTACAGTGTCTTTGTCAAGAAACCTTGTAGGGTCCTATATCCAGAATGTTATTTTCTAAAGTTATCTTCCAATGTTTTTATAGTTTGAGGTTTTACATTTAAGTGTTTAATCCATCTTGAGTTCATTTTTGTATATAGTGTAGGGAAGGGGTCCAGTTTCAATCTTCTGTAAATGGCTAGCCAGTTATTCCAGCACCCTTTATTGAATAGTGAGTCCTTTCTCCTTTGCTTGTTTTTGTCAGCTTTGTCAAAAACAAGCAATGGAGAAAGGAAAAATGATCAGATGTTTGTAGGTATGTAGCATTATAACTGTTCTCTATTCTGTTCCATTGGTCTATGTGTCTGTTGTTTGTAGTATAGTTTGAAGTTGGGTAATCTGATGCCTCCAGCTCTGTTCTTTCTGCTTAGGATTGCCATGGCTATTTGGGCTCATTTTTGGTTCCATATTAATTTTAAAATAGCTTTTTCTACCTCTGTGAAGAATGTGATTGGTAGTTTCATAGAAATGGCATTGAGCCTGTAAATTGCTTTGGGCAGTATGGTCATTTTAACAATGTTAATTCTTCCTATCTATGAAAATGGAATGTTTTTCTATTTGTTTTTATTATCTCTGACTTCTGTGAGCAGTGTTTTGTAATTCTCATTGTAGAGATCTTTCACCTCCTTAGTTAGCTTTACACTTAGATATTTTATTCTTTTTGTAGCAATTGTGAATGGTATTGTGATTCTGACTTGGCTCTCATCTTGGATGTTGTTGGTGTACAAGAATTCTAGTGTTTTTTGTATATCAATTTTGCATCCTGAAACTTTACTAGAGTTGTTCATCAGGTTAAGTACCTTTTGGGAAGAGATTATGGGGTAATAGTGGAAAACTTTACCACCCCACAGACAGTATTAGATAGATCATTGAGACAGAAAATTAGCAAATATAGTCAGGCACCGAACTCTTCACCCCAAAACAACAGAATATACATTCTTCTCATTGACACATGGAATACATTCTAAAATTGACCACACAACTGAACATAAAATAATACTCAGCAAATTCAGAAAACCAAAATCATACCAACCACACTCTCAGACCATAGCATAATAAAAATAGAAATCAATACTAAGAAAATTGCTGAAAACCATACAATTACATGGAAATTAAACACGCTGCTCCAGAATGACTTTGGGGTAAAAAAAGAAATTAAAGTAGAAATAAAAAAAAATCATTGAAACTAATGACAGCAAATATACAACACACCAGAGGCTCTGGAACACAGCTAAGACAGTGTTAAGAGGGAAATTCATAGCATTAAACACTCACATCAAAAACTTAGAAAGATCTCAAATTAACAACCCAACACCACAACTAGAACTAGAGAAGCAAGAGCAAACTAACCCCCAAACAAGCGGAAGACAAGAAATAATCAAAATCAGTGCTGAACTGAAGGAGACTGAGACATAAAAACCATATAAAAGATCAATGAATTCAGGAGTTTGTTTTTTTAAAGAAGTAGTAAGAGATTGCTAGCTAGACTAATAAAGAAAGAGAGAAAGACAATCCAAATAAACACAATTAGAAATGACAAAAAGACATTATCACTGAACACAGAAATTTAAAAAAAAAAGAGACTACTGTGAATATGCCTAGGCACACAAATGAGAAAATCTAGAAGAAACAGATAAATTTCTGTACATATGCAATCTCCAAAGACTAAGCAAGGGAGAAAATTGAATCACTGAACAGGCCAATAACCACTACAGTAATCAAAACAGCACGGTACTGCTACCAAAACAGAGATATAGACCAATGGAACAGAACAGAGGTCTCAGAAGCAACACCACACATCTACACCCATCTGATCTTTGACAAATCTGACAAAAATAAGCAATGTGGAAAGGATTCCGTGTTCAATAAACGCTGTTCGGAAAACTGGCTATCCATGTGCAGAAAGCAGAAACTGGACCCCTTCCTTACACTTTACTCTAAAATTAACTCCAGATGGAATAAAGATTTAAACGTCAGACATAACACATAAAAACCCTGTAAGAAAACCTAGGCAAAACCATTCAGGACATAGGCATAGGCAAAGACTTCATGACTAAAACACTAAAAGCAATGGCAATAAAAGCCAAAATAGACAAATGGGATCTATTTAAACTTAAGAGTTTCTGCACAGCAAAAGAAACCATCATGAGAATGAACTGGCAACCAACAGAATGGAAAAAATATTTTGCAATCTACCCATCTGACAAAGGGCTAATATCCAGAATCTACAAAGAACTAAAACAGATTTACAAGAAAAAAAAAAAACCCATTCTAAAGCAGGTGAAGGACAGAAACAGACACTTTTCAAAAGAAGGCATATATGAGGCCAACAAACATATGAAAAAATGCTCATCATCACTGGTCATTAGAAAAATGCAAACCAAAACCACATTGAGATACCATCTCATGCCAGTTAGAGTGGCGACCATTAAAAATTCTGGAGACAACAGATGCTGGAGAGGATGTGGAGAAACAGGAACACTTTTACACTGTTGGTGGGAGTGTAAATTAGTTCAACCATTGTAGAAGACAGTGTGGTAATTCCTCAAGGACCTAGAAATAGAAATTCCATTTGATCCAGCAATCCCATTACTGGGTATATACCCAAAGGATTATAAATCATTCTATTACAAAGACACACGCACATGTATGACCATTGTGGCACTGCTCACAATAGCAAAGACTTGTAACCAACCCAAATGCCCATCAATGATAGATTGGACCAAGAAAATGTGGCACATATATACCATGGAATACTACACAGCCATAAAAAATGATGAGTTAGTGTCCTTTGTAGGGACATGGATGAACCTGGAAACCACCATTCTCAGCAAACTGACACAAGAACAGAAAACCAAACACCACATGTTCTCAGTCATATGTGGGTGTTGAACAATGAGAACAGTTGGGCACAGGGAGTTGAACATCATGCACTGGAGTCTGTTGGGGGGTGGGGAGCTATGGGAGGGACAGCAGGGGCCACTGATGTTGGGGAGGGATAATACTGGGAGAAGCCTGATGTAGGTGACAGGGGGATGGAGACAGCAAACCACTATGGCATGTGTGTCCCTATGCAACAATCCTGCAAGATCTGCACATGTATCCCAGAGTGATAAAGTACAATAAAAAAAGAAAGAGAGAGAGAGAGAGAGAACTAATATATATATCATGTTTGACCTTGAAATGCCTCCCCAGCCCCATCTTTCCTGGCTATAGTGGATGCTGAAGAAGTTCAAACAATCATGTAGCCCAGAGCTCTGGTTTCAGAAAAGAAACCATTTGACTCATTGAAACCAAAAATAAATCTAACCTACATTTAAAGTGCTGGAGAATTCACGTGCTTTCAGCAACCTATCTCAGTGAATAATGATATAATAGATCTTTTATGCTTTTAATGTGGATAAGATTTGGCTTAATGAAAGGATAATATCAATTTTCATCAGCAACTAGAATCCAAGTAAGTTTCCCAGTGGTTTTAACCAAACTACTGTATTTCATAGAAAAATAATACTATACGTCTTTCCTTAATTCTAGTTTATTCTGCCTCAGAAATGGGAATATACTACTTAGTACTGTAATCACACAGAAACTTTATGACTAGAGGGTTTCTAATAAAGAGATTTTCTAAAAACCTTAAAAAAATTGAATCAGTAATAACAAGCCCAAAAGCCTACTAAGCAAATACAGCCCAGTAGCAGATGGATTAACAACTTTATTCTACCAGACGTAGAAGGAACAGCTGTTATAATTCCTTTTGAAACTACTAAAAAACTGAGGAGGGAGGACTCCTCCCCAACTCATTTTATGAGGCCAGCTCATGCTGAGAACAAAAACTGGCAGAGATACAACAACAACAAAAAAAAACTTCAGCCCAAACCCTTGATGAACATAGATGCAAAAGTCCTCAATAAAATACTAGCAAACTGAATCCATTAGTACATCAAAAAGCTAATACACCATGATCAAGTAAGCTTCATCCCTGAGATGCAAGGTTGGTTCAACATACACAAATTAATAAATGTGATTCATCATATAAACAGAACTAAAACCAAAAACCACGATTATCTCAATAGATGCAGAAAAAAATTCAACATTCCTTCATGTGAAAAAGCCTCAATATGGCCATTTTCACAATGTTGATTTTTCCTAACCATGAGCATAGAATATTTTTCCATCTGTTTGTGTCCTCTCTTATTTCCTTAAGCAGTGGTCTGCAGTTGTCCTTGAAGAGGTCCTTCACATCCCTTAATTGTATTCCTAGGTATTTTATTCTCTTTGTAGCAACTGTAAATGAGAGTTCGCTCATGATTTGGTTCTCTGTCTGTTATTGGTGTATAGGAATGCTTGTGATTTTTGCACATTGATTTAATATCCTGAGACTTTGCTGAAGTTGCTTATCATTTTCAGGAGATTTTGGGCTGAGACGACGATGTCTTCTAAATATACAATCATGCCATCTGCAAATAGAGACAATTTGACTTCCTCTTTTCCTAATTGAATATCCTTTATTTCTTTTTCTTGCCTGATTGCTCTGGCCAGAACTTCCAATACTGTGTTGAATAGGAGTGGTGAGAGAAGGCACCCTTGTCTTGTGCCAGTTTTCAAAGGAAATGCTTCCAGTTTTTGCCTATTCAGTATGATATTGGCTGTGGGTTGGTCATAAATAGCTTTTATTATTTTGAGATACATTCCATCGATACCTAATTTATTGAGAGTTTTCAGCATAAAGGGCTGTTGAATATTGTGGAAGGCCTTCCCCGCATCTATTGAGATAATCATGTGGTTTTTGTCTTTGGTTCTGTTTATGTGATATGTTACTTTTAAAGATTTGCATATGTTGAACCAGCCTTGCATCCCTAGGATGAAGCTTGCTTGATCGTGATGGATAAGTTTTTGATGTGCTGTTGGATTCCATTCACCATTATTTTATTGAAGATTTTCACATCAATGTTCATCATGGATATTGGCCTGAAATTTTCTTTTTTAGTTGCATCTCTGCCAGGTTTTTGTATTAGGATGATGTTCATCTCATAAAATGAGTTAGGGATGATTCCCTCTTTTTGTATTGTATGGAATAGTTTCAGAAGGAATGGTACCAGCTCCTCTTTGTACATCTGGTAGAATTCACCTATGAACCCACCTGGACCTGGACTTTATCTGGTTGGTAGGCTATTAATTGCTGCCTTAACTTCAGACCTTGTTATTGGTCTGTTCAGGGATTCAACTTCTTCCTAGTTTAGTCTTGGGAGGGTGTAAGTGTCCAGGAATTTATCCATTTCTTCTAGATTTACTGGTTTATGTCCATAGAGTTGTTTGTAGTAATCTCTGATGGTAGTTTGTATTTCTGTGGAATCAGTGGTAATATTCCCTTTATCATTTTTATTATATCTATTTGATTCTTCTCTCTATTCTTTTTTATTATTCTGGCTAGCGGTCAATCTATTTTGTTGATCTTTTCAAAAACAAGCTCCTGGATTCATTGATGTTTTTGAAGGGTTTTTTGTGTTTCTATCTCCTTCAGTTCTGCTCTGATCTTAGTTATTTCTTGTCTTCTGCTAGGTTTTGGATTTGTTTGATCTTGTTACTCTAGTTCTTTTAATTGTGATGTTAAGGTGTCAATTTTAGATATTTTGTCACTTCTCATGTGGGCAATTAGTGCTATAAATTTCCCTCTAGACACTGCCTTAAATGTGTCCCAGAGATTCTGGTATGTTGTGTCTTCATTCTCACTGGTTGTGAAGAACATCTTTATTTCATTATTTATCCAGTAGTCACTCAGAAGTATGTTGTTCTGTTTCTATGTAGTTGTGCAGTTTTGAGTGAGTTTCTTAATCCTGATGCTATCTCCATCAAGCTACCATTGACCTTCACACAACTGGAAAAAAAAACACCTTAAACTTCATATGAAACCAAAAAAGAGCCTGCATAGCCAAGACAATCCTAAGCCAAAAAACAAAACAAAACAAAAAAAACAAAAACAACAACAACAACAACAACAAAAACAAAAGCTGGAGGTATCACACTACCTGACTTCAAACTATACTGCAAGGCTACAGTAATCAAAACAGCATTGTACTGGTGCCAAAACAGGAATATGGACCTATGGAACGGAACAGAGACCGGAAGTAATGCCACACATCTACAACCATCTGATCTTTGACAAACCAGACAAAAATAAGCAATGGGGAAAGGATTCCCTGTATAGTAAGTGGTGTTGGGTAAACTGGCTAGCCATGTGCTGAAAGCTGAAACTGGACCCCTTCCTTACACCTTATACAAAAATTAACTCCAGATGGATTAAAGATTTAGACATAAGATCTAACACCATAAAAAACCCTAGAAGAAAACCTAGGCAATACCATTCAGGACACAGGCATAGGCAAGGACTTCATGAGTAAAACACCAAAAGCAATGGCAACAAAAGCCAAAACAAACAAATGGGATCTAATTAAACTTAAGAATTTTGCAAAGCAAAAGAAACTATCATTAGAGTGAACTGGAAACCAACAGAATAGGAAAAACATTTTGCAATCTACCCATCTGACAAAGGTCTAATATCCACAATCTACAATGAACTTAACAAATTTACAAGAAAAAAACAACCCCATCAAACAGTGGGTGAAGGATATGAACAGACACTTTTCAAAACAAGACATTTATACAGCCAACAAACATTTTAAAGAATGCTCATCATCACTGGTCATTAGAGAAATTCAAATCAAACCACACTGAGATACCACCTCACACCAGTTAGAATGGCAATCATTAAAAAATCTGGAGACAACAGATGCTGGAGAGGATGTTGAGAAACAAGAACATTTTTACACTGTTGGTGGGAGTGTAAATTAATTCAACCATTGTGGAAGACTGTGGCTATTCCTCAAGGATCTAGAAATAGAAATACCATATGACCCAGAAATCCCAATGCTGTGTGTATACCCAAAGGAATATAAATTGCTTTATTATAAAGACACATGCACACAAAGGTTCATTGCAGCACTCTTGACAATAGCAAAGACTTGGAACCAAACCAATGCCCATCAATGGTAGGCTGGATAAAGAAAAGGTGGCACATATACACCATGGAATACTATGCAGCCATAAAAACGGATGAGTTCATGTCCTTTGCAGGGACATGGATGAAGTTGGAAACCATCATTCTCAGCAAACTGAAACAAGATCAGAAAACCAAACACCCCATGTTCACACTCATAACTGGGTACTGAACAATGAGAACACACGGACACAGGGAGGGGAACATCACACACTGGGACCTGTTGGTGGGTGGGAGAGCTAGGGGAGGGATAGCAGGGCGTAGGGGGATTAGGAAGAGATAACATTAGGAGAAATACCTAATGTAGATGATGGGGGGATAGATGCAGCAAACCACCATGGCATGTGTATACCTATGTTAACAATCCTGCACGATCTGCACATGTACCCCAGAACTTAAAGTATAATAAATCAAAAGAAATTCACTGATAACTGATGTCCCAATTAAGAAGCATGAAGTTTTAATCAACAGTGATAAGAAACTGTTAATTTTTTTTAATTAAATGCCTGGTTTTATTAAAAACAAAAAATGAAATTGTATTGTGCTTGATGTTAAAAAAAAGAAAGCCTCAATAAACTGGGGAGTGAAGGTACATACTTCAAAGTAATAATAGCCATTTTTGACAAACTCACAGCCAACATCATGTTGGATAGGCAAAAGCTGGAAGCATTTCCCTTGAAAACTGGCATAAGGCAAGGATGCCCTGTCTCACCATTCCTATTCAACATAGTATAGCAAGTCTTGGCCACAGCAATCAGGCAAGGGAAAGAAATAAAGGCATTCAAACAGAAAGGGAGCAAGTTAAACTATCCATTTGAAGACGACATGAATCTTTATCAACCGGGATTTGTAAAAGTCACAGACAAAAGAAACAAAACATAAATTAAAAAGACTTTTATCTTCTTTTCCTCAACATATAGCTTGGTTTTTATGGCAATTGTTAAAAGTGAGAGTATTTTAGGGAGAAAAAGCCACCCTGATTATGTGCAAATTCATCTTGACTAATAGAATTTTCCCTGAAAAATATATAATATATTTAAAGACAAAATAATTTTAACCATACTCATATCAGTTAGGATTTCGTAGAGAACATAGAAGCTGCCCTAAGAATTCTGAAGATGAAGTATTTTCATACAGAAATTAGAGTGCATACACTGTTAGAGGAGCTGGGGGGTGGGAGGACGGAATTAGTAAAGTCAGTGACACCAGCATCAGCTGCCAGCGGCACCAAAGTGGCTGATTCTTACCAGCTCTGAACTTTACTTTACTTCTGCCCTGAACCTGTGAGGCTTCTGGAAACTGCTGCCACTGGAGAATAATGACTTCTCCCTCTCTACCACTTTCCAAATCACACAAGCATCTGTCTCACTGGTAGACTCTAAGCCAAAATCATGGAAAGAGAGATGCTGATAAATGGAAGTAGAGATCCTCTCACAATTTAGAAAAGAATATGGAAGAGTTCGGCAATAAATGTTTGTTGCATAAATGTATAAAAGGATGAATAAATGAAAGAAAAAAATCTTGTCTTGGCATTTAGGGTATTTAAAAGATATATGGAAAATAAAAGGATAAGTAGAATTAAAGGAAGAATAGTTACGTTATTTGAATATTTAAGTGACTTTAATGTAGTCTGAATGATTTACTTCATGAAAGAGCTTCAACTACTATGAGTTGACACGTGTTATGTCTTTAGCAAGTCTCCTGTTTTATCATCTATATTAGCCACCCTAGTTCTGACCAGAAAGTCTTTATTCAAATTCTGTAGTGATACTGAGTAGTTTTCTACTTAAAACATTGAAGACAGAATGAAGTTTTGCCTCTCAAAGATTGCCATTCCTAATCATCTTGATTGAAATTTTGGGTTCCCAATCTTTTCAGTCACATATTTACAGATACCCTTTGGTCTATTCCTGAAGATGGCTAATCATATCCCAGAGATGTTAGCAATTTAACTCAAAGAGCAGCTTGATTCTTTTTATTTATATGATTATTGCTTTATGTGCACCAACAACTTGAAGAAGCATTCTGTTGACAGGTTCTGTAACATTCCTAATGTTTCCATATTTTGATTAGTTTTTAAGCTAGCAATTATGTTCTTAAAACATAAGCAACTGATACAATTCACAGACAAAAGATACATTTTCTAGTTTCCAAATTAAAGGTAATAAAATTTCTGGAGCTGTGATTAAAATATTCTGCGATCAACAAACAGTAACACCTTTAAAATATTACTAGAGTCAATTCTTTAGTGTAAGGAAATATCTTTAATACTATACAGTTTTATGAAAACTCCACCCTATATTTTATAGTTGTTATATAAATTTCAGTTAATATGGTGCTTAGGATAAAATATGAATATACCGTAATAATTCATTTAAAGTAGCACTGATAGATACTGGATGTTTCTTTTAAAAATTGTAATCACTAATTAGATCATCAAATAACAAAATATTGGCAGGAGTGTGGAGTCATGGTAAGTACGCCCAAGGCCAGCTTAATGTTGTTTGGTTTGGAGCTTATGGAGGTTGTGATGTCACTCACATCACTGGTGTTCTTAGGCCTGGCTAAAAGTTACCTAAAAATTCATGAACACAGGGCAGTTTAATAGAATTGTCTTTATGTTCTCTGCACAACAGCTTGGAGGTTCACAGGGTGGAGAGTTCTGTGGAACTGGTTTTCATTGACTAAATAATTCCTTTAAACAGCTTCAATATTCTTCTCATTTAGCAAATGGAAGAAAGTGCGGTCTAGAGGGGCTTTGTGAAGTACAGAATCAAACACATTAAAAGTTGTTTATTATTTTTTAAAATCCCAAAGTTATTTTTATAAACATTCTTTAAAGAGGAACAGCAATTTTTGTATGGATGAGGCAGAAAGGTGTCTGGGAGCTACTGATTTTAAAATGCAGCTAGTTATGTGTATTTATGACACACAAAAATTACTTCTCTCCATAAATTCAGTTCTTTTACTGACAGCATGCTCTTCTGAAAGCTTCTATTAAAGAAGTCCTCAAGGCCACAGAAGCACAGATTACTAGGAATTTAGATCCCTGAGAGAATAGGATTTAGAATGGGTGAATGGGTGAATTTTTAAAATAGAGACAGGGTCTCACTATGTTACCCAGGCTAGTCTCAAACTCACAGGCTCACACAATCCTCCAGCTTCAGGCTCCCAAAGTGTTAGGATTATAGACATGAGCCACCACACCTGGCCTAGAATGGGTGACTTTTAATAGATTAGCAGTTGCCTTGGACATCACCCAGAGCTCCAATATACCAAACTTGAGTGGATCTTACAGTAAAGGCATCCTGAGAAATAAGGTGAGCTGATTTAAGGTAAGAATGCAGGGAAAAAGGGGCCAAAGAAAATGGCTGAATTTACATTTCTAACTAGGACAACCCTGAGCAAACAAAATATTGAAAAGTAAGACAAGTTGAGCAAAAACTATAAAGAAAAAGTTGAATGCGGCAAACAAGAGGATATAAGAACAAGGCTGTGCATGACATCCTGCACTGCATTTTTCAAGAGCCTCTAAGTTAGCCATGTTGTAACTATAGATGTCAATCTGGATTCCGTGATTATGCCCCTAGCATGAGTTCACAGTATATTGCTTGATAAAATTCTCATTTTTCAAGAGGTATTGTTATTTAACAATAATTTAATAAAATAAATGGCATTATTTATAGCTTGAGTCCATTTTGATGCATAGAGACATAAAATATTTGATTATAAACATATATCTATGCCATGTTGATATACATATTCAGACCCAGAGCAAGATAGATATATATATATGTGTGTGTATATATGTGTGTGTATATATATGTATCATACATATATAGTAAGCATTGCTATTGATTAGTTAAAATGCAATTAAGTTATATGCTTCCTAATTAATTATATTGACCAATATCTCATTAGTTGTTCTAAGCACAGCAAGCAAGGGTACTCCCTTTAGGGAATGGAGGGAAGGGAAGGACATAGAGTGGGCAATAAAATGCTCAACATTGAAAACTTATCCAGATAGAAAAAATCATTAGAATCTTCAATCAGGCAGCTCTGCTGACCTTAGAGAAAAGGGCTTTCATAGAAGGAAGGGTCAGGTACATCTGAGCTTCATTGGAATATGGAATAATAAGCCCAAATTTACAAGTGTCATACTTCTAAAATGAATCCCACTACTTTTAGAGGAGGACCCATTCTCACAGAAGTTATCCCACTGAGTCACTCCCTGTTTTCAGGATTGTGATGATTTGTGTAACTATCATAAGTAACAAAAAGAACAGTGGTCCTGGAAATAGAATTAATTGTCTCATTTTCATCAGCATGGAGCTCCTGAAGCTGAAAATAGGAAATGTAAATATGAAAGGTCCCAGTCTTTCATGAACCTTCAAGAATCTAAATGTTGCCTTTCTTCCTGACTTAGGGATACCTAATTATAATGTAGTTAACTGGATATTATGTTAAATTATCTGGAAAAAGATTTTAGGGGAATATTATATGTAAATATAAACAAAAATATATATTATATAATATGGATTGGGTTCCTTCTTATTCTCATATGTGCCTTTATGAAATTTAACATGAAAAGGACTCCCTTTAGGTAGAATTAAACAAGTTATATTAGCCAGATGGGCCCAATCTGGATATTGAGTCCTTATCTTGGTAACCTAGCTAGGCAAGCAAAGATTTTAAAAATAGCATTCAAATTAGGACATGCTGTGCTTACTTGGTTGGCATCCTGTAAACTCCCATTGGCTTTCCATGGGCTCTTATTTATTGTCTGAGACCCTCACAGTGACCCTGCTTAGTTATGGCTCTGGACCTGCCCCTGTTCATCTTCTCTGCCCAGGCTTGTGGTCCTCTAACAATCTCCTGGTAGATAACTGTGGTCCATTTCCAAGGTTTGGCCCGGCTACTCCCAGCTGCATGCTAAGAATAAGTTCATCCTAATTCACATTGATACTGGAAAATAAAGTCTACTTTATTTTTCTCAATTAGTTTTTGAGGACAGCATTATTTTAGTATCTTATCAAACTAGCATTACTTTTCTTTTAATATTCAATATAATCATACTATTGACTTTTTGAGGACTTGCAAATCCACAGAAATATACATGTAACTATCAAGGCTCACCTGCCCTTAATTTAACATTCCTTACAAGTTTGACTGATAGAATTATTATGCTTTTGTACTAATAAATCCTACCGAGCAATATCAAAGAATGTGTTAACTAAAGTACAATATTGATTTAGATACTCTGCTCTAAACAAGCCCTTCTTTTGCCTGCTACTCTTGTCAGCATCTCAATTGTTTTGCTAGTCCTGCTTCTAACACAACAGATTGCTTTGTAGTCAGGGAAAAAGACTTTACGATGCATTTACTGCCATCTAAATATCCCCTTTGCGGTTTTAAAAGTTACATTTAAATAGTAAGAAAATCATGATGGCTTGCTTCTAATTGGCTTCAGGTGCAACATTTATTTTAACTTGAGCTTCCCTATACTGAACACAGTAATCAGTTGTTTTTTTAAGTGTGAAATTATTATCCTGATGGCTTTTGTTTATGCCTTTTTGAAGAATAATTCATTTTGAAAGATGCAGATACACCCAGAGGAAGTAGTCTGAAGCCAAACTCTTGTATCTCAAGAAAATCGCAGACTACAATGTTTAATTGCAGGTTGGATCCTCAAGTCATGTCCAGAATTCATCTTTCTGTCCTCCCAAGCATCAGTGTCTAGTTAAGACTTCTCTATAATTACAAGCCTATCTAGTAGACTCATAGTCAAAGTGCTTGGTGAATGTTTGACTCATCCTACTATGTGTTCTCCACCACGCAGACAAGACCACAGGGCTTTGTACATTTTTTTTTTCTTCTGCAGTGTTCTTTCCATCAGGACTGGTATTATTAGTACTCACTTTTCAGGCTTAGGCTACATGTCCCAGGCACAAATGGGGACAGTGGTTTTCCCTTTCCAATAATCACTTCTTTACCCCTATGTTCCAAACACAAAGAAAATATCAATCTTCTAATTTCTGTTCTAGATAATGCTACTGTGAGACTAAGCGATATTCTGTTTATGTGACAATTCAAAAGTACCTTCGCCATATGCTAGAGGTATTATGAAAAAATAATTTTCAGTAAATGATTCAGTTATAAAATTCATTTACAAAAATTTGAAAGAAAAGTTCTCATAGCAACATTGAGTTGAACACACTCTATCTTATTAAGAGCTCTTTGTAGTACACTAATTAGTGTTCAAAACCCATACAGTACATGTATGATGTGGGTGAGTTCACATTGCTAATGAAACTTGTAGCAATCATGGTTGCTGGACTTCCTTGGTTTTACATTAAGCAAAATTTACATAGAATCTATGTGAATACATTTGGATATATTAGTTTCAAGTGTTTACTTAACCACCGTTCCCATTAGCTCTCCAAAGTTTCAGTGAGATTCTCAAGGGCGTTATATCTCTGTTGTGTCTATGGGTTTCAGTATATGATGTAGTGCTTCATTTGACAAAATGCATGATCTAGGTTGGCTTTGAAAGTAAAGTAGAACATGAAATGATGAATAAGACCCAGTCTCTGTCCTTAAGGACCTTATAATTCAGGAAGAAAATAAGGTATAAACACAAGTAATTTTCATAAGAGATAGTACAGTCCCTTTGAAAATATAAAATTTTACAAGACAGTACACAGGATAAAATTCTAAACTCTTAGAGAGTGTGAGATCCTTTATGATATGGTTTATTTCTAAATTTCTACTCTTATCTTCATCCACTCCCTGCTTTATCCTACATCAAGTCCTGAGAGAAACAATTTTTAGATTTCCCATAGTAGTTTGTGCTTATCTCTAATAAATGTGTGTCATGTAACTTAATAAATGCTTTTGAACAAACAAATAAATGACCAAATTTAGGGAAGTGATCACTTCCAGATGGTATAAGCAGCAAAGAGTTAAGGAGGCTGTGGTATTTGAGCAACAAAGGATGGGTGAGATTTGAATGAGATGCAGCCCCATGTGGTTAAGATATAAAGGCTGGAAATTTCAGTGCAAAAACTAGACCAGTTTTGGTTTCTACAGTAGTAGAATGAAGGCTAGACTGGGAAGGTAGATTGGTACCAGAAAGAGATTATTCTAAAATGCTGCAAAGTGTTGTTATTGGTGTACCTGTAATGTTAGATTACCATTTAAATGCAAAAATTGGAAGCTTAGAGATTAGATTTTCTTGCATTCTAAAATGAATGTATTCACAAAAAGTGATATTCTGTGTAAGAAAATAGATTTTAAAGTTGGAAAAGTTGGTCAGGGAATTGCTGCAAAAAAGCTATACATTGTTTATTTGTCTGTGAATTTTCCCTGAATATTTCACGAACTCATCCTGACCCATTCCCTACCAACAGAATTTGTAATTGTTTCAAGGACAGAGCCTCAAGTTTTCTGTGATACCCTGCACGATATAGCCATAACAGAAGGGAAAGCATACTACAGCAAACATCAGCTTTCAAAAAGGGCATAAAATCTATGACCTCTAGCGTCAAAGTGAAAAGATGATTAGACTACTATGGTTAGTATTTTTAATTTTAGCCAATCTAATTTTTATATAGTGGTATCTTATGTGTGTTTTCAATAGCATTTTCTTGATTTCTAATAATGAACACTGATTTGTACTTAGTAGAATGTTTGCTAAAATATTTAAAAAGATTTTCCTATGATTGAGTTTTCAAGTTTGAGAACCATTTGTGTAGACTGGATAAAACAATCTTTATAAGATATATGGTCTGCAAATATTTTTCCCCCTATCTTTGACTTGTCTTTTTATAACAAAGTACAAGTTTCTCATTTTTATAGAGACTAACATTTTAATGAATTGTACAATTGGACCTAGTGGATTTCTACAGAATATTTCACCCAACAACCACAGACTATACATTCTTCTCATCTGTATTAGGAACATATTCTAAGCTTGACCTCATGCTATGTCATAAAGCAAGTCTCAATAAATTATTTAAAAAAATCAGAAAAAAAAACTACGTACACTCTTGGATCACAATGCAATAAAAATACAAAAAAATATCAAGATCTCTCAAAACTACACAAATATATGAATATTAAACAGCTTGTTCCTGAATATCTCTTGGGTCAATAAGGAAATGCAGGCAGAAGTCCAAAACTTTTTGAAATTAATGCAAATAGAGATACAACTTACCAAAATATTTTGGATACAGCTAAAGTAGTGTTAGAAGGAATGTTTGCAGTACTAAATACCTTCATCAAAAACTTAGAAAGATCTCAAATTAGCAATCTAATATTTCGTCTAAATAAACTAGAATAAAAAGAACAAACCAACCCAAAGCTAGCAGGATAAAAACAGCATAAAATCAAAGAAGAAATAAAAGAAACTGAGATGCAGATATTTATATAAATGATCAATGAAACCAAGAGTTTGTTCATCAAAAGAATAAACAACACTGGTGGACAACTTGCTAGACTAACAAAGAAAAAAAGAATATCCAAATAAATCAATCAGAAATGACAAAGATTACTTTACAATCAATCCTATAGAAATACAAAAGATCCTCAGAGACTATTATGAGTACCTGCATGTATACAAACAGAAAATCTATGGAAAATAGGTAACACTTTCTAATAATGAATCAGTCATAAAAACTCACCACCTAAAAACAATGCCCTGGACCAGATGGATTCACAGCCAGATTCTACCAGATATACTAGGAAGAACTGGTACTAATCCTACTAAAACTTTTCCAAAAGAGGTGGTGATCCTCTTTAACTCATTAAACAAAGCTAGTGTTTGCTTAATACCAAAATCTGGCAGAGACACAGAAAAAAAGAAGGCTTCAGGTCAATATCCCTGATGAACACATACAAAAGTCCTCAACAAAATAACAAACTGAATCCAGTAGGACATCAAAAAGTTAACACACCATGATCAAGTAGGTTTTATTCCTGCATTGCAAGTCTAGTTCATTGCATAGTCTCATATGCAAATGAGAAAATGTGATTTACCACATAAACAGAAATAAAAGCAAAAACTATATGATCATCTCAATAGATTCAGTAAATGCTTTTGATAAAAATCTAACATCCCTTCATGATAAAAAAAAAATCCTCAAGAAACTAGACATTAAAGGAATATACCTGAAAAGATTAAGAGCTCTCTATGACAAACCCACAGCCAACATCACACCGAATGCGCAAAGGCTGAAGCCATCCCCCTTAAGAACTGGAACAAGACAAGAATACCCTCTCTCACCACTCTTGAGAGGGAGGGAGGGGGCATGAGCTGAAAAACTACCTGTGGGGTATTGTACACACTATGTTGGTGACAGTATAATCCATATCCTGAATCCCAGCATCATGCAAAACATGTAACAAACCTGCACATGTATTCCTTGAATCTAAAATAAAAGTTGAAATTATTAAAGAAATTTTAAAGTTGAAATTATTTAAAAAGAAAGAAATTTTTGCCTAACCTATAGTCAAAGAGAGTTTTCTCTGAGTCTTCTTCTGGAAAATGTTATAATTGTAGTTAAGTTTTAGGTTTTAACTTTAGCTCTATGAACCATACACTTCAAGGTATTGATCAAAGTTCATTATTCTGCATATTGCTATCCAATGATTCTATCATGGATTTTGAAATGACTTTCTTTTCTCCATTTAATACTTTTAATTCAGGACAAGCAACCCCAAAATTGGGGCTTAGCCTGGAAGGGTTGTTTCATCCAGGAAAGAATTCAAAGAAATAGTGTTAGATAGGAATCTTTTATTCAACAGTACTGAAACCTGTGGAGCATAGTTAACACATCAACAGTGTGCTCAGAGTCAGCAATATATGTGTTCTTAGCAACTGTCTTCATGATCGCTTATACCCACTTTTAATGACATGTAAATTAAGGGGCAGATTAATGCAAATTGAAAGGAATGTCATTTAGAACTTTATAGGAAAGTGGCAGCAATTTCTGGGTCATTGCCATTGAAAGTGGTTTTAACTTTCAGATCATTGCCATAGCATCTGTAAATTGCCATGTTTCTGGTGGGAGTGTCCTATGTTAATGAGCAATGAGGGTAGCTAGGGATCCCCCTCATTACTATCTGCTGGTTTTGGCCATTTCTTCACCTTATCTCATCTGGTCCAGATCTTGCTTTGGTCAGCAGGGTTATGGCCAGAAAACAATTCCTGGCAGTCTCCTGCCTCACTTTGACATCTTTGTTGGGAATCTCTATGTATGAAGTTCTGTCTCAATCTGTGTGTGTGCATGTGTGTGTGTGTGTCTATGCCAATACTAAATTATTTGATCACTGTAACTTGCTTATAACTCTTAAAATTAAGTTGTATTTGGTCCTCCAACTTTAATCTTCTTTTCCAGTTTTCTTAGTTATTCCAGGTCCTTTTTATTTTAGAATCAACTTGCTACTCTATCTTTTTTTTTTTTCTTTTTTTTTGAGAAAGAGTCTCATTCTGTCGCCAGGCGCTAGGCTGGAGTGCAGTGGCACAATCTCGGCTCACTGCAACCTCTGCCTCCCGGGTTCAAGCAATTCTCTTGCCTCAGCCTCCCGAGTAGCTGGGACTACAGGCACACGCCACAACGCCCAACTAATTTTTTTTTTTTTTTTGTATTTTTAGTAGAGACAGGGTTTCACCATATTAGTCAGGATGGTCTTGATCTCTTGACCTCGTGATCCGCCCACCTCAGCCTCCCAAAGTGCTGGTCTGGTGGAAATTTGATTGGGGTTTCACTGAATCTATAGATCAATTTGGAGAGAATGAACTGCTTAATACCAAAATTTTTAAATATAAATACAAAATATGTCTTCAGTTACTTAGGTCTTAACTTTTCAGGATCTCAAAGTCAGTTTCATTGGGGTTCTTTTTCTTAATCTCTTAGTTCTGTTTACATCTGCATGGTTTTATTAGACATGCAGGCTGTGATTAAAGTGTAGACACTGTAGCTGCCATCAGCTTAAGCCTTACATTTTTCTAACACGATAAAATTAATGAAGACAACAAATTTAATATCAACCTTAGAACAGAATTCTGATTAATCCCTTTTGAGTTATCTGTCTAATTTGGATCAATTACTGTGTAGGGAGCCAGGCTTCTTCCCCAAGATAACCTCTCCCTCTATCCACTCAAAGTCAGTGTCCCCAGGACTCATTATTGACTCTGTTCTCATTCTACTCACAGTTCTTTGGCATCTATGTGATCAGTCCCAAATTTGATACCATAGTCCAGGTCAATCTCCCTTGTCCCAGACCCATAATCCCCACTGTCTATTAAGTATATCTTCCTGAATGTCTTAGTGACTAATCTAACTTAACATAACAAGACCTACTATCTCCTCTTCCTCTCCTCTTTAAATTGGAACATGTCACTACCCAGCTTAAAAACCTCCAAAGTTTTCTCATTGCCATCAGAATAAAATCAAAACCTCGTGTTTTGGCTACATGACTACATAATCTGGATCCTGTATATACTCCTAGCTTCATCATGTTCTACCGTCTTTTCTCTTCTACAATTTAACATTCTCAAATAAATTCTATTTCTGTACCAAGACATCTGTCCTGCCTCAAAGCTTTTGTCTTTGCTCTTTCCTTTGTCTCAATTTCCTTCTACTGCTCCTTCACAGGGCTGAGTTATTATTATCTGTTTTTCAACTCCAGTATCCCCTTCCCAAATATACCTTCTTCATCCCTGTCTTCTCAACTAAAGTAACATCCCCTTTACTTTCTTATCAGCCCATTCAGTCATTTAATTGCACTTGTCACTGTCATCTAGTTATTTACTTACTTTATTATATGCTCTTTCACTTCTCTAGGATGTAAGATCCTAAAGGCAGACACTTCTTTGGCTGTTCAGTGCCATATGCCAACACTTTGTACCATGTCTGTCACATGAAAACATTTGAAAAATACTTATTATGTCACTCAATATATGAATGAGCAAATACCACTGCAATCCACTCAATAATTTTAAACACCTATCCTTTTGTTACTCCTATACCTGATTTGTGACAAATTGTCTAAGTCATAAACTCTAATTCTTTTAACATAGTCTATCCATCTTGACTCTTCCTCTCCATGATTCCTAGCTTAATTCAGTGCCTCTCCTCACAATCCAGCTTAATTCAAGAATGTGCTTATTGATTTCTCTGCTGCCATTTTCAGCTCCCTGCAGTTCATCCTTGCATGACACAAAATGGATTAAGCTCTGTCCTACTTAGATTCATTCAAGGTATCTGTAACACCTACAGGTTAAAATCTAATTTTAATACCATGATATAGTGTTTACAATCATGAACTGACCCTTAGCTATATTTTCTTGCTGTGCCTTTCCACTTACCTGGAACTCTCCACTTAATTGATATACAACTGCTTGCAGAAAATCCCCCAAAAAAGTTATTTGATTTTCTTATGTATTTCTCATGCAGGTTTCTCTTCCTGTATTGCCCTTGTCACCTATTTTTTTCTGGGAAAAAGAACTATCTTATGATGAAGACTTGCGCATATGTGCATGATCAGGCACTAAAGTCTAATACTGCAAAATAAACTCATCTCTCTAGGGCCCAATAGTCTTGGTTTACTCACAGTGATAGTAAGCCGCGTGACACTCCTTTATGTTTTCTACACTCTCTGTATCTCAATTTCGTATTCTGTAAATATGAATGAAAAGGAAATCTGCTTCATGAGATAATAATATGCATAAATGATAATTCCTTCTGTGTTAATTATTGTTATTAAATGTGGCTCCTCCCTCCTTTGTGTCTCCCTCCATACCTTCTTTCACAGAATCTGCAGTTTGTTGCCCAATTATTTACTCAATCTGTAAGACAGGAGATGCTTCAAGGACAGGACTTCTAACTCTGTATCTCATCAGAAAGACATGCTCAATTAGCATTTGTTAAAGAAGTGAGTACATTAGTTAACAATGAAATTGCTACCCAAATCTAACTGATTTGATATAGACAGAAGGCTTTTTCCATCCTGAAAGGATTGCCAAAACTTCTCACTTATTTCAAATAATCCAAATTACCCTGACTGTCCAGAAAGAAAGAATGATCCATCTCTTAGTAGTACATTTAGCTCACTTTCACTCTGCAAATAGTCTATGGAACTACGTAACTAATGGGATTCGAATGTATAAGGCTTCATACATGTGCTCATTTAATGAATAATTTCATGTGTGAGGTAGGACTATTTAGAGGGGAGATACTCTTTTTATTGCTATTCTCCTCTGAATTCTGTCTTGGTCCTAAGGACTGGGACCTTGCACTTACCCACAGCTCCCAAGAGGATGTTGGAGGAGCATTTTGGAGTCCTTTCTGCATCCTACTGACTCCTCTCCACATGAGGAGATGTTGTTCCTAAAACTAATTGGTCAGACCCAAACAACAATTGGATCACATTTAATCATGGGTCAGAGTCTCTGCATCTTAATAGCAGAGTTTGAGATTGAAAACCCTCCCTTTGACATTCAACACCCAGGTACAGTGTGTACCTGGGCAGTAGCTACCAAAGTCTTATTCTTGGTTTTGATTCCTGCTCCACATAGGTGGCAGGGAAAACTGAGATCAAACAAAAGTTGTCAACATGTGCTTCAGATTAGGTTCTACCAGAGAGCTTCCATTGGGATAAATGCCAGATATAGGTGACGGGGGGATGGAGGCAGCAAACCATATTGCCATATATGTACCTATGCAACAATCATGCATGTTCTGCACATGTACCCTAGAACCTAAAGTATAATAAAATATATATTTAAAAAAAGCAGAAGAGAAGAAGGAAGCCACATCAACACAATGATATCCAAGAGCATCTGAGTCCTGGAGTAGCAGAGAGAATCTGGCAAGCAGAGGGGAGATAGCAGTCCCCTGAACACTGAAGGTGAAAGCTGACCCTGGGAAATAATGCTCATCACTCTACTAGATCAGAATAATTACTAAACATTGACCTTTGGAGCCATAAAGATTTAAGTTTAGATCTGAGGTCAAAAATGTACTAGCCACCACTTTGGGAGGCCGAGGTGGGTGGATCACGAGGTCAAGAAATCGAGACCATCCTGGTCAAAATGGTGAAACCCCGCCTCTACTAAAAATACAAAAAATTAGCTGGGCATGGTGGTGCGTGCCTGTAATCCCAGCTACGAGGGAGGCTGAGGCAGGAGAATTGCCTGAACCCAGGAGGCAGAGGTTGCGGTGAGCCGAGTTTGCGCCATTGCACTCCAGCCTGGGTAACAAGAGCGAAACTCCGACTCAAAAAAAAAAAAAAAAATGTACTAGCCACCTACCATCATTGAGCCTGGTTTTCGTCTCAATAAATTCTGATAATACCAAAAAACAAACAAACAAACAAACAAAACCCAACAATTCCAGAATCCATACGATACTGCAGACAATATCAGAGTCTCTGGAGGTGAAACACAGTCATCACTACAATTTGAACACCCCACAAAAATTCCAATGTGCAGGTAAGTTTAAGAATCATTGCTGTAAGATAATCAGAAATATCATTCAAATATGAACAATAGTTTGTCCTTTGAAGTACAGGAGTTGTTAAACATTGAATGCCTTAGCCATCTACTTAATCAGCTGCAGGAAGAGAATCTTCAATTTTCTACCTCCATTCACCTGTCTCTTTCAGTGGCCAGACAAGCACTAATAACACTGGCTCTGTCTAGACTGGAACCAACTTCTTACCCAGTACAGGTGGAAAGTGGGTTGGCAGCATCTAGTGCTTGAGTGTGGAGAGAGAAAACAGGGTAGAATTCCCTCCAAAAAGAAGAAAAATAGAACTATCATGCTGCCCAGTAATCCCATTTCGGGGGTATATATCCAACGGAGATGAAACCAGTATATTGAGGAGATATTTGCACTCCCATGTTCATTCCAGCATAATTCACAGTAGCCAAGATATAAAAACAATCTAAATGTCCATCAACAGATGAATGATTAAAGAAAATGTGGTGTGTATATATGTGTGTGTGTGTGTGTGTATGTGTGTGTGTAATTTTTTTCCTTGCCGTGCCTTTCCACCTACCTGGAACGCTACTTAATTGATATATAAGAGCTTGCAGACAATCCCCCCCCAAAAAAGTTACTTGACTTTCTTATGTATTTCTTAACACACACATATATATACACATACACACACACATACATACATATACACACACAATCACAATTGTATAGTACTCAACCTTAAGAAAAGGAAATCCTGCCACATTCTACACCATGGATAAATTGGAAGACATTATGTTAAATGAACTAAACCAGACACAGAAGGACAAAAACTACATGATTTTACCTACATGAGGTACCTAAAATAGCCAAACTCATAGAAACAGAGAACAGAGTGATGGCTGTCAGGGGCCAGAGGGAGAGAAAAATGTGGGGTTGCTGTTTAACTGTTATAAAGCTTAAAATATGTAGAATGAATAAGTTCTACGGATCTGTTATACAACTTTGTGCCTGTACTTAACAATAATGTTTTGAATACTTAAAAATTTGTTAAGAGTGCAGGCCTCCGTGTGTACCTATGCAACAATCCTGCATGTTATTCACATGTACCCCAAAACCTAAAATGCAAAATTAAATAAATGGAAAAAAAAGAGTGCAGGCCTCATATTGAATGTTCTTACCACAATAAAAAAAGTAATTAATTTTTTTAGAAAGTAGATGTGTCATAGGTGTGCTTTCTACTTGAGTATTATGAAGTTTGAATAAGGAGTGTATGAGATGTTGGTCCATTACTAAAAGAAAAAATATCTGATTGTATTATTTACTCAGAGGGAACAAGCGTGAGAAATACATGAAGAACAGCTGAGGCAGACATGATAGGTTATCTGCTTTCTCTGTAAGCGGCAGTTAAAACTACAGGAAAAAGAAGAGAAAATGTCTGGAGAAAGAGGGATTGTGTTGGGAGAAACAAAGAATCACTGGAGGTGCTTCTGTGCTCAGAACAGTAGCTGAAACATGCTAATGATCAATTTAACACCTGCCATTTTAATTAGCACCTAAGGATAAACTAAATAGAAAGAGAGAGGGTTGGAAACAGTAAAATGGTCTGAGAAGCAGCCCAAGGTCAAAGTGAAAAATCAAGCAGCACTGTTTGTAGAAGGAAATGATAGAGTTTGGTAGTGAGAGGTAGCACAACTTTTATTTAGGAGTTGTTTAACTTATTAGCTTATCTTTATGCTGTAAAATTTGGAACTAAAGCTAATTGTTGAATGGTCTCAAGAAAAGTGATTCTACAGAAACTATTTTAAAAGTTTTTCCGGTAATACCAAGATTTTAAAGAATCAAAAGAGCAAAGAGTGCATGAGAACTCATGAGGTGCCTGTTGTATGAGATCCAGCCATCTTACTTCTATTAATTTGAACTACTGATATGGTTCGGCTGTGTCCTCAACTAAATCTCATCTTGAATTGTAGTTCCCATAATTCCTACATGTCCTGGGAGTGACTCAGTGGGAGGTAACCTTCATGCTGCTTTCCTGACACTGAGTGAGTTCTCACAAGACCTGATGGTTTTATAAGGGGCTTTTCCCTGGTTTTGTGTTTTTGATGTCTCTGAATCCTGCCACCCTGTGAGGAAAGACATGTTTGCTTCCCCTTCCACAATGATTGTCAGTTTTCTGAGGCCTCCACAGCCATGGTGAACTGTGAGTTAATTAAACCTATTTCCTTTATAAATTACCCAGTCTCGGGTATGTCTTTATTAGCAGCCCGAGAATGGATTGATATAGTAAATATAGTAAATTGGCACCAGTAGAGTGGAGTACCTAAAAATGAGGAAGCAACTTTGCAACTGGGTAATAGGTAGAGGATAGAACAATTTGGAAGGCTTAGAAAAAGACAGGAGAATATAGGAAACTTCTGAACTTCCTAAAACTTGTTGAATGGTGTTGACCAAAATGCTGATAGTGATATGGATGATGAAGTCCAGACTGAGGTGGTCTCAGGTAGAAATGAGGAACTTGTTGGGAACTGGAGTAAAGGTCACTCTTGCTATGCAAAGAGACTGGCAGCACTTTGTCCTTGCTCTACAGATCTGTGGAACTTCGAACTTGAAACACATGATTTAGGGTATCTGGCAGAAAAAATTTCTAAGGAACAAAGCATTCAAGAACAAGCAGAGCATAAAAGTTTGGAAAACATGCAGTCTGATAAGATAGAAAAGAAAACCCCATTTTCTAGGGAGAAACTCAAGCTGGCTGTAGAAATTTGCATAAATAATGGGGAGTCAAATATTAATCACCAAGACAATGTAGAAAATGTCTCCATGGCATGTTAGAAACCTTCACTACAGCTCCTCCCATCATAGGCCTGGAGGCTTAGGAGGGAAAAATGGTTTTGTGGGTGTGGCCCAGGGCCCCACTGCTCTATGCATCCTCCAGACATGGTACTTTGCATCCCAGCTGCTTCAGCTCTAGCTATGACTAAAAAGGGCCAATATACAGCTGTAGCCATTGCTTCAGGGGGTGCAGGACCCAAGCCTTGGTGGCTTACATGTGGTGTTGGTCCTGCAGGTACACAGAAGTTAAGAACTGAGGTTTGGAAAACTCTGCCTAGATTTCACAGGATGTATGGAAGGGCCTGGATGTCCAGGCAGAGGTCTGCTACAGGGGCAGAGCCCTCATGGACAACTTCTGCTAGGGCAGTGCAAAAGGTAAATGTGGGCTTGGAACCTCCACACAGAGTCCTCACAAGACACTACATAGTGGAGCTATGAGAATAGGGCCACTGTCCTCCAGAACCCAGAAATTTAGATCAACAGCTTGCACTGTGTGCCTGGAAAAACCACAGACACTCAATGCCAGTTGTGAAAGCAGCTAGGAGGGTGGCTGTACCCTACAAAGCCACATGGTAGAAGCTGCCCAAAGCCATAAGAGCCTACCTCTTAAATCAGCATGGCCTGGATGTGAGACATGATGTTAAAGGAGATCATTTTGGAACTTTAAGGTTTAATGATTGCCCTGTTGGAATACAGACTTGCATGGGACCTATAGCCCCTTTGTTTTGGCCAATTTCTCCCACTTGGAATGGGTCTATTTGCCCAATGCCTGTATCCCTGTTGTATCTAGGAAATAACTAACTTGCTTTTGATTTTACAGGTCATAGGTAGAAAGGACTTGCTTTGTCTCAGATTAGACTTTCGACTTGGACTTTTCAGTTAATGCTGAAATGAGTTAAGACTTTGGGGACTGTTGGAAGGGCATGATTGTGTTTCAAAATATAGGAACATAAGATGTGGGAGGGGCCGGGGTGGAATGATACAGTTTGGCTGTGTCCCCACCCAAATCTTTTATTAAATTACAGTTCTCATAATCCCCACATGTCATGGAAGGAACCTGGTATGAGGTAATTGAATTATGCAGTTACCCTCATTCTGCTCTCATGATAGTGAGTCAGTTCTCATGAGTTCTGAAGGTTTTATAAGGGGCTTTTCCCCTTTTGCTCAGCACTTCTCTTTGCTGCCACCATGTGAAGAAGGACATGTATGGTTCCCCTTCCACCATGATCGTAAGTTTCCTGAAGCCTCCCCAGCCATGCTGAACTGTGAGTCAATTAAACTTGTTTTCCTTTATAAATTACCCAGTCTTGCATATGTCTTTATTAGCAGCATGAGAATGGACTAATACAGCTACTATCCAACTCTTTAATAGTGGGTAAATACAAACTCTCATTACTTAAAAGTTTAATAGCCAAAATGCAGCAAAATTCAAATATAAATAAAACCCATATAAATAATTATGCATTTGTTTGGGAGGATGTTGGATGATATGTCATAGTAATTCAAAGTAACATCATAAACATCCCCAATGTCATAGACTTTGGGGAAAATAGGACTTACCATATTTACCTAATATTGGGGCTAGTAGGACTGTGTGATACTAATTTGCAGGGTAGACCTACCCTGAGTTGGTATAAAGTTCATTCACAGCTCTAGCTGTTAAGCCTTTCCATGTGAAACTGTGCTTGTCTTAGGACATGAATCTGTTGCCAGCCATGAAGCCATACTCAGGAAAGATGATTAAAGTGATAGCATAGTTCTCAGCTTTTCTAAAATCATGAAAATGAAGTTTCACCTCTAGTGAGATCTGACAAGTCTCCGCTATTCACCACATAATAGATGTGATATGATTATCGATAGTGCTTAGGAGAAGAGAAGGACATCGGGGATTATCAGAAAGTCACATCCCTGGTTGAGTTTTTCTTATACATGCCTAGAAAAAATAGAATTAATAGACTGTCAGATGTTCATATAAGCAGATGAGGAATGTGACACCTGAGATCACAAAGTCTCACGGCAAAGGTAAGCCTAAATACTTATCTCCAGGGTCCCTCATCTATCACCAGTTAAAATATCAATTAATAGAAAATATCTCAGAATTTTAGATATAAAAATAAATGATCTCTGCAATCATTTTCCAATAACAGCATTTGAATAAAAACCAATGAAAAATCAAGGCAATGTTCACTAAATCTCATTCTGCAATAAAAATATTCTTGAACATGTAATTTAATGTGATTTAAACATGTAATAACTTTTTGTATATGCTTAACATCAATTTTAATCTTATTCTGTAGTTGCATTTTAATTCACATTTTTAGTCTGGTAATCCAGAGTGTGATAATATAATACTGGCATTATGATAACTGTATCTTTAAAGTATCATTATGATAACTGTATCTTTAAACAGGCTATAGAAGGCTGTTCCTTGTAAAGAGGATTGTTCTGTGGTTTTTGTGTTCTTTTGTTTTCTTGCATGTTTGTTGTCAAAATAAGGTGGGATGCTATGAAAGGCAAACGATAACAGGTATTAATGAGAAGAAAGAAAAGTCCCTTGCTTTCTGATCCAGGAGAAACAATAGTACCAAGTATGCCAAGAATATATTCTGGTCTTCCAAACAAAAGAATATAAAACTTTCTAAAATCCTTTAATTAGTTTTAATTAAGAATATGATTATCAAGGTAAGTTGTACCATCTTCTTGTCTTGGGCCCTTTCAAATATGTAAGGTATGCTTGAGCAATTATTCCTGTGATGGGAACTAATCATGCACTGACTTGTATTTTAAGATATGTGAAAGAGTCATTCAGGAAGATTTAATAATTTTTCTTATTTTAGATTCTGTGGAACACTTTGTTAATTGCTAGAATTTTCCTTGTAAGAATAAGAGTTAAGAACTTGAACTAGAACTTCAAAGATTTCAAAAGCACACCTCACAATATTCTCTGTGAAATGATACTATTGTTTGTTTCATTTTTATGGGTAGGTATATGTATTTATGGGGTACTTTAGATATTTTGGTACAGGCACATCAATGTGTATAACAATCACATCACAAATGTGATATCCATCACCTAAAGCATTTATCATTGCTTTGTGTTACAGACATTCCAATTATGCATGTTTAGTTTATTTTTTATTTTTTGTAGAGATGGGGTTTCACCATTTTGCCCAGGCTGGTCTCAAACTACTAGACTCATAGGATCTGCTCACCTCAGCCTCTCAAAGTGCTGGGATTAAAGGCTTTAGCTCCTTTAGTTGTTTTTCAATGTATAATAAATTATTGTTGATTTAGTCACTTTGCTGTGCTATCAAATACTAGATTTTATTCATTCTAACTAAGTTTTTATATTTATTAACTATTCCCACTCCCCACCCTCCCCTGTTGTTGACTTTGGGTCAGACCCGCTACATCAAGGAATTTAGGAGAACAATATTAGATCAACTACTGGAGTCCCTTCATTTTTATCTATTTTATTTTATTCAAAGACATCACCTAAAATGAACAAAACAGTTAACATATAGAAATCAAAATGGGATCTGTTAGCACAATTTTAAACAATAAATTTTAGTGAAAAATTGATTGGGTGTCAATAGAAAAATAGCCCCTTTGTGTGTGTCTCTCTCTCTGGCCTTACCATGTAAAAGTCCTTCTCCAATCCTGTTATCTTGAGAAATGCTTCCCATTATTTGATTCACTTTGGCCTATAAAATTCTTACTTACATGAAATGAATGTGGTGAGAATTAAAAATTCATTTTAGTAAATTGCTTTTGTTAAAAACTATCTTAAAAATTGTACACAATAAAAAATATATACCACATAGTTTTACTTAGGTCAAAATGCAGCTCGTTTTTTACCAAACCTTGAAAAGAAACAAGATTTTTAAAATTGGAGAGAAATTCCTAGGCCTGGCATTTATGTGATGTCTAAATATCATCTTTCAACAATAAATGTGCCATATGGAATAGTATATCTTAGAAAATTTTGAATATGGCCAAGAAATTCAAAATTCTTTTTTGCACTATATTAGTCAAGGATAGCTCATTGAAATAGTATTCTATATCTAGGAGTATTACTTAAAATATATAGGTGAGAATCATTCTTTGGTGTAAATTTAGAAAGGCCTTATAACAAACATTTTATGATTCTATGCATTTAGCCATGAAGACTTGGCTTTAGTTTTCATCTATTAAATGTAAAGATGTATAGTCCAGTTACTGGGAATTTTGTAAGAAATGGCTAAATTTGTCCGTGAAATTTTAACTTAAGTTCAGGAAACCTATTTGAAGGATATAATGAAAGAAACAAAAGGCAGTAAGTCATGGTTCCTAGTCTAAAAGATTTATAGTTCAGTAATCAAACATAAATAATGAAAAGAACAAATATATACATAGTGATATATGCCTGATGTATCTGCATGTATATATACAGAAATAATTATGTTAGATATTATAAATACATATATATTTGAGACTTTTCATCATGTATATTTAAATACATATATTTAGAGGAGCCACAAGTACATATAACAAAAGGAAACACAAGAGTGGCATGAACGAAAAGCAATGGAGCCAGTGAAGAGAGAGATGTCTGGTTGGAGAAAATCACAGCAGGTCTTATGGAGGCTGTGGGACCTTGTAGTGATGATTAAGATTTTTCCAGAATGGGTGAGTTATCAATAAATAGAAATGAGGCCATTTTTAAGGTGCAAAAAGAAAATAAGTACAGTACACATTAAACAGCCAATATCCAAAGACAGAAAATGAAATTCCACACCAGTCCAGAATGACTGTGATAAGAGGGTGAGGTGTAGTGGAGATAAGCCTGGATAGCACTTTGGAAATCCAGATTTATGTGTTTAATTTTATCAATCCTACCCTCCATAGGTTTTATCAGACCAAGCCTTTATCAAATCATACTTCTAAATATTTGATTTTATCGAGTTGGCTGAAAACACTGAAGGTTTTTGACCAGGGAAGTGACAAAATCAGAGCTAAGAATTTGGAAGTTTCCACTTAATATATATGCAGTAAGAGAAACAGGAAACAGGATTACCATTCAGAAACCTTTGTACAGTGGTCCAGGAGAGACATAATATGGAGTGAACTTTAAGTGTTGGAATGAGAAAGGGAAGGGAAAGAAGAAACAAACATGGAGGTATTTCCTGGGTAGCTGGTGACTGAAATACACATGGCTCAAGAGTTCAAGAGTAGCCTGGGCAACACAGTGGGACCCATTCCCTACAAAAAAGATAAATAAATAAATAATTAGCTGGGTGTAATGGCATGTACCTGCTGTTCCAGCTATTTGGGAGGCTGAGGTGGGAGGACCACTTGAGTCTGGGAGGTTGAGGCTGCAATTCAGTGAGCCATGATCATGCCACTGCACACCAGCCTGGGTAACAAAGTGAGGTCCTCTCTCAAAAAAGAAAAAAAAAGGTACATGTGGAGCCAACAGGCCAGACAGGACTGACTTTGTGAGTCAGCAGAATAACTTTCCAGTAAATAACCACATCTGCCCAACAACCATCTCCTGAGCATTCACCACACAGACAGCCTCATAAGCTGTGCTGGGTCTGGGTCCACACAGATGAGTAAGATAATATAGACAGTGCATGCAGGGACTTGATAAACTCATAAAAAAGGAAAGCAAGTACATTTCTATCCTTACATTCAAACTTAATAACTGCATAAAACTCAGAAAAGTGGTTTCTGTTGGAACTTGTTGTGAGGAGTAGGAGCCAGAGAAAGTGAGCTGAGGGGACAGGGAACATTTGGGAAACATTGGGGTTAAAAGGAACACCCAGGAAATGTGGTACAGAGAGAGGATTCGTTCAGTGATGGGGAATGATTGAAAGTATATGGAAATAGTGAAGGTGCTAGGGATTAAAAGTTTATGCCCCCTAAAATTTGTATGTTGCAGCTGAATCCCCAATGTGATGGTATTTTGAGGTGGCCTTAGAAGATAATCAGGTCATAACGGTGGAGCCCTCATGTGTGATCAGTGCCCTTATGAGAAGAAGCACAAGACCTTGCTTTGGCTCTCTGCTCTCTGCCATGTGAGAATGCAACCAGAAAACAGCCATCTGCAAACCATGAAACGAGACCTTGAGAGATGCTGGATCTGTAGACACCTTGATCTTGGACTTCCCAGCCTCCAAACCAGTGAGAAATAAATGTTTGTTGTTTACGCCACACGGTCTGTAACAACTTGTCATAACAACTGACTTAGACAGGGAAGACAAAAAGAGGTTTTGCACTTTGAATAAAACAGAAGGAGAGATGAGGGAAACAGAATGTTAGAAGTAGACTGGAGGCAAAAATTGTCAGTATGAAAGAGTAAATGCCAAGTACACAGAATTTTCTTATTGAGTAAGTATGTAATAGAAGCCAGTTGAAATCCAGTTTCATTGGGAATGCTAATTTAAATGAGTCTTTATCTTTCTGTTCCCCCGCCCGGATGGTGATGTTGAAGGCTTCAGTTGCTACATGGAAGGGTCTGAGCAGTGAAGTCTCAGGCTTCTTCATGTAATGTCCTCAGGTGTAACTAGGTTTTTAGTATTTACAGTTGATGTGAAAACATGCTTTTATAAGCCTATCTTGTTGGCATTTGAAATATAATTATTTTGGTGGCATTTAAAACTTTCTCTTAAAGAATAAAGCAGAGTCTGATTATCTAGAATTGCATATCCACACCATAAGACATAATGCAGTCATCAAAAAGAATGAATGAGAGGTAAACCATTTGTCTTGGAGTGACTTCCACAAAGAAATGGTGAGTGGAGGCCAGGCACGGTGGCTCACACCCGTAATCCCAGCTCTTTAGGGGGCTGAGGCGGGCGGATTACCCGAGGTCAGGAGTTTGATACCAGCCTGACCAACCTCAAGAAACCCTGCATCTATTAAAAATACAAAATTAGGCAGGTGTGGTGGTGCATACCTGTAATTCTTGCTTCTTGGGAGACTGAGGCAAGAGAATCGGTTGAACCTGGGAGGCGGAGGCTGCAGTGAGCAGAGATCGCACCACTGCACTCCAGCCTGGGCAAGGAGAGCGAAATTCTGCCAAAAAAAAAAAAAAAAAAAGTGAGTGGAAAAATAGCATAAAGAAGGATAACAGTATGATACTGGTTTTTATGTACAACAAACTACTGTAAAACTTCCTGTACATGTATACTTGCACACATGTAAAGTATGATAGCATGAGCTTACAGATAATATGGAATAACACATAGTGGGTATTTACAAGGATTCCAGAGGGAAAGAAAAACGAAAAACTATACCTTAAAAAGTATATGTGCAGTAATTAAATTTATGAATTCATATAAAAGTTTACATTTATCTGAAAGTGTACTTGGAATATATTTATAAAGAAATTGGGGGGTTGGAAAGGTTTAAAAGCAGAAGCACATTTGATAGAGTAATACTGAATTTCAGACATCGAGAGAGCAAAAGTCTGGATTATTTTTCAGTTTCTTACACCACCAGAAACCCATTCTATTTCTTCTTGTATTCAAAGTATAATCTCTAGAAACTGAGCTCGCTGAACTGATCAATTTTGTTTCATGTATGAGCTCTTCCTGTGAAATCTCCTTTGAACATTAGAGCCAATGGATGAAAACTGGCTTTTACTCAACTATCACAGAGTCATTTTTCAAGGAGCTGTCCTCTCCATCTGCCTAGTTCAATCATTATTTACTTTATTCCACCACTTGAAAGCAGACCAACTTCAGTTGTGGCTGAGTTCCCTACCTGACTGCAAAGTTTCCAGGATTTTCTCCAGAGCTAAATGTTACACTAAATAGTATTCTGAGCTATGCTTCTGTGATAGTGTAGAGCCTTCAGCAATCTGGTTTATGCGTTTTTTTTGCAGCATTTATCAGCAAAGTAGTTAGAAGCATCATATTGCATTAATGAAGAATTCCCCTTGGTCTCTACTGCCATTGCCAAGCTAGGGACAACCTATGAGAGAGATGTCTGAACCAGAATCAGGATAGCAGAAATAACAAGCAGATTACTGGTAAATAAATGAACACGGTGCTTGACGGCTCTGGGGATCATATGTAGTAGGCCTTTGCTCAGGAAGTAGAATATACTTTTCTCCATCACTGTATATTCAAATTTTTCTCCTTTTCAAGATTCAATTTAAAGGTTTATCTTGCAGCAGGGATTTGGTCATATGTTTCATATTTGAGATGCTCTTATGTGTGTTTATTACACAGCTAAGTATTAGCAAGCCCTTCCTGTCTCCTCCCCAGCTAGATGTATTCCTGTACTCTTTTTCCCCTTTTCTATCTTGCAGTAGAAACTAGCCTGAATCTTTTTATTCAGGTGTGTATTAACCTTCTACCTAATATAGTAATAAAGTAGTTTGTCTCTACTTTCAAAGTTAACAACTGAAAGAAGAGGAGTTCTTCCCTGTCCGATGTGTTACTCCACAAGCACACAGATAATAGCAAGATATGTGACAGTCTGTTGACTGAATCATTTCTCAGCCGAGATGGAATATTGGGCCACCATCTTTGAGAGGAACATGGGGATTCTGCAGGCAGCTGGATGTGCATTCACAGCGATGTTTTCTATCCAGAGATATTTTGATTGGTTCCTCTCACCTTCGGTCAAGTCTGGCAATGCAGAGACAGGATTGGAAAGAGCCTACTCCTCCCTTCTCATGAAGCAGTAGATTTTGTTCCTGCTGTGTCTTTCCAAACCTAGCAGCATAATCAGTGTTGTGTTTTTACAATCTGTTATTCTTCTAAAAATGAGAACAATGACCTTTGTGTTAATTAGTTGATACAAGAGCCTGCTGGGACTAAAAGAATAAGGCTTAATGGGACTTGAGATTATATATTCCAGTCATATCTGTGAAAGTAGTAACTAATGTTAATGGTGACATCAAATAGACATGCATTCATACTAATGTGCTTTTTATCTCTTTCCTAGCAATACAATAAACATACTAAAGACTGCCCCCCAAAGTCTAAAAACATTGAGAAAAATACTTCATTGTTCTTTTTGAAATGAACAAATGGGTCTGTTGCTTTACATTTAGAGAAACATCACATGAAAATGTGTTTAAGAACTGGAGAAAAACATACTGAGACTATTACACAATACAGCCAACATGTTCTAAAATATATATATAGCTCTGGTTTCCCAACTTTTTGTACACCCTTCATATCATGTAGTAGTGTTCTGAAGAAGAAATAAGTAGTGAAAGAATACAGAATTGTAAGAAAAGGGAGAAGTATTATTTCAGATAGGGTACAGGAAGAAAAGCTAATGGAATGTTCATTTTATCTGTAACCCCTCTAGATTGTGCCTGCTTCAGCACCACATGTTCTTCCAATGGAGGCATCTGATACCTCTCGTACTGCCTGTCTCAAGCAAGGATGGCTCGGTCTATAGGGGATCTTGCCCAGGGATCCACTGAACCCATCTTCAGCCCTGAACTTCTGGAAATTGTATGTGAGATTTTCTGTAACCATTAAGTGGACATTTTTCTTGGGAGTTTAAAAAATTTTAAGAGTGTAAACTAGATGATAAACTATTTGTTTTATACCCTGATGTATAGACAAAGGACATTACCAGGCAGCATACACACAAAGGCTTCTGGAATAACATCCCTGGGAATACACACAGAGACAAGAGGATGTGGTGTCCCACTTAGGCCATTGCACTCTGCAACAGCAGATAGGGTTGTTCAGGCTCTGGAGGAAAAACACAGCCTTCAAGTTGTTGGCTTTTAGCTGAATCATTAGAGATACACTGCTCTGGGTGTAACCAAGGTCCATGGTCTAAGCCTTACGGTAACAGTCTAAGTGTCCCAGAAAATCCTGGTCTCCACCCAAACTCTGCTCCTGCATGTATCATTAGTTCAGCGGGGCAAGGAAGGAGAGATTTTCCCTCTAACGTAGTCTGGGAGCTGGGGTCCATGTTTTGTGGTTGCAGCACTGACAGCACTTCTAGCCTAAGTCACTCCTACAGAGATGGATTTGGAAATTGTAGCAAAAGCTGGATAAGAAAGTAAGAAAACTCTGGTTCCTTGTTTCTCGCTCTGAAGTTTAACACCTAGTTGAGAATAAGCAGGCTTCTGATCAAAAGTAGATAGTCCAAGAAATCACTTGTGTTACTCCCCACTTTAGGTAACTTTGGTTACCCTCCTTTCTCCCAGTTTGATGCATCCAGTATTCCTTGACTTACAAAGAAGCCACGCACTCTGCTCCCTTTACTCCCATAGGCACTGTTCCTAGTGTCATCGCCAGGGAAGCTGTTCATTATTAATTCATCTGTTTGGTTATGTTTGGTAATTTATGTGCTGATTTAGTTTATGATGAATTTGTGGTGCCCCACAGGAGCTGCTGTAATAAGATTCTGACGTCCTAGCTCCTTTGTGTTCAGATATGAAAGCTGGGAAGAGGCTGAGAAAAACCAGAGGAACTCCTGGGAAATGGTCACAGGGAGCAGGATCTCAGGGGACCTGGGAGGCTGCTGTGGTAGCCATGTAACTCTGCTCCAAACCTCCTGGATTTAGCTCTTCACTTTGTTCTCTGCCTAACATGCTATTTGCAAGCCCTCTATTTTCAAAAAAACATAACTATCTGAAAAAAGGTTTAAAATTAAATCATTCTTACTTTGGTGTTAATTCATTATGTTTCTCCCAATTTGCAGCTGAGTTCAGATGCATTGGTGGTTAAACTGAGAAAGGAGAGAGAGAGAGATTATTTTGTACTTTGGAGCCAGAGTAGATATTGGAAGGGTGGTAAGATTAGATTATCAGCTAGGGTTTGCTCAGCGAGACCTCTAAAGAAACATGGAAACTGGAAACTAAATTAATAAAAAAATGGTGAGAAGTATCAAGACAAGCCCTACTTATTTCACAATTACACTTGGGCTGGCACTGCCCCATGACATTTAATGGAATCTTCCTTTTCTTTCTCCCTCTTCACATCTGTTTCCTCTTCTTGTTCCACATCTTCTTCTCCCTTCTTTTTTCCTTCCCTTCCTACCTTCTCAAACACTTGACCTCTACTAGATCCCAGGAGAGAACTGTTGTTACTATAATCCTGCTACAAAATTGATTAAATCAAATCATTAAAGTGTTAGCAACAGATGGGAAACTGGAGAGCATCAGCTCCTTCAACTGGAAAATAAGAAAAGTGAAGCTCCAAAAAGAAAAGTCTCCAATTAGCACAAGGTCATTCTGGGACTAGAATCCAGGTTTCCTGACTCCCAATTAATGGTTCTTTCTGCTCCACTTAGAAATCCCTGAGTAAGCCAAAATCTATATACCCCACATGATATTATTTTACTCATGAAACAAACCATGTAATGCCTTATTTGTATCAACTTTGTGCTGAAACCTGGAAATTAAAGTGGGCAAGAAATTCATTTTAAATGCACTTTACAGTCCTTTGCTGATATTCCTTAAAATTACAGAGTTGATTCTAATTTGTCCATTTTACAGCTGTAGAAACAAGTCAAAGACATTTCACAGATGATCCAAAATATAATTTGAATTTAGATCATCTGGATCTATTTGTCTATTTGAATTTGCTGATTCTTCATTCTCTTTAAATTTCAATATGAACCAATCACAGTTGTGAACATGAAAATGTTAGAGGGAGGCAGTAATACTAAACAGAAAAACGTATTATGTACTGTTGATTCCTGGAAATCATATGGTTTGGCTTAGCAGTTTCATCTTTCCATCTTAAAGGAGCTCTATGGAACTGATGGCTGTACATTAAATGACTGAGGACAGGCTGAGCTGCGTAAATATGCAATAGAGGCTTCAAAGGCTGCAACAGCCCTGGGTGTATAAAGCAGAAGAGCTAGCATCAGTAATAGTCACAATACAGTATTTATTCAGCTTCATCCCCCTGCGTCCTACATCCCCCTTGCAGCTGCAATTTCTCCCAGATGTTTCCAGGAATGATATGTTGGACTGATTGAGTAGACATAGTGATACAATTTGAATGTCTGTCCCCTCCAAATCTCATGTTGAAAAGTAATCCCCAATGTTGGAGGTGGGGCCTGGTGGGAAGTGTTCGGGTTTAGAGGAGCCATCATGAATGGCTTAGTGCCATCTGCTCAGTAATGAGTTCCTGTTCGGTGACTTTACACAAGATCCAGTTGTTGCAGAGTGTTTCACTACCCCTTCTTTCTTGCTCTCACCCTAGCCGTGTGACATGCTCGTTCTCTCTTTGCCTTCCCCCATGATTGGAGCTTCCTGGGACCCACACCAGAAACTAAGCAGGTGCTGGGACCATGCTTCCTTTACAACCTGCAGAAACCTGAGCTAATTAAACCTATTTTCTTTCTAAATCACCCAGTCTCAGGCATAGTGACACAAAAGTGGAATAATACATATAGCTAGGGTTTTTTATGAGCCTGACAAGTTCTCCTGGTTAGTATGTATGCTGGCCTCATTTTCTCTTATCTGCCCAGCTCAGTGTAGTTAAGCTGTTGAAGGCAAAATTTAATAGCTATTTAGATTACACATGCCTGGCAGGGTGGAGATCAGACTGCCAGGGTTCAGTTTGCTATTCAGAGTACTACCAATGGTACCCAACAGAGACTAACACCCTCCACCACCAAGATCTATGGGATGAAAATTATTATCTTTGTTTTGAAACTGGAAGATTGGGCTCAGAAAATTTAAGTAACTTGACCAAAGTCGAAGAACTCATAAGTGGCGGGGTAGCATTTGAAACCAGCCAGTTAATTCTAGAGACTGCCTTCTTATCACACCAAATGTCTGGCTTGAGGAGGCAAGTGGACACCAACACATGTCTGGAGTCAGTCTTCCTAAGGGCTGCTGGTGCTAGGGAATTGGAATAACTGAATATGTATAAATCTGGCTGGCTTAGCATGAAATTTTTTGACTGAGTGAAGCACTAGGAAATAGAATATCTCTACAGATGAACAGCTAAGAGAGAAGAAACTTCCTATAATACACAAGTTTGGGACAAGAAGAGATGAAGTGGCTTTAGCAATATTGAATTGGCAAGAAAACATGGCTTGGTTTCAATAGACACTTCTTCATTCTAGATAGAAAGGAGGATTTAAAAACTCTAACTGTGGAAGAAACCCCAGTTCAGTTTTGGCATGGTGTGTGACCAAATATAGCACAGGAGAACTAAGATGGATTGCTTTTCTTTTTCTCATCCCGGAGCCCTCCAGCTTAAGCAAGTAGAAAAGTCCTACTAGACTTTCGGTAGGCAGCCCCAAATACAGCTCCCAAGCCAGGAGACCCAGTAACCTGGGAGGCTGTTCCTGGCCAGTTCTGGGGGCAGTTATGGCTTTTCACAGGTTCAGCAGGTATGCTCTGAGTGCTATGTCATAAGGGGATACAGGATTTAGAACTATTTCCTCATCTCCACCACACCCCTACCCCAATTCTGGTGAATATGTGGGATCCTGGAGCCTGGCACAAGAGGCTTTGAGCATTCATTTTGAGAGCTGAGAATGGTTCTTTTTTTTTTCTAACTTATAGTTTGACATGCCAAATTCACATAGATGTAATATACTATGGTCCACATCCAAAATCAAGGAAGCAAATGCTCAAAATTTTGAAAGTTTATCACAACCTGGCAGATAACATGACATCTCATCTCTTCCTTCTGCAGCAAGACAACCATAAAAATAAATCCTCAGTATGTGAGTTGTATTTAATAGATTACATTTTCAAAGCATACTTTTAGATTATTTTTAGAACATTAATGACATCTTCCATGAACCAGGGGCTACTCCACTCTGCTTCAGCAGTAATTTTAATTTGTCATCACCCCTGTGCCCTAACATGCTTCTCTCCCAGGTGTGCCTGGAATCTCATTCAAGACCAACTGTGACTGGCCTAAGCTCTTGGCCAGCAACAGCAGCAGAGTTGGCATCCACTTACATCCTGACAGGAGGTTTCTCTTTAACTGTGGTTGTTAACTCTCCCTATATAAAACGAAAAGAAAGATGAAGCAGAGGGCAGAAAGAAACTGGAGTTACTGGCTCTTATTGAAAGGAAGAATGTCAATGATTTGCAATAGGAAGGCCTGTTGAATGGAAATATGAAAAACAGTCATTATCTGATACTGGTGAGAAGGTGGGACTTACGATAGACCTGATGTGTCCTCTGGGTGAATGCTCATAGCAATCTGGCAGAAGGCAAAAGAATGCAAACCAAGAATTCTGGCCTTCTCTGAATAACCACTGCTTCTATTACAAGCTCAAAATGAGTTTTGCTGTTCAGTTCATTAATAAGTAATGATAACATTATAATATTTCAGTCAAGGTATTGTTTTGACAATAGCATTCACAACAACAAAAGGATCCAATAACATCTCATTCTCTCTTTTAAGGAAAACAGAAATAGTTTTAGTCATTCATCATAGAATTAGATTAAAATAAAGCTTTGAGAGAGATTATACTATGCCACCTTTTCTCGCATAGCTGAATGAATTTGGGTTTCAGGATCAGGCTGACCTGGGTTTAAATGGTTGCCTGAATAAAGAAATTTGGTACCAAAAAAAAAAAAAAAAAAATGGTTGCCTGACCTTAGACAAGTAATTTAACCTCTTTCAGACTTAGTTTCTTCATTCATAAAATTGGACCATAGTCACCACATCATGGGATAATTAATAAGATTCGATTATATGAGGTTGGTAATTCATCTAGCAATATGGCTGGTATCTTGTAGTAACTCAATAAATCCCTACTTAGTGCTCTATCTATAGAAGTCCAGAAAAGTCTATTGATTCAATCAACAGGGAGACTTCCTTGATTCCCCTGCAAAAAGCTTAAGGTATGATCAAAAACTAAAATTAGAAACCTGCAACAGAAAGGGGGAAAAGAGTAGAGGAGGCTGCAGCATCCTGGGAAGAGTCAGGGACTGAAATAAGAAGGAAGCTTTGCTGCAGTAGAACTGTGGGCACACTGCTTAACATCTTAAAGCCTCAGTATTCCCACCTACATCAAGGAGATAACAATATCCTTTTTGCAGATGTTTATTTAAGACATCCTTCCTATGTACAGACATTGGGCTTGAATTTGAGTTTCCCACAAAGATGAATAAGACACATTCAATGCCCTTGAAATAATTTGTAGCCTAGTGGAGGAATTAGTAACATATACATATGAAAAAAAATGCCCACTGAATATAGGATCAGCTTTTGGATTCCTTCTCAGAAACAGTGTAACAATGATAGGCACAGATTTATGCCAGATGACTTTCAATCCAGGCTTTTCTACTTCATGGTTGTATAAAATCAGGCAAGTTATTTAACCTATTATTGGAAATGAAGGATATAATGGAATTGTTGTGAATATTAAACAAGATAATACATGTAAATGTGGGGAACATAGTAAGCATTCAATAAAACATTAGCTCTAAAGTTTGCTAAAGGTACCCCTGTACTTAGGGCTGAAGGTGAAAGTTTTGAGGCGCTTCCTAATAAGTTCTCTATTTTGGTCACACCAATAATCCATGTAGAAATATCTCCTAGGCTCTATTCTCAGAAATTGAATGGTTTTGGTGTTAATAGGTACATCTACAATTTCAAAAGTCCCAGACATTAACACGTGATTGTTATTCCTTGAAAGAACAGATTGATGGAAGCTATTTTTTCCCATTGTTTTTCTTTTTTATTATTATTGTACTTTAAGTTCTGGGGTACCTATGCAGATTGTGCAGGATTGTTACATAGGTATACACATGCCATGGTGGTTTACTGCATCCATCCCCCCATCCTCTACATTAAGTATTTCTCCTAACATTATGCCTCCCCAATCCCCCCACCTCCTGCTATCCCACCCCTAGCTTTCCCACCCCCTAACAGGCCTCAGTGTGTGATGTTCCCCTCCCAGTGTCCATGTGTTCTCTTTGTTCCACGCACACTTATGAGTGAGAACATGTGATGTTTCGTTTTCTGTTGTGTCAGTTTACTGAGAATGATGGTTTCCAGCTTCATCCATGTCCCTGCAAAGGACATGAACTCATCCTTGTTATGGCTGCATAGTATTCCACGGTGTATATGTGCCACGTTTTCTTTATCCAGTCTATCATTGATGGTCATTCGGGTTAGTTCCAAGTCTGCTATCATAAAAAGTGCTGCGATGAACATACGTGTGCATGTCTTTATAATAGAACGATTTATAATCCTTTGGGTATATACGCAGTAATGGGATTACTGGGTTAAATGATATTTCTACGACTAGATCCTTGAGGAACTACCACACCATTGTTTTTCATAAAAGCTATCTTGCATATGTTATCTTGCCACTTTTTACTTATAAGAGTTTTCCATTTTTTGTAAGAAACTTTCTATAAATTATTAGAAAAAGCATAAATTTAACATGCTACAAGGAATCTATAAGATGTCAATGGGCTTCAGGGAAAATCACCATATACAGAGAATCACTTAGGGAAGAAAAATGTTCAGGGTCTCATTGTCATGGTCCTTGAATAGAAAATCTGTATCAAAGTAAGTGTTTCACAAATGATAGTTTCAACCCGACTCCTACTCCAACCCAAGCCCCAGCTATGTTCACTTCACCTCATTTCCCCTCAAACTGGAAATGAATAAAGATAAAATGCGGTACGTATGTGGTACCTTGTTTCCAAGGTGTCTAATAGACTTTAAACATATTATCCCATTGGTCTTTGCATCATGCTGAAAGAGGACATGGCATGCATTGTGTTTCCACACTTGTAAATGAGAAAATGAAAGAATGACGAAGGGAATTGACTGATAAAGGGTACAGTGGAGTGGGTGACAAGGCAGGGAAAAGAAGCTGGGTCTTGGAAATCTTGATTATTTCAAGGGTATAAGAATACCCATAATCATAAATCAGATAAAACCTGGCTGCTGATTGCTTAGAGTGTAGTTAAGCCAAAGAAGGGAGCACGTGGGCTTTCAAATATGTACAATAAACCTCTTGCACCTCTGGATGCTGGCAGGATATTCTATAGGGTTTCTTCTCCTCTTGGTGCCTACCACTGTAGGTCACTTGTAATACTGTGACAAGTTTTCTGACATCTACTAATTTGCTACAAATTTCCATCTCTAACTTTGGGGGTTGTTTTATTTATTTATTTATTTGTCTTCTCTTATACTCCAAATCAAATCATATGCCCATTTTCTTCCCTTTCCAAAGTCTACTTATATAATGTTAATTAAATTCCTTTCAGTTTCTTTAAAAAAAGTCAGCTAATCTAGAAGACCACATTTTCTCAATACAGGCATTGGTGAAGCTGAATTAAATATAATATATAATTTTATAGAGCTATTTTTTAAGAAGAGGATAATCAGGTTTTTACATTTCCTTGGAGTAACATTTATGGGTGAGAATATTGTTGTAACTCAACTTGGGAGTTAGTAATTTTATGAATTAGCCAATTTAGAATGTCAAGCTATCTCTTAAACAGTTTAAGAGAGCAAATGAGCAAATTACTTGGTATCAAAATCAAGTCCCCGAGAAAAGAGTCGGGGTGACTTAGGCGTAGACACACAGTGGATCCAAAGGCACCTGGAAGGAAGCCTTTGCCTTCAAACTGCCCTTTGCCTGTTCATTCACCAATGACAAAGAGGGCTAGACCAGGAAGAAGAAATCTTTATGTTCCACAGTTAGGAAAAAGGCATAAACTATCAACTATCCTATATGACAGTATTAAGTTCGCCTTGAGAGTATTAAGAGAAGTGAGAAGGAGAAAACAAAACACATAACCAATAGGTAAGTGACATGAACGTCTAAAAATAACTTTTACAGGCATCATAGCCTAGCTCAAGCAATGTACAGTACAGAATGGGTTGGAACTGAGTTAAATCTGAGATATGTCACTTCTCAGCTGAGTGACCTTTCGGTGTATAGGAAGATTGATGATAATGAATGTTAAGTTCCTGGTGCATAGTTGGACTGGCAATAAATCGTATTTATTAAAATTATCTTAATCTACTGTATCTTATTTTCTCTTTTCAAAAACACATTTATAATCTCTTGTCACCCCAAATTTTACTAATCAAATTTTAATGTTTCAAAGAGCATGCTAATTAATTGCAATTTTCTTTTCAGTTAATATGAATTTGATATATACAGCATAAAGAGCCCAATATCTTCTATTTAAAAGGACTAAGGTTTAAGCAAGATATTAACTATTGTTTTCATTACAATACAAAATATCTTAAGTGTTATTACTTATTTCTACCATATCTAAGTATTTATACTTAACAATGTCAAACGTCGTTATAATAATTATAATCTCCTTTATACCTTTGTCTTGTCACTCTTAAATTATGTTTTTATCAGCCATGTTTTGTACTGATTATTCTTTAAATAGTTTCACCAGGCAACAAAATGTGGAAAATATGGACCATCATGCTGACAACCTCAACTGCCTATAATGGCTTTTAATGTGTCCTCTTAGCTAAGTTAAACAGCAATTCCCAAACTCCCTTTCATGATTGTTTTCATGTAAGATGAGCTACAAGAGATATTCATTACAGAGTTGGAGGGAAAAAAAAGGCAATAGAAGCCATTTTGAAACATGCACATCCTGTCTCCTGGTTATTCAAACACTATGTGCTGCCTGTGATCAGGTTTTGAAGATATGATGAAAATGTCTAATCAGTTGACTTTCATTTTATCAAAAGATAAATTCTCCTGGATAATCTAGGTGAGCCAGACTTACTCACTTGGAAGATCTTTCAAAGAGGGCTCAGGGCTTGACTAGGTGGAGACGCCTGCCTATGGACAGCAAACATCAGCTTTGTACCCTTGGGTTCCAGCCTGCTCATGACCTCCCTTCTTGACCACCTGCCCTGCAGAGCTTTGACTTGCTTTTTGTTAGCCATCAAAATTGCATAAGTCTGTTATTTGTAATAGATGCAGATAGATGGATGGATATGTAAATATAAATATACACACATGACATAGAGACGATAGCAACAGCAATAGAGATGGGATAAGAAGACATCCTAATGGTTCTGCTTTTCTGGTTGAACTGTGATATACTACCTTATCTTTCTGTAACTGTTACTGAGGTCCCTATGAGATTAAATGCTCTACTAGATCTTGAACACATTGATGACTCAAAGGATCTGTTTATCTCCATAGACTGAAACTTTCATTCATGTATTCATCTGAAATTTATAATCACTTATGTTTGAAAAGGCCTAGAGCAGATTAATTTTTACTAAAAGTCTTCTGTTTTTGTTTTTACTAATCATGTTTACATGGATTTGCCTAAATATATTTCAAACTAATCTGCATCACAAAATAATTATTTTACACTATCTAAGTAACTTTGGGCAAATTACTTGACCTACCAATTTCATCAAGATGGAAAAGGTAATATTTATCTCATTAGATTTTTATGGGAATTGACATAATATATGCAGAGTTTAGGATAGCAGTAGAAATACAGGAAGCCAGATATGTGTTATCTGCTGTTATTATTAAAGCAAATTACTTTCAGTCTTTACCTAGTTTTTCCAAAAAGTTTCTTATGGATGAGGGTAACAATAATAGTGCCAATTCTTTATACCATAATTTTTTTTCTCTATTATGCTTTAAGTTCTGGGGTACATGTGCAGATCATGCAGGTTTGTTACATAGGTGTACATGTGCAAGGTGGTGGTTTGCTGCATCCATTGCCCCGTCATCTACAGTAGATATTTATCCTAATGCTATCCGTCCCCAATCTCCCACCCCCTGCTATTCCTCCCCTAGCCCTCACCCCCAAGGCCCTAGTGTGTGGTGTTCCCCTCCCTGTGTTGGTGTGTTCTCACTGTTCAACACCCACCTATGAGTGAGAACATGCATATACCATAATTTTCAGAGAATATTTTAGATAACTAGAAAAGATTTGCTTTAACAATAGACGACTAAGGTGTCCAACTATTCAAAGATAGTTACAGGAACAGATTGGTTTTGTCTGGCTCCAGAGTTGATAACATGGCAATAAAAAAACAGACAGGTGCTGGTATCAGATACACCCAGTGGAATTCTGGTTTCACCACTCGCTGACTGTACCTGAGCTGCAAGTCCTTCTGTGTAAAACAAGCTATGTCATCCCTACTTTGTACCACAGTCATGTGATGGAGGACTGAAGGTTACCAGCTATTTAATGATCTAGTATTTTGGCTTCCAATGGAGAAGAAGACAATAATGTTATCATTTTTAAATCTAATACTGGATGACGGAATAAACCGATTACATGCTACTTGCAATGTTTAGATACTAAGAGTTTCATTAAGTCCCTTTTCACAAAGATTTGATTCAATAGGTATGTATTTAATACTTATTTTTGAGCTCTGCCAGGTGCTGTAAATGTGAAAATGAAATAGTCCCTGGTCCATTTAAAAATGCTTGGCCACCTTTCCGTGAATCCCTCCACACTAGATTTTCTTATATTTGGCTTCATCCTCCTAACGACCTTAAAAACTCTTCACTTACTTTGTTTTTTCTTCCCATCCTAAACATGTATGTATTCTTCAAAGTTGTGTCCTTGAAATTCTTTTTCTGCTTGTATTATTTTAATCATGTGCCTTTTCATTTCCAGAGCTTCACCTCTGCATGATTGACTCCCAAATATATGTCTACCATTTGGACTCTGACCTACAGGTCCCTAAAACTTCAAAAGTCCAAAGCAGAACTTATTGTCTTTTCTGTGCCCCAAGCCAGACCCTTTTCTTGATGTGTACGTGTATTATTTCTGTAGCCTATAATTTGAAGCTAAGATTCATTCCTCCTCATGCCCTTCTTTACATAGCCAGTTAACGTCCAGGTCTTGTGTTTTGAATTGTTTTTTACCTCGAAGGGTTTTACAATCTATTCTGTTCCTTCCATTTTTCATGACATCACTCTTGCCTTAGTGCGCCTTATTTATCTTTTAATTGCTTCAATACCTTCCTAATTTGTCTACTCCTTTTAGCTTTTGTCTCCTTCCCATCCTTTCAGTGTCTTGCTTCCAGTTTAACATTTGTAAATTTCAATTAGTAACCTGATTGAAAACCTTTTTTGGTTTCACAGCACTAACAGAGTTAAACAGCAAGAATCAGTACACAAGAACTTCCCAAGGATATCTACAAACTACCATTCCAGTATCAACTAGAGCAAGAAATTAATACTTGTTGAATACCGACCACATACATGAATGAGCAGTTGTATCTCTATAGGTATATATATGTGGCCCAATATGTGTGTAAGTAGGGCAGGGTGGATAGAAACAACAGTGAATTGTGCATAGGTCAGATAGTTCCAGCAAATCTTAGTACCAAGAAAAGGAAGGGAGTGGAAAGAAATACTATGAGGTAGCAGTAGTTGTAATTGAGGCACATGAGCACTGGCCATGGAGGGTAGCAAAGTAAAGAAAGGATAGTTTAGGTATGAACTTCAAACAAGTAAGTCTTTTGTTAGGTAGTTGAGAGCAGGGCTAAAGTCATTCCATCCAGGGAGCAGCACTGGGGGAGCAAGAGGTCTCTTTTCAGCTGTCTTTGAATTTAGACAAGTAAGAGAAGTAACAACCTACTTTGTCTTCTGTAGTGGTAAATTTCTACAGCTTCTCTCTATGAAAAGACCCTTTTCAGGAAATGATATATTTTCACTGTCAACAAAGTGCATAGCATCTCAAATAACTATACTTAGCAGATTTCAGATGTCATGGGCTTATAGTTTCAGAAAGCTCCTACTAGGTAAAGAACTTTCATTGTTTCACTGCACTGGATTTGCAAACCAATGTTTCCAACTGTGTAAAACATTAGAAATCACATTTCCTTAAAATATGAATTTCTTGGTAATACTCTGCTGTAAGTTGAGCTGTGTCTCCTTTAAGAAAAAGATAACACTGAAGTTCTAACCCCTACTACTTCAGAATGTGACCGTTCAGAGAGGCTCACTACTGAAATGATCAAGTTAAAATGAGATCATTAGGATGAGTCCTAATCCCATACAACTCTTGTCATTAGGAAGAGAGGAGGTTTGGACATAGAGACAGACATGCATAGAGGGAAGGTGATGTCAAGACAAAGACACAGGGAGAATGCTGTGTGAAGATGAAGGCATAGATGGTTGTGATGCATCTACAAGTCCCTGATTACCAGCAAGCACCAGAGGCTAAGAGACAGACATCGAACAGATTCTCCTTCACCACCCTCCAAAGGAACCAACCCTGGTGGCAACTTAATTTTGGACATCTAGCCTCCAGAGTTGTGATACAATACATTTCTATTATTATAAGCCAGCAGTTTTTGTGCTTTGTTATGCAGCCCTAAGAAACCAATATGTAATTAACACAAAAACGTTATTTAAATTAGTTTTCTTATATAAAAGAAAAAGAAAGAAATAGAGTAAATTTCTACACGATCACTATTTCATTAAGAAGCAATTGCTTTTATTATCTCAGAGAAAATATGTAGCAAATATCTTTATGTTTGAGCAAGTATCTATATGTTTCCACAAGTAATAGTTATAGTAAGACTTAATCATCAAAATATTTCTATTTTCCATCTCCTACTTTTCTCTGAACTGCAGGTCATTTTAAATTAATTCCTTAATTTGATTCTTAGCCAATCTGAGTGAGTAATCCTTCTTGCACTAGATCCCAATGCTGCATGGATATCCGTACCCAATCCAAACTGCAATAACTTTGATATTCATCTTATTTATGAATTTTCTATAAAGATGAATTATTTGAAGTTTAAACTGAAGTAAATCCAAGCTCATTTAAGCCTGTGACTCCTGCTTTTTCAACATTAGTCACTCTCAGACCCAGATGGAGAGTCAACAATTGTGACTTCTTTCAAAACTAGAAGCAGTTTTGCTGTTTGAGCCAAATGGAATTCCTATTGGAAAAAATGCTTTCATTTGTTATTTAAACATCTATTCTATATCTGAGCAATTTCCATTATAAGTGTTGGCCATTTTTTTCCTTTAGGGTAAAAAGTATATTATCCTCAATACTAAGTACTAAAAATGTTGCGTAAATGCTTTAGATGAGAAGATGAGAAAACTATTTCTAAATGGCTTAATTTTGACTGTCTACTTCTCACTCTTGTTTCCCTTCCCTGAACAAGGAAGAAGAAATTTATTTCATCCTTAATTCAATTACAAGAGCATCTTTGTTATGCCAACCAGAGCCAATTACTGTTGTGTGGTTTGTGTGACAGTTGAGTGAAACCTAAGACATTTGATGCTGTTATGAAGAATTTTATTCAATCTCACACCAACCACTAAGAGTAACTGCTTACTACAGAGTTTTTTCTCCCAATTTGAGATTGCAGAGCACTCCCTTTGCAAGAAACTCTGGATTTAGTGAAAGTGCACCTGAGCCCATGAACATTTGATCACTCTTTCAATGTTAAAAAGAGTCCTGTTTCTTTCTGGGACTTTGGTTGAATCTGTAAACACTGGCAACATTTATTTGCTTCACATCATTTTCTAAATATGTTAACTGTAGGGAAAAGGAAACTTCTCCACAGAAAAGGAAAGTGAATGAAAAATATACTAAAAATGGGGGTAGCTTAAAATTAATGTGTTTTTAGATTCAGTCTATAATGTTAACAAATGAATGTTTTATTTGATTTTATTTAATTTAGATGAATTATGACATTTGTATCCTTTTTAAAGCCCCGGGGTTTCTGTTCTTGATACAATAAAGATATAAGAAACAACTGAAAACGTAATACATGCACATTACTTTTCTATTTTTAGAGAAAAATATTTTCCAGGTATTTCTAAAATATATTAATCTATAGTTCACAGCCACAAGCAAATACAAATCCATCCATCTTAGAGCTGGAAGAAGTTTTACAAATTTGTAAGTAGTAAGAAGAGAATGCAACCAAGGTCTGCTCTCAGGTAGCAACATGGGATTGAGACAGTTGTATATTTCAACCCATCCATTAAAGTTAATTGACCAATCCTGTATATATTTAGGGTATAATACATATTAAAGAAATGGTTATTATCTAGAAGGCTGTCATATATACCTGAAGATGAAGTGCTAACCTCTTTCTCAGACTCCAATTACACTTTTCTGACTATGAGCTATTTTGAAGAGGAAAGATTCTGTTGATTTTCTCTAGAGGAATACAAGCATTACAGGCTTTGTTCAAATCCTGTCTGAGAAAGTCATGCATAAAAATGAGTACTTTGAGGTGGTCTTTACTAAGAACATTTCTAAGTTTTCATGAGGGGGAACATTTCATAGATGCTGGCATCCAGTTGTGTGTAGTAATAAGGAAATAAGCAAAAGACATCTGAAATTTATTGCTACAAAGCTTCAATTCATGGTCAGCTTGGGAATTTGAGGAAAAGGATATACATTACACATATATTTTAGGAATCAAATGCTCTTGCTGTCAATCCTGACTCCATTGCTTAAAAACTGTATGACCTTAGGAACATTTTCCCTATCTTCTTTTTGTGCCTCAGTCTGACAGAAATAAAAGTTGTAAAACAGCACAAATTATGTAAATAGTGGGAAATATCATTTGTGATGATTAAATAATATCTCTCCAATACAGTTACTTTTCAAAAGACAGTTAATCTGGACCAGTTATTCAGCTACCCTAGTCCAGACAAGGAAATCCCCATTGAGAAGAGTCAATCCAAAAAAAAAAGAGAAAAAAGAAAAAAAGAGGATGTCCGTCCTGCCTATTTTCATGTTAAAGGAATACATAAAAGCCTGAACCCTTGTTTTTAATTAGACAGGTCCAAGTTAGAATCCTGACTCAACCACTTAATATATTCAGGTGTAATGCTTATTTTCTCTCTGTATTCCTCATTGGTAAAATGAGGATAATAAAAATATCAATTTCATAGGATGCACATTTTTTTTTTTTGAGATGGAGTTTTACTCTTTCATCCAGGCTGGAGTGCAGTGGCATGATCTCAGCTCACTGTAACCTCCGCCTCCCAGGTTCAAGTGATTCTCCTGCCTCAGCCTCCTGAGCAGCTTGGATTACAGGCGTGTGCCACCATGCCCAACTAATTTTTGTATTTTTAGTAGAGACAGTGTTTCACTGTGTTCGCCAGGTTGGTCTCAACTCCTAACCTCAGGTGATCCACCCACTTTGGCCTCCCAAAATGCTGGGATTACAGGAGTGGGCCACTGCACCCAGCCAGATGTACATTTTTAAGAGATAACATGGGCATCGTGCTTAATGATTTTTAAGAGATAACATGGGCATCGTGCTTATTACTATAGACAATATCGATATTATCTATATTATAATATCTATATTATAGATAATATCGATACTATCTATAGTATATGTAATAACTCATTGAGTGCTTATTATATATACCAAGCTAGTTACTATTAATTTTTACTGAGAAAGGGTCATTGGGTATTAAGTTACTAGATCAGATATAGGGGTACGTTTTTAGCTGCAGCCCCTCTTACCTGAAAAGCCTGGGACATAAATGGAATTGGTGGGCTCAAGCCAACTAAAACACGTTAGCAATGTCTAGAGACCAATGGGAAGAGAGTAATGTATAAAATGTTATTTTCAAAATTTCCTGATGAGATAGCATATGTTTTATAAGGTGAGAAAAATATTGCAAGTTGTCTTATAACTCACATTCAGCACTTTCCATTTCCCATTGTAGCAGAGGTAACCAATAACACATGTAGGTTTTTCGAAAGTAGTAATTACTGAGCCAGTATTTTGTGAAAGTGCAGTGCTAGGCTCTGATGACAAAGAGTTGCCATCTTTTCTCTTATGGAGTTGTAGTCTACAAGGATGGCAAGCGCTCAAAAAAAAATCACATCAGTATACAATTATAAATCATGTAAGTGCTATAAAGAAAACATAAAATCGAAAGCTGGGAGATCGATAGCATGCTCGATCTTCCTCATTTGCCCAAGGCTGTCCTGATTTTATCACTGAAAGTTTTACTTTCTAAAAAACCCCTCAGTCATGGGCAAACCATGAGAGTTACTCACTGCAGAAGTATGGCAGGGAGCCCAGACAGAGGTGAGAGAGGCTACACCACAGCCTGAAGAGTAAGAGTTGAGAGGCCTCAGAATTAAGAGAAGAGCATCTCTGGAAAATGAGCAACTAATTAAGACCCAAGATGGAAAGAGCTCAGTTAAAAGGACCAGAGATGGGGGCATGGGACTTGAAATGAGGATGGTATGGAGGTAGATCATGCTGAGCCCGGAAACCTACGTTGGAGGGTTAGGGGGGAAGTGGATTTTTACCTTAACAGTAAAGGATTCTAATAGGTTTTGGGCAGAGGGACAACCAAGCTCAAAAATCCTTTATGGTTCATATTTTAAGATAATCAGCCTGGCTACAATGGGGAGAAGTGACAGGAAGTAGAAAATGGAAACAGTGAACACTGGGCGGATTTGAGAGCAATTTTGACATTTGAAAGCCACTGGTTTTTCTTTTCTTTTTTTTTTTTTTTAACTGAATCAAATATTTTTATTTATTCTTCTGCCAAACACAACTGATTTCCGTCTACAACTTTTTTATTGCATTTTAGGTTTTGGGGTACATGTGAAGGACATGCAAGATTGTTGCATAGGTATACACATGGCAGTGTGATTTGCTGCCTTCCTCCCCATCACCTATATCTGGCATTTCCCCTCATGCTATCTCTCTCATTAGGACAGAACACCTTAACAATGGTACTCAAAATGTGGTCAGCAGCATCAGCTGAGAATCTGTCAGAACTGCAATTTCTTGAGCCCCTGGGTAGACCTACTGAATCAGAAACTCTGTGCGTGGGCCAAGCAATCTGGTTTGTTTGTTTGTTTTTAAGACAGATCCAAGTTCGAATTCAAGTTTAACAAGCCCCCCAGGTGACTCTGAGGCCCAGTTTAAGTTTGGCAACCATCCAGATTTCAAAAGTCAGAAAGGATAAAAATTTGGTAATGGTATCACTCCACTTGAAAGATAAGATTCTTCCTAATAATAGATGTAGGGAAAGGACAGAAGTGTACGTTGTTTTTATTGACAAACATAATTTTCGGATTCTGGATTCTATTGCCAACAATGTACTTCTGGCAGGATAATTAGCAGCTTGAGAGAAATGTATTTAAACTGTGGTTTGGAGGACAGAGACAAAAATGACTAGTGTAAAATTTATCAATAATCACTAGGTAAAATGATGATTGTTATATGAAAAGAAAAGCCACAAAACAGATAGTTTTCAGCACTACCTGAAATCAAAGTGCCTTCCAGTCCTGTATTTCTGGATTCCATGGGCAGCATAAGAATTTTAACTCTTTGGTATTTAACTCTTTAGTATTTAGATCCAGATGTCTGTATCCAAATATTTGAAATCCCAAGCTAAGTACTTGATCTCTATTTTGAATCTTTTTCATGTAAATGGTAGTTTTTTGATATCTAATAGTTCTACATATTTATGAGGTACAAATATTTTGATATATACATACAACTTGCAGTGATCAAATCAGGGTAATTAGGATATCCATCACACCAAACATGTGAACATTCCAAATTTTCTCATCTAGCTATTTTGAAATATACTATAAATTTTTGTAATATGTAACTATATATTACATATATATATATATATATATATATATATATATAGAATGTACACATACTAGTCACCCTACTGTGCTATTGAAGACTAGAACTTATTCCTTCAATCTAATTGTATTTTGTGCCTGTTAACCAATCTCTCTTCATCCCTCCTAGCCCCTACTCTTCTCAACCTCTGATAACCATTCTACTTTCTATCTCCATGAGATCCATTTTTTTTTAGCTCCCACATAATTAAGAACATGCAATATTTGTCCTTCTGTGCTTCACTTATTTCACTGAACACAATCTCCTCCAGTTCCATCCATGTTGCTGCAAATGATAGGATTTCATTCTCTTTTTTGGCTGCATGGTATTTCATGGTGTACATGTACCACATTTTTGTTATTCATTCATCCGTTGATGGACACTCAGGTTGATTCCATATCTTGGCTCTTGTAAATAGTGCTACAGTAAACATGGAAGTACAGCTATCTCTTTGACATACTGATTTTCTTTCTTTTGGATATATACCCGGTAGTGGGATTTCTGGATCATATGGTAGCTCTATTTTATGTTTTGCTTTGTTTTAGGAACTCGATACTATTTTCCGTAGTGACTGTACTCATTTACATTCCTGTAACAGTGTACAAGCATTCCACTTTCTCTTTGCATCAATGCCAACATGTTCTTATTTTTTGATAATAACCAGTTTAACTGAGGTGAGATGGTATCTCACTATGGTTTTGTGTTTCGCTGATGATTAGTGATGTGCATTTTTTTCATATACGTGTTAGTCATTTGTCTGTCTTCTTTTGAAAAATGTCTATTCAGGTCTTTAAGGAAGTACACATGAACAGAAAAATATTATTGAAACTTGGTAAGATGGGACTTATGATCTGCAACAATGAAAGGTCATAGCTTATTAAAAAGATAAAACTTAATAGAAAAGATTCTGCCCTACATAAAAATTAAAAGAGTTGACAGTAGAAATGTGTTGGAAAAACATTTTCATGTCAAAAAAAAAAAGCCGATATGAGAGTAACTTTAGAAGAATATCACAAACTTCCAGACCAGAGGGAAATTATAAATGATTGCCTTGAACAGATAAAATATTGGGAGAAAGACAAAATCTAGCAGTGATAGAAAATCTAATTATCCTTATAGCTCTAGAAAGTCTTATTTAATTCATTAGCTGGGTGTAAAATATATGTTTTCTTATCTCAATACCAATTTTGTTCCTCAGACAGGAAAGGAAAACCTGGGAAACTTACTCTGTTTAATTTTGACTAACAGTTTCTTATATAAATCTATTCAGACTTTGGGAATAGATTTTCTTTTTTTTTTTCAGCGATTATAACCAAGGAATATATATATATATATATATATATATACACACACATACATATATATATATATATATATACACATATATATATATTTACTTAACATTCTTTCGAAGAGCATTTATTTTTTGGGTATGAATTTTATGACATGTCATTCATTACTCTTAGAAGGCATTTAGAATAATAAAAATGTTATCTAAGTCACCTATTTCACTCTGGCAAGGAAGGAACGGAAGGTCACAGAACATGTGCATTGGATTGCTTGACCATGTGCCTTCTATGTAATTGGGAGATGGGGTCTCCCTATGAATGGGGAGAGGTGTAACTGTTAGATGCCATGTATCCATATTAGCCTAGGCTTTGCCTAAAATGATTCTCAAACTTTAATGTATGTTAGAATTGCTTGGAAGGCTTGTTAAAAACACAGAATTCTAGGATCCAACCCCAGAGTTTCTGTTTTAATAAGTTCAGTGTCAGGCTGGAAAACTTGCATTTCTATCTAGTTCCCAGATGCTGATGCTGCTGGTTTCCCAATCACTTTAAGAACTGAGAACATAATGAAGGAAAGCACATGTTAAAGCCCCTGTCACTAAAATCTGCCCACAGAGCAAGTGAAATCAGTGGCACAATTCTCTTTCTGCCTAAAATAAGTCACTCTCTAGTTTCTCAACACTGTCTACACATTAGGAACCCCCCAATAACTTTTAGAAACGCCTGTGTCTAGGGTCCCTCTGCCCCACATTCTGTTTGAATTAATCTGAGTTTCCAACCCGAATATCAGAACAAGTTAAAAAACCCACGTGCAGCCAGCATTGAGAATCACTGACCTTTACACTGACAGGTCTTGAGTGTTTAGCTCTTCAGCCTGATCTGTCAGCATCATCCACCAGCAGTTGCTGACTGGGCAACTTACCCTCAAACTTTCCACTAATTAAGTGGCACACTCTAGTGAGGGGCTAAGCATGATAAAAGGTTCCCTTGGTTGTCATAAGAACTAGTTAACTAGATCACCATTACAATGATCTAGAAAGCATCACTTTGAGTCAACGGATCAAATACTAAGCATTTTTACTACGGCCCTCATTATCAGCAATAAACATGGGTTAAATTTTTACAGCATAGCCGGGCGTGGTGGCTCAAGCCTGTAATCCCAGCACTTTGGGAGGCCGAGGCAGGTGGATCATGAGGTCAAGAGATCGAGACCATCCCGGTCAACATGGTGAAACCCTGTCTCTACTAAAAGTACAAAACATTAGCTGGGCATGGTGGTGCATGCCTGTAATCCCAGCTACTCGGGAGGTTGAGGCAGGAGAATTGCCTGAACCGAGGAGGAGGATGTTGCGGTGAGCGGAAATCGCGCCATTGCACTCCAGCCTGGGTAACAAGAGTGAAACTCCGTCTCAGAAAAAAAAAAAAAAAAAAATTCTTTTACAGCATAATCAGGGAAAAACAACCCTTTGGATGCACTCTTCAAATAAAGAGTAGCCTGGGTGCTTTTACATGTGATTACTAGTTTTTGGCTGTCTGTCAACATTTTTCAGAGGTAATAATGTATGTATTGCCTGGGAAAACACCTCTGAAGAAATCAGGAAGTGAGAAAGGGGATAGAACTGTAATGTAACACCTGTTGTGACAGTACACAGTGGGTGCTCAAATTTTGCTGAGTAGCTTAATTAAGTCAAAGTATGTTAGGCAACTTAGCTTATTTAAACAAATGTAAGCCCTTCTGTCAAATAAAAATATTTTCTTGGTTTTGAAATCAATAGGATTGTCAATTTTACCTATATTCATTAGTATCCGGTCCTTAATATTTGTATTTGTCAAACTAATGACTGAATTTCTGCATATGAAAACAATGGGCAAGTGACTTTTAATTGTGTATTGTTTATTTGGTTATAAGTTTCTTTCCTTATTTATGTAACTTAAAGGAACTACTTCTCAATCAATAGGCTGGCATACTAAGAACACATGTTGTATTATATTATTTTTCCTCTAGACCATATTCAGAAAAAAATGGAGTGATTTTATACATTTAATTTAATATGAATGTATTTTTAGATTGTATTAAGCCCCTTCCAGTCTATAAATATTAATAATACATTATCTATGTTTTCAACAATAAAGATCATCTTAACGATGAAAGGGATGTATATATATCAATTTACCTTCAAGCAAGTAACATATATAGACATATTTTAAAAATTGATCGTATTTGCATCTAGATTAGGGAAAAATAATAATCTATATCTGTAATGGAAAATTGGCCTTTTCATAACTATGAAAAACATTTATATGACTAGATCTTTATTCACAAGTTCTCAATGTTTATTGCTTTAATCTGAACTCATTTTCCTAAATTCAACACAAAACTTTCCTAAAAACAAATAATTTTATGCAAGCAATTTACTTTGTTTGGCTAAATAATAGATTTCAGTACTTCCAAAAAAAGAGAATCCAGAAATATTGAGGGAAGAGTGAAGAAAGATCATCTCAGGAACTCAGAAGGTTGCTTATAGAATTCAACTCCAGAATGCTTGGTAATTACTGTGGGGAATTTTCATTACTTAACAAGACTGTAAGCAATAACCTTAAAAAAACCATTTTTTAAAGAGTGACTGGGTGTGCACTTTGAATGGACAAGGGGATAGAACTTCAATGAGAACTTGTATAAACTGTAAAAAAAGGAAAATAAAAAATGGTAAACTAGATATTGTGCATGCATCTACAAAATTAGAAAAGAAACTAGTTTTCATAGAAACCTATCAAAACATTAAGGATGCACAACTGCACACTAATTTTAGGGACTTTGTCCATTTTAAGAATTACATTGGACTTGTACCTTTTTTAAATACGTGTATGAGGTTCCCTCTCTCCCCCTCTCTCAATATATATTTGTGTTTATACACACACACACACACACACACACACAATATATTAGATATATTGATATATATAGATATATCTACATATATATGTAGATATATAGCTATATGTAGTTAGATATCAGATATCAAATATAGATGCTGATTTTTAACTTTTAAGACTTATTTTCCAGTTTTCTTGTTGAAATTGCTTATAATTTGTAAGAAGCAGCACAAAACTTTGAGAATACTCTGGGCTATAGTTAAGGAATAAAATAAAATGTATTTTTTTCTGTAACATTAGCTCAAGCCCAGCAGCTTAAAGGACAGTCTACCTTAGTAGATGTTTCTGAATAAGAGATATAAAGAAGAAACATAATGAATGATTAGTGATTTTACAGCTCAGTGACCCACAAAGGCTAAAAAGACAACAGGTGTGAGACAGAGACAGGGTGAGAGATGATGATTGTTATACATGTCTTCATCTCTGCACAATTCTTAGCACATAGTGTATACTTAATAAACTTTTGTTTTAGGAGCATATGAAAGTACATATATGGTATTATGATTATAGATTTTTAGGTAAATTAAAAATAGAAAATAAGACTCTTTATGAATACTAAACATAAAAAAATTTTAAAACAAGCAAAATATAAGTAACTTAAATGACATCCACAGAAAACAGAAGTTCTGATGCATACAGTATTCATTGGTCCTCAAATCAAACCGTATAAAGATGTACCTTCTGATTTATCTGCTCAATAGAAAAGCTTTCCTGCACTCCCTACCTCTGTCTTCAAAGCACTTATCTCCTACAAATTAATTCATTTAAAGAAAGAAATTATATCATGCTATTTTGCTATTTGCATTTTTCTAATAGTAGTTCATTATACTTCAAAAACAAACAGACTACCAACCCCTGCATTATTTGGCCTCTGCCTACCAACTCAGCTCCTCCAACTCATCTTCCCCTCTTCTCAGCCACTGTACTGGAGCCCTGTTAGTGCCAGCACTATACCATACTGTGTTTACCACCTCAAGGCCCCCAGGGACATAGCTTACTCCACCTGGAATATCACACTTTTCCTTCTTCACCTAACTGACTTTTCATTTAGGTCTCAGTTGATGTTATTAATCTTAACTGAAATTTTATGCCTGCTGATTAACTCCCAATTTTTCTCTCCATCCAACCCCTAGTAACCACCATTCCACTTTTTTTTCCTACAAATTTGACTATTTTAGATATCTCATATCAGTGGAAGCACGCAGTATTTGTCTTTTACTGTGACTAATTTATTTCCCAAAGCATAAAAGTCCTCAATATTCATCCATGTTGTCTTGTATTGCAGAATTTTTCTTTTTAAAGGCAGAAGGGTATTTAATTGTATGCATTCCCACATTTTCTTTATCCATTTAGCTGTCGATGGACACTTAGCTTGTTTGTACATCTCGGCTATTGTCACTAGTGTTGCAAAGAATGTAGAACTGTAAATATCTTTTCAGTATACTGGTTTCATATCCTTTTGCTATATACCAATAAATAGAAGGACTGGATCACATGATAGTGGAGCAAACTCAATACTATTTTCCCTAACAGCTGCACCATTTTGCATTTCCTCCAACAATATGCAAGAGTTCTAGTTTCTTCATATCCTCACCAATATGATTGTCTTCTTAATCTCATTTTTAAAATTTGAGTTTTTAAAATCTTCACAGATATTATAAAATTCAAATTTGGAAAATGCCAAAATCAAGCTCTTCATCTCTTAAAAATGTTTTTGGAGGAAATAAATTTTATATTTAGCTTCTTACGCCAAGGCAACAGGTACAGGGATGATTTCATGAAGAGTCAAGTTGTAGTTGACACTTTCAAAAAGTGAAGGAAATCACATGATGAAAGAAAAATAATGCAACTGGTTGCTCAGAGCAGGGCCACGATTTTCATTTTAAATGTGCAATGCAAAAGGGAAAAATGCTAGATTTTCTTTTCATTTACAAAGTCTACTATTTAAGTAGAAAAAGAAAGTAGCAATTTTAAAACTATTCAACAAATATGGGCAAATGGCAGTACAGAATTTTAATAACCAGGAGCACTGAAATAAGGGTTTTAATAATCCACTGTCAACTAGGTAAGCTCATTAAAGGCCAATACATATCTTTCAATAACTTGTCCCTGGATGTGGTTATCAAAGACAAAAGACTGGGCAGAAGTGAACAGAAGGTTGAATCCAGGATGGAATTTATTTATTCAGTCATTTTATTCATTGATTCCATAATACGTATTTAACAATTTTTAAATACCAGGCATTGTGAATAAGTATTTAATATTAAAAATATAATACCTAATTTCCTCCCACATGGACCTTACAATGAAGACTTGAGTGACAAAACATAGATAGCCATACAGTGCGATTGTCACATGCTCTCCTACAAGCTCTGATACCAGTGCTTATTCCTACCCTCATCCGTGTCACAACCTCAACTCTGCTTCCTTGTGTGCCTGATGAGGCAGCCCAGACCTGACATCAGCCGGCAGGTGGCTTTGCAATGAAGAGAAAAGCAGAATTCCCAGATCCTAGTCTGGTTGTTTTGCTCCTACTTTCAAGTAAGTAAACATTCTCCATCCAGGTCACTATACTTCTGGGCGTTCTTCACTGAGTCCTCAAGGGCAGGTTTTGTAAAACAGTATTCTGACTTCTGAGGTTTTTGTTTGCTAATTTAAAAGTCTTGCCTGCTTCTTATACTTCAATCCACATAGATGAATAGTAATTAACCTCTAACTAGACTTACTCTGACCCTGAATAATTTGGATATTAAGGTGAGAAGTAGGTATTGAAGGTGACATTGAAATTCAGAACAGTTGAAGAATGGTCTTTCTCAAAACTTACATTCTATCACCTAAACATTTCCATTTTTAGGTCAGGGTCAGAAACTACCAGAAATTAGTAAATTTGCAGTGAATATTAGTCACCTTTACAATACAATTATAAATCTGCCTAAAAGAGCACAGTTTTATTGATCTTTCTTGCTGTGAAATAATAGGAGAGAATCTCCCCCCGTCCTTGCTTACTGATTTAGTTTGCTGGTTGCCATGGTGACAAATCCATAATCTCAGGAGATCTCTGTTTTGAACCCTAAATCTTTTGACCCTCTGAAACCAGCAATATAGAAAAGGTAGAAAAGCAAGCTTTAAAATCCCCTCAAGTGGACCAGTTTATGGAAATGCATGTTCTGTTGCTATACTCTCAACTATATCAGTATAAAACTGCATGTATTTTAAAGAGAAAAAAATATAATAGGCTTTGAGCTTTGCATTTTTAAATGATTATGAGATTACTTTTATGAAAAATTATGTTAGAACCTGTCTCCAAGCCTCCATGCATAACAATTTTGACTTTACAAAAGGCATCATGATTAACTTTTTAGATATTTGGTATTTGAGTTTAAAAGCATGAAGAAATATATATAAAGTAGGCTTTATCTTACAATTTATTCACGTGTTAAAATAAAGTTCCAAATAGAAAATATTGTAGCAAAAAATAAAATCGTCTTATAAATTATGACTTTAGGGTTGTTTTGCTGTTGCTGTTGTTTTGCTTAATAATAAAAGGGAGAAAATACTTTAAGGTTAGGACCAAATTAGGATATAAATGAATTGACCACATCTCTGCATATTTATTTATACCTTTACCTATTATTGATCTCTACCATGTGACAGTCAATGTTCTCAACACTAAAGACACGAAAATGTATGAATTATGTCAACTGCCTTCGGTTTTGTAAAGTTCCCATTCCACAAGTCAGGAGAAAACAATAGGCAAACACACACACAAACACACACACGTGCAAGACAAGGTTGAGCAGTCATAAGTCCCAGGAAAAAAAATATCAAACAGTGACCTCATCAAGGTGACTCTGGGTATGTTCTAGAACAAAGAAACAAGCAAAAAAGGAATACGTCTGGTAAATAGAGTGAGTGAAGGAAGAGGAGGAAAGTGAAGAAGTGAAGCCAAGAGAGGCTGGAGCGAAATCTTGTAGCATGTTGAAGAGCACTTTAAAGAGTCTAGATTTTATTCAAGTGCAGTGAGAAGTCATAGGAGGGCAGTAAACATGATTAGTGTAAATATTATTAGATTTGCATTTTTTAAAGTAGTTGCTAGGTATTTTGTTCTTTACAGATATAATTTTTCTGAAGTTACCAATTTTGCACAGGTTTGCAATTTTTGAATATTAACATGACAGATCATACATGCATAACCCCAGTGATTGGAGCGACATGTGTCTAGACATGAAATAAGTATGAATCACATTAATCTTTGTCAGCCTTAAGCTTCGATTATTGTCATGTTGTCATGATAATTATGATGCTTATAATGATATTGCTGATAGTCGATACCATTTATTAAAAACTTACCATCATTCAGAAACCATGCTAAATATTTTCTATAATATACTACATGTAACCCTTATAATAAAATAATTTCATATATACAATGTCCATTGTATAGAAGAAAAAACAGAGCCTAGGAATGATTCAGTGGCCTTACTGACATCAAGCAAAGTGCTCATCATCACTGGTCATTAAAGAAATGCAAATCAAAACCACACTGAGATACCACCTCATGCCAGTTAGAATGGCGATCATTAAAAAATCTGGAGACAACAGATGTTGGAGAGGATGTGGAGAAACAGGAACACATTTACACTGTTGGTGGGAGTGTAAATCAGTTCAACCATTGTGAAAGACAGTGTGGCGATTTCTCAAGGATCTAAATATAGAAATACCATTTGACCCATCAATCCCATTACTGAGTATATACCCAAAGGATTATAAATCATTCTATTATAAAGACACATGCACATGCATGTTCACTGTGGCACTGTTTACAATAGCAAAGACCTGGAACCAACCCAAATGCCCATCAATGATAGACTGGATAAAGAAAATGTGGCACATATACACCATGGAATACTATGCAACCACAAAAAAGGATAAGTTCATGTCCTTTGCAGGTACATGAATGAATCTGGAAACCATCATTCTCAGCAAGCAGACACAAGAACAGAAAACCAAACATTGCATGTTCTCACTCATAAGTGGGTCTTGAACAATCAGAAGACATGGACACAGGGAGGGGAACATCACACACCAGGGCCTGTTGGGGGTTAAGGGGTAGGGGAAGGATAGCAGGGGGTGGGGAGGTTGGGGAGGGATAACATTGGGAGAAATGCCTGATGTAGGTGATGGGGGCATGGAGGCAGCAAACAATCATGGCATGCGTGTACCTACACAACAATCCTGCAAGATCTGTACATGTACCCCAGAGCTTAAAGTATAATTTTAAAAAAATGAATCAGCATTCAATCCCAGATCTATCCAACCTCATAAAGCAAGCTCTTAGCCATTGTACTTTTCTTACCTTAAATATAATCTGGTGATTATTTAAAATTTCTTTTTAAAAATCTGAACCCAAAATATCTTTTGAATTCAAAGGTTAAATTTTACCCACAAGGTATACAATAGCAATGTTTAGTATTTATTGTATTTTGTTCTCAAATATTTAAGACTAGAACAAGTTACAATAGTGGTACTTCCACTTAATCTACTAAATTTGGGTTAAGACAATACTTGGAGATTATACTGATTTACTGAACTATAGTAAAAACAAAGAAGTGGTCAGCAACAGCAAGGATCCATTATTATAGTATTTCAACAAATAAGAAAAAACTCCACAAAACTAAAATACTAAACCTACCATAGTGTTCCTGTCTTGATTTACAGTGTTCTGCCCCTGATAAACCAGTCAGTAATTCACATTTTATCTATTTTCCAAATTCTAACAACATAACCTTCTTAAAAACTAAGCACATGTCTCCTTAATGTCTAACTCATCTAGTGCCTATCTCCCAGAAAGACCTGGGCCTGGAATACAGCAAAATAGTCATTTTCCCTGAAGCTACTGTTGCTTCATTACCAGTGTTACGCATTCTGTTGGCCCCTAGCCAGCACATTATAGCGGCCCCTCTTTCATTTCTGCAGTTCAATTTTTGCTTAGAATGACATAAATGTCTTTTAACTACAGTGCTTTTACTTTCCATTTAGCAACAATCTTCTAATATTTTCTACCCAATCTCTGCTTTTTTAATGAACCGAATAATGATATACTATTTCCACCATCATTTCTCCCTCTTGGCTCCCTGTCACCAGCATCAACACATGTAGACATTGCCCATTCATGCATCTGGGTTTAGGGGGAAAAGAAAGAAAAAAGAAAGTAAAAAAAATCAAGTGACTCTTAGGACTTCTTCTTGATTCTTATTTGATTCTGTCTAATATCTATATTTTAAGGTAACATTTTCTAACAGCTGTATGATCAGTTTAACATCAAGGGAAATAAATGGCAATGACCTGTTACCACCCCCAATTTATGATGAAGCAAGATTGGTTATCAAATCACAGAAACTATGGCAAACTTTCAAGACGTTTACTTTGGGCTAAAGAAAAAAAAAGACAGACTATGGCAGGGCCTGTCTCTTTCACCCCAGCACACATGTGCTATGGAAGGATAGGCTGCCAATCACTCTTGAATCATTTGTTATTTAATCACTTCCAGGCTTTCACTCAAATGTTATTCAAGCACCAAAAGGAATGACATTGTTCCTCTTTGCACAACACATACATTTTAGGAGGAGGGAGATTACATGACATAAATGCCACAGTCCAGGGCTGAATACATGTTCAGAAAGAGTGGTGCAGAGTTTTATGTTAAACTAGAGAATAAAGAGTTCACTGTAACTAAGAGGATTAGGGTAAGCTTTGATGGACAAGTAGCACTCAATCCCTTTAAGAAGGGCAGGATTTTGTCTGGCAGATTAAAGAGGGAGGGGTTGTTGAAAAACGCATTAGAGGTATCAGAAAGGGGATAGACTAATAGTGGGAAGTAAATTTAGGAGAACTTATTAGAGCCATGGAATATGTTGAATGCTGAGTTACATATTAAAGCAATAAATGATAGTCCATGAAGATAAAGTGAAGATGTTCCACACAGTCCCAAATTTGTTTCATTAAGAGTTTTTATGCCGGAATGGCGAACAAGCATGGGATGTTGGCAGAATATTAAGTCCAGTGCAAGACCCATGAGACTTGAAATATAGTATACATGGTACTTCATAACTGTGCGGATGGGTAATTTGGTAGATTTAATTTTTAAAAAATTTATTATATGGAAAAAGAGAAGACATAAATACAAACCAATCTGAAAAAAACCTAAGGGAATATGTTTGTTAATTAAAATTGGAAATATTTCTTGAAGACAAATACTCCAAAAGCATAAGATATGGAGCCAAAGAGATACCTACTTCATAAATCAAAATTCAGTATTTCTGTTTAATGAAGAATCCCACAGTGAGAGTTAACAGAAAGATGCAGTTGGAAAGGAGATATGTCAATGGTGCAAACAATAAGTAATATCTGTATAGAAAGAACTCTAATAAAATAAGTAAAAGAAAGTAAACCCAATTTTAAAAATGAACAAAGGCCACAAAAAGCAATTCATAGAAAAAAAGTTTACATAGGTAATAATGTTTAAACTCATTACTAATCCAAGATGTGAAGATTAAACCAAAAAGAAATACATTGTTACCACTGCAAAAAAAATATAGGTGAAATTAGAGAACTAGAAATTGACAATATTTTGGTGAGTATGGGGTTATAAGGGAACATTTATGCACTTTTAGTGGAAATAAAATCTTGATACAGTCATTCTGGAAATTGTTAAGATATCAATTCTTCTCAACTTGCTCTATATATTGGATAGCACCATGAAACTTTAATAATTACTATAAACCTGCAGTAACCATGACAGTGTGGCATTGGTGAAAGAACAAATACATCAATGGAACAGAACAGAAAGACCAGAAATAGACCCAAATAAATATAGTTCACTAATTTTTTCTTTGTTTTTAAATTGATATGTAAAAGATGTACATATTTTCAGGGCATATGTGAATTTAGTATATTCATATAATTTAGATCAGTGTAAATAGGATATCTATCACCTTAATTATTTTTTCTTTATGCAAGAAAAGTTTAAATTATCCTCTTCAAGTATTTTTAAAACATACAATAGATTATTGTAAACTGTAATCACCCAACTGATGTATCAAACAGTAGGTCTAATTTCTTTTTTTTTTTTTTTTTTGAGGGTGTGTGTGTGTGTGTGTGTGTGTGTGTGTGTGGTACCCTTAATAGGTCTAATTTCTTCTACCAAGCTGTATGTTTGTACCCATTAATCAACTTCTCTTCATCTTCCCTTCCCTCTAATCTTCCTGATCTCTTGTAACCACTGATCTAATTTCTCTGTCTTCATGTGATCCACTTATTTATCTCCCACATATGAATTAGAATATGCAATATTTGTCTTTCTGTGCTTGGCTTATTTTGATTAACATAATGACTTTCAGTTCCATCAACTTTTGTGGCAACCGATAGGCTTTTATTTTTTACAGCTGAATAGTATTCCATTCTGTATATATACATATTCTTTATTCATTTAGCTACCGACAGGCACATAGGTTGATTACCTGTTTGGCTATTATGAACAGTGCTGCCATAAACATGAGAGTGCAGTTACATCTTCAATATATTAATTGTGGGGGGATATGAATGAAATGGCTGAATGACATGGTAGTTCTATTTCTAGTTTTTAAAGAACCTCCATACAGTTTTCTACAGTGGCTCCACTAATTTAAATTCCCACCAATAATGTACAAGGATTCCCCCCTTCTCCATGTCCTTGCCAGCATCTGTTAGTCCCTGTCCTTTTGATAAAATCCATTTAAACTTGGGTGAGATTATATCTCATTGTTGTTCTGATTTACTGATTAGAGATGTCAAACTTTTTTTTTATATCAGTTGGCCATTTGTATGCCTTCTTCTGAAAAACATCTATTCAGATTTTTCTTTTTTGTCACGATCATGATTCATTCAACCAGAAAACAATGGAGGGGAAGCAGTAACATTGCAGAACCTTCAATTCTGGTCATTAATGACTGAATTCTCTATGGAAAATAATGATCTCCCACTCTGGCAATAAGAAAAGTTAATTCATTCTGTTCATTTGATACACAACAAACTTTAACTGAAGCATCTATGAAAATATGCAAAGCAAAGCAAACTCATGAACACTAAATACCCTACAGCACTCTTTGCTTTTCAGAACTCTTATAAATGTCTTTCAAATGGCAAGTAAATGAGAACACAAGCTCTTCCTCATGTATGATTCACATGATATCAACATTTTGGAGTCAGGCTGGCATATGTCAGTTTTAGAGTCATTATGGAAGTTCCTACAATCCAATTGTATGAGAATTGGTGGAATAAATAAGAAGGTAGTAATATTTCTCAATCATGGTAACTTCTCTAAGGAGACAGTTTTCTTCTTTGGACTAATCCAATCCAAATTTATATTTTTTCTTTATTTTATATTTTCAACTTTTGTTTTAGATTCAGTGAGTATATGTGCAAGTTTGTTACCTGGTAGGTTTCACAATGCTGAGGTTTGGCGATGATTAATCCCATCACCCAAGTACTAAGCACGCTACTCAAGTTAGTATTTGAACCCTTGCCCCCTTCCTCCCTGAAGTACTCCCCAGTGTCGATTGTTGCCATATTTATGTCCATGAGTCCACACTGTTTAGCTCCCAATAATAAGTGAAAACACCCAGTGCAATAGTTTGTTCTCATGCTGCTATGAAGAAAATACATGAGACTGGGTAATTTATCAAGAAAAAGAGATTTAATGGACTCACAGTTCCACATGGCTAAGGAACCCTCACAGTCATGATGGAAGGCAAAAGAGGAGCAAAGACACCTCTGACAGGGTGGCAGGCAAGAGATAATGAGAGCCAAGTGAAGGGGAAAAGCATCTATAAAAATAATCATATTTCATGAGAATTCACTTGCTATCATGAGAAAAGTATAGAGAATACTGCCCCCATGATTCAGTTATCGCAACCTGATCCTGCCCTTGGCATGTGGAAATTATTACAATTCAACATCAGATTTTTGATGGAGACACAGTCAAATAGTGTCATTCTACCACTGGCCCTCTCCCAAATCTCATGGCCTCAGATTTCAAAACACATTCATGCCTTTTTAACAGTCCCCCAAACCTTAACTCATCCCAGCATTAGTCCCCAAGTTCAAGTCCAAAGTTTCATCTGAGACAAGGCAAGTCCCTTCCACCTATGAGCCTGTAAAATCAAAAGCAACTTAGTTACTTCCTAGATACAATGGAGGTACAGACATTGGGAAAATATGCCCATTCCAAATGGGAGAAATGGACCATAACAAAGGGGCTACAGACCCCAAGTTTGTCAAAAATAAGATGGCTGTAGATGTGAAGCATTATTTCTGAGTTTCTATTCTCTTCCACTGGCTTATGTGTCTCTTTTTATACCAGTACCATACTATTTTGGTTACTATAGCCCTATAGTATAGTTTCAAGTCAGGAAATATGATGCCTCTGCCTTTGTTTTTCTTAGGGTTGCTTTGGCTTTTTTGGTTCCATATGAATTTTAGAGGTTTTTCTAGATCTGTGAACATGACTTTGGTAACTTGATAGAAGTAGTATTGAATCTGTAGATTGATTTGGAATGTATGGCCATTTTAATGATACTGATTCTTCCTATCCATAAGCATTAAGTATTTTTCACTTGTTTGTGCCATCTATGATTTCTCTGAGCAGTGTTTTGTAGTTCTCTTTAGGAGATCTTTCTTTGCTTTGTTAGATGTATTTCTAGGTATTGCGTGTGTGTCTCTGTGTGTTTGTGTCTGTGGCTATCATAAAAGAGCTTATGTTCCTGATTTGACTTTCAGTTTGAACATTATTGGTGTATAAAAATGCTACTGATTTTTGTTCATTTATTTTGTATTCCGAAACTTTCCTGAAGTCCTCTATCAGTTCCAGGAGTCTTTTGACGAGGTCTCTAGGGTTTTCTGGGAATAGGATCATATCACCTGCAAAAAGAGATGTTTCCCCTCCTTTTGCTATTTGGATGACTTCTACTTTTTTCTTTTTCCTGATTGCTCTGGGAAAGCCTTCCAAAACCATATTGAATAGGCGTTATGAGAGTGGACATCCTTGTCAGTTCTCCATGGGACTGGTTCTAGTTTTTGCCCGTTCAGGATGATGTTGGTTATGGGTTTGTCATAGGTGGCTTTTATTTTTTTGAGATACATTCCTTTGATGTCTCATTTCTTAAGAGTTTTTTTCATGAAGGGACATTGGATTTTATCAAAAGCTTTTTTCATATAATTGAGATTATCATATGGTTTTTTATTTTAATTCTGTTTTTGTGGTGGATCACATTTATTGATTTGCACTCAACCATATATAGCCAGGCCAAGTGCTCCTAAAACCATAGAAAGATGTCTCAACTCAAGTGTCTTCATTTTACCTTATAGACTTTACACAGTCCATTGCTTAATCATCTATTATTAAGCTAACTAAATCTATCCTTGATTCATCTTAAACTAATGCCTCTAATTGATAAAATGAATACATAGACTACATCACCTTCTTTAGGATCACTTTTGTTTCAGAATTTCAATCAAAAGTTCTAGTGAAATGCTATATATACAAGAATTTAAATTTTTTTTTTTTACTTAAAAGGTCAGCATATTGTCCTTCATGTATGAACTGTATATTGCAATGAGAACAATCTTTGAAAGCCTACCTCTTATGAATTTATAGTAAGAATATAATGTATTTTACATATCATAACCCATATTTTAGAGGGCCCACATAAATGTTTTATTGGAAACAATGATTTGTGATAGGCCACACATTTAGCCTAAAAGTGTTGAATATCATTCAATCTAAGTCAAGTAAAGATATTATTTCTTAACTTTTTAAGCAAATATTCATAAAGTTCCATTTTCATCTGGTTAGTTTGGTATAACAAAACCTGAACAGATCAAATTTTTATAATTAAGTACATTCAGCATAAATTGTGATGATTGATTGTAATCTACTTCACTATAGCTGACCTTATTCAGTCATACAGCAAGAAGCTTCCTAGACCATGATGGCCAGCTACTCTTTTATAGTTAATTAGATGGAAAGTAGTTACAAAAGTATGTTTGTAAAGACTTCATTAGAATGGAATCGGGTCGTCAATTGGCCAATGAGTAATATTTGATGCCAAGATCAACTGACCTCTTAGCAAAGTGAGTGGTGAATATATCTTTCAAAATGAAAAACTAAAATTACAACACACTTCCTTATGAAATTCTTCTAAGATTAAGTGTGTTTAAGAAAATAAAGTAAAAAGTCTGTGTAACTAGAATTTCTTCGGAAAAAATAGGCTTAAAATACATATTATATGTCATCTCCTTAGTTCTTGAATGTTGTGCTTTCTGGGGCAATATTGCACTATAAAGTGTTTTCTGGATATTTTATCTTTCTACAAATTAGATTAGACCACTGCCTCCATGGGATTATTTTAGAGCATACAAAAGACTCCTCCAAATCATCATTTACCTACCAATTTTAATTTTATTTGTTTAGCTTGAGGTTTTCAACTAAAATCAGAGAATGCCTAAATTTGTGAGCTATGTGAAAGAAAGTTTGACATAGCAAAGAGAATTTCAAGTGGCTAGAAAAGGTATATGGATTCCATTAAGGACAAAACATGAAAAGAGACAGGGAAAAGCAGAGTGCTTAATACACAAGTGGCCCATTGCACAATTCTACTAGATGTCCATTCAAGTATCAAGGACAGGGTACACATTTGGTGCTAGGATTTTTGATGAATAGTCTCCCACAATATTTTATAGATTATTTGAAGAATTAATCTCTCCAAATAATTTTCTATGGCATTTATAGTTACAAACAACTTTTGAACTAATATTTTAGCAGGAATTTATAACAAGTGCCAAGGGTACGGAACATTATACTCACACTTTAACATTTAATAAATGAAATATGGGTCTATGTGAAAAAACCAAATCTGCATTCGATTTGTGTACCTGAAAATGACGGGCAGAATGTAACCATGTTGGAAAACACTCTTCAGGATATTACCCAGGAGAACTTCCCCAACCTAGCAAGGCAGGCCAACATTCAAATTCAGGAAATTCAGAGAACACCAAAAGATACTCCTCAAGAAGAGCAACCCCAAGACATATAATTGTCAGATTCACCAAGGTTGAAATGAAGGAAAAAACTTTAAGGGCAGCCAGAGAGAAAGGTCAGGTTACTCATGCAGGGAAGCCCATGAAACTCACAGTGGATATCTTGGCAGAAACCCTACAAGCCAGAAGAAAGTGTGGGCCAATATTCAACATTCTTAAAGAATTTTCAACCCAGATTTTCATATGCAGCCAAATTAGCCTTCATAAGCAAAGGAGAGATAAAATCCTTTACAGACAAGCAACTGCTGAGAGATTTTGTCACCACCAGGCCTGCCTTAGAAGAGCTCCTGAAGGAAGCACTAAACATGGATAGGAACAATCCATACCAGCCACTGCAAAAACATACCAAATTGTAAAGACCATTGATGCTATGAAGAAACTGCATCAACTAACAGGCAAAATAGCCAGCTAATATCATAATCACAGGATCAAATTCACACATACATAAAAATGTTAACCTTTAATGTAAATGGGCTAAATACCCCAATTAAAAGATGCAGACTGGAATTGGATAAAGAAGAAAGATCCATTGGCATGCTGTATACAGGAGACCCATCTCACATGCAAAGACACATATAGGCTCAAAATAAAAGGATGGAGGAAGATTCAAGCAAACAGAAAGACCAAAACACAAAAAAAAAAAAAAAAAAAGAAAGAAAAGAAAAAAAAAAAGCAGGGTTGCAATACTAGTCTCTGACAAAACAGATTTTAAACCAACAAAGATCAAAAGAGACAAAGAAGGGCATTACATAATGGTCAAGGGATAAATGCAACAAGAAGAGGTAACTATCCTAAATATATGTGCACCCAACACAGGAGCACCCAGATTTATAAAGCAAGTTCACAGAGACCTTCAAAGAGACTTAGAATCCCACACAATAATCATGGAAGACTTTAACACCCCACTGTCAATGTTAGACAAATCAATGAGACCGAAAATCAACAAGGATATATAGGACTTGAACTCAGCTCCAGACCAAGCAGACCCAAGAGACATCTACAGAACTCAGAACTCTCCACCCCAAATCAACACAAGACACATTCTTCTCGGCTCCACATTGCACTTATTCTAAAACTGACCACATAATTGGAAGTAAAACACATCTCAGCAAATACAAAAGAACAGAAATCATAACAGTCTCTCAGATCACAGTGCAATAAATTAGAACTCAGGATTTAAAAGCTCAATCAAAACCTCGAAACGAATGGAAACTGAACAACCTGCTCATGCATGACTACTGGGTAAATAATGAAATGAAGGCAGAAATAAAGAAGTTCTTTGAAACCAATGAGAACAAAGACACAGTGTACCAGAATATCTGAGACACATTTAAAGCAGCATGTAAAGGAAAATTTATAGCACTAAATGCCCACAAGAAAAAGCAGGAAAGATCTAAAATTGACACCCTAACATCACAGTTAAAAGAACAAGAGAAGCAAGAGCAAACAAATTCAAAAGCTAGCAGAAGACAAGTAGTAACTAAGATCAGAGTTGAAGTGAAGGAGATAGAGACGTGAAAAACCCTTCAAAAATCAATGAATCCAGGGGCTGGTCTTTTGAAAAGATCAGCAAAATAGATAGACCCAGACATAAAGAAGAAAAGAGAGAAGAATCAAATAGATGCAATAAAAAATGATAAAGGGGATATCACCACCAATCCCAAAGAAACACAAATTACCATCAGAGAATACTATAAACACCTCTATGCAAATAAACTAGAAAATCTAGAAGAAATGGATAAATTCCTGGAAATGTATGCCCTCCCAAGACCGAACCAGGAAGAAGTTGAATCCCTGAATAGACCAATAATAAGTTCTGAAATTGAGGCAGCAATTAATAGCCTACCAACCAAGAAAAATCCAGGACCAGACAGATACACAGCCGAATTCTGCCAGAGGTACAAAGAGGAGCTGATACCATTCATTCTAAAAATATTCCAAACAAAAGAAAAAGAGGGAATCTGCTCTAACTCCTTTTATGAGGCCAGCATCATCCTGATACAAAAACCTGTCAGAGACACAACAAGAAAAAAGAAAATTTTAGGCCAATACCCCTGATGAACATCGATATGAAAATCCTCAATAAAACACTGGCAAACTGAATCCAGCAGCACATCAATAAGCTCATCCACCATGATCAAATCAGCTTCATCCCTGGGATCCAATGCTGGTTCAACATACGCAAATCAAGAAATATAATCCATAACGTAAACAGAACCAATGACAAAAACCACGTGATTACCTCAATAGATGCAGAAAAGGCCGTCAACAAAATTCAACAGCACTTCATGCTAAAAACTCTCAATAAACTTGGTATTGATGGAACATATCTCAAAATAATAACAGCTATTTATGACACACCCACAGCCAGTATCATACTGAATGGGCAAAAACCGGAAGCATTTTCTTTGAAAACAGGCACAAGACAAGGATGCCCTCTTTCGTCACTCCTTTTCAATGTAATATGGCCAGGGCAATCAGGTAAGAGAAGGAAATAAAGGATATTCAAACAGGAAGAAAGGAAGTTAAATTCTCTGTTTGCAGATGGCATGATTGTGTATTTAGAAAACCCCACTGTCTCAGCCCAAAATCTCCTTAAGCTGACAAGCAACTTCAGCAAAGTCTCAGGATACAAAATTAATGTGCAAGTATCACAAGCATTCCTATACACTAATAAGAGATGGAGAGCCAAATCATGAGTGTCCTCACATTCACAATTGCTACAAACAGAATAAAATACCTAGCAATTCAACTTACATGGGATGTGAAGGACCCCTTCAAGGAGAACTACAAACCACTGCTCAAGGAAATAGGAAACTAACAAATGAAAAACAATTCCATGCTCATGGATAGGAAGAATCAATATTGTGAAAATGGCCATACTGTCCAAAGTAATGTTTAGATTCAATGCTATCCCCATCAAGCTACCACTGACTTTCTTCACAGAATTGAAAAAAACTACTTCAAATTTCATATGGAACCAAAAAAGAGCCTGAATAGCCAAGATAATCCTATGTAAAAAGAACAAAGCAGGAGGCATCATGCTACCTGACTTCAAACTATGCTACAAATCTACAGTATCAAAAAAAGCAAGGTACTGGTACCAAAACAGAGATATGGACCAGTGGAACAGAACAGAGTCCTCAGAAATAACACCACACACCTACAACCATCTGCTCTTTGACAAATCTGACACAAAAAAGCAATGGGGAAAGGATTCCCAATTTAATAAAGGATGTTGGGAGAACTGACTAGCAATATGCAGAAAGCTGAAACTCAATCACTTCCTTACACCTTATACAAAAATTAACTCCAGAAGGATTAAAATTTAAATGTAAGACCTGGACCCATGAAAACCCTAGAAGAAAACCTAAGCAATACCAATAAGGACATAGGCATGACCAAAAACTTCATGACTAAAACACCAAAAGCAACGACAACGGCAGCCAAAATTGACAAATGGGATCCAACTAAACTAAAGAGTTTCTGCACAGCAGAAGAAACTATCATCAGAGTGAACAGGGAACCTATAGAATGAGAGAAAATGTTTGCAATCTATTCATCTGACAAAGGGCTAATATCCAGAATCTACAAAGAACTTAAACAGATTTAAAAGAAAAAAACAACTACGAAAAAGTAGGCAAAAAATATGAACAGATACTTTTCAAAAGATGACATTTATGTTGCCAACAAACATGAAAATTGCTCATCATCACTGGTCATTAGAGAAATGCAAATCAAAATCACATTGAGATACCATCTCACACATGTTGGAATGATGATCATTAAAAAATCAGGAAACAGATGCTGGAATGGATGTGGAAAAACATAAGCTCTTTTACACTGCTGGGAGTGTAAGTTAGTTCAACCACTGTGGAAGACAGTGTGGTGATTCCTCAAGGATCTAGAACTAGAAATACCATTTGACCCAGTATAATCCCATTACTGGGTATATACCCAAAAGATTATAAATTATTCTACTATAAAGACACACGCACATGCAGATTTATTGCCTGCACTGTTCACAATAGTAAAGACTTGGAATCAACTGAAATGTCCATCAAAGATAAACTGGATAAAGGAACTGTGTCATATATGTATCATGGAATACTATGCAACCATAAAAAAGGATGAGTTCATGTCCTTTGCAAGAACATAGTTGAACCTGGAAACCATCATTCTCAGCAAAGTAACACAAGAACAGAAAACCAAACACTACATCTCACTCGTAAGTGGGAGTTGAACGATGAGAACACATGGACACAGGGAGGGGAACATCACACACTGGAGCCTGTCAGGTGTTGGGGCCTAGGGGAGGGACAGCATTAGGTGAAATGTTTAATGTAGATGACAGAGTAAATGGTATGCAGCAAACATACCGTGGCATGTGTATGCCTATGTAACAAACCTGTACATTCAGCATATGTACCCTAGAACTTAATGCATAAAAAGTAAATAAAGGAAATGAATATAATAAAAATAAGGCAAATCTTAAAAATAATATCTTTTAATTACACCTTCCATGCCAGCATCCTACATTATAAATTTCATGTTTTCTTTAATAGCTAAAAATGGATTCTGCAAGTTAAGTATGAAGTTATTGAATGTATATCAACCTTTTTTTTTTTTTTTTTGAGACAGAGCCTTGCTCTGTCTCCAGGTGCCAGACTGGAGTACAGTGGCACAATCTCGGCTCACTGCAATTTCCGCCTCCTGGGTTCAAGCAATTCCCCAGCCTCAGCCTCCCGAGTAGCTGGGACTACAGGCGTGAACTACAACGTCCAGCTAATTTTTATATTTTTTAGTAGAGACGGGGTTTCACCATGTTGGCCAGGGTGGTCTCAATCTCTTGACATCGTGATCCACCCGCCTGGGCCTCCCAAAGTGCTGGGACTACAGGCGTGAGCCACCAAGGCTGGCCCAACCACTTTTATAATAGAGAGACCAAAGCTATACTACCTAATGGAGAGAATAATGTAATTTATATTACTTCCCCAATGTTAAAGGTTAGGAACTAAAGAGAGCTATACTAACTTGCAACTGCTTTGATTATTCCCTGTGTAAGGCAAGTCTCATTCTGACTATATTGACATAAATGGTTTACAGAATTCAAGTGATTTGATTTAGCAAATTAGAAAGATGTTATGTATTAAATTATCATGATGATCTATGGTTCCTAAGGGAGTTTGCCAGGAAAAAAACATTGGTGAAAGTCAAACTTTCTACAGACTCTAGGTTTTAATTTCAGCTATCTAAAATCCTGCAGACTTGGAGGAAAAAAAATGTATCTTTAATCAGACATTGTTAATAAGTAACTGCTCTGTTAAGTAAACATTATAATCTACTTGCTAGATCTTTTGTTCTGACTCTCCTTATCCCTTAAGAAGTTGTATCTTCATCTAATCAAATAGTTACAATAGTATTATTACAATACTATCACAATATTCATAATTAGTAATAATTATTACAATAGTAATATTTCATTAAACTACTGGAAAATTAATCCCATAAACACATCAAAAGTTAAAGCTTTGTGTTTGTTAAAGAAAAAAAAAACATTAAGAATGGAGTTAGAATAGGACATAGTATAGTAAACTGATTATCTTATATATACCCTTAAAATCGCCTAGGAACCAATTTATAAATATAGCAAGATCAAAAAAATGTATGTTTGATGTGTTATTTCCTTTTATGTAGGACTCCGGGTTTTTGTTTTTTTTACTTTTAGGTAAGTCATTCATTACTTAATAGCATATAACTCTTCTTGGTCAATACTAAGTTTAATGTTTTAGGCTTTTGGATAATGAAAATTAGTGTAATTTTCAATTTTCCATGCTAGACAACTCTCGAGCAAACAATACATTAGCACTTCTAATCTTGCTCTTTATTTAAATGAGAAGTGTGACAATGTGTAGACTGAAGTGAAAAATGGACCAGCATCAGCATGAAGAAAGGAGGAAGCTTAAGTGTCTGATATTTTTCTTTACAACCTTTCACCCTTTCTGAAACTGGCTTCAAATTATTTGTTAAATACAAATTCATATGAAAAATAAAATTACATAAAGGTTGAAAATAGTCTGCAATGTATAATCATATTAATCTACTTATAGCATTTTACATTTACTATTGTGAGTTATGTTGTTCTGCTTATATATAAGGATTTTGAACAATCTGATATTTCTCTTAAAAAGAAATACTGGAATTGAAAATTGAAAAACAGAAGGGCAATGCAAAATGGATTGCACTGTGAATAAACATTAAAGAATATGTCATTTTAAACCAATCATTAGTATATAAAATTTATTTTAAGATAGATATTTTACTGTTCATCTCCCATAGATGACCAAAAAGTGAGTTTCAATTGTCTCATCTGTATCTCAGAAAAGTAAATAACATTTTGTCTAAGAGAATGTTGTTCTTTAATGCTAACCTTACTTGTTCTGGGGAAGAAGCTACACACTGGAAGATATTTTCAAATATGCAAATATTTTATTACAATGCTTTTCAACCTCTTTTTTCCCAACTTTCATTATTTAATGACCTTATTTCCAACTGCTCTATAAGCTCCATGCATGCAGGGACTCTGTGTATTGTATTTACTGCATCTGACAGCATCTTACACAATACCTGGTATATACTGGGGAGTTGATAAACAGTTGTTGCATAACTTAATTGCAGAAGGAATTGTCTGAAACACTTACTCTAGAGCACTGAGTCACGTAAGAAGAAATTTGATTTCCTTGGACACCAAGCGTCAAATTCATTGTGTTGGCACTCTGGCAAACAGTTCCAACTAAGTCCAGACATATTGACCAAGGTCCCAGATACGGGAGTAAAGCCCTCTTTGACCCTCTAGACCAGCTAAATTTCATGAAATGACCTCTATCGATGCCACATGAAACAGAAGTATCACCAGCAAACTTCTGCTCAAATTTCAGAGTCCAAAGTTGGTAGATATAATGAAATAATTATTGAGCCTCTAAAAATTTGGGGTAATTTGTTATGCAGCAATAGATAATAGGAAATAGGTAACAATGGGAACTTTACTTTAGAAAGGCTTAAAAATTAGACCCTCAATTTAAACTTAGATTATTTTCAATTCCTGTCAGTTTAAAAAAGATTAAACAGATGTAATATCAATATTTTGAAGAAGACTTTGATGAACATTTCATTATTTTAAATTAGTAAGTCAAGTTACTTTAACTTCAGCTAATGTTTTACAAAGTCTTCTAAGCTATCGTTGTAGAGGGCAAATTATAGGCTCAAAAGATGCATTGATATGTAAAGCCATGATTTGTTGAAGAAGAATATCCAAAGGTTGTTAATTAATTACTTAGTTTCCATCTGACAGAATACCTGTAATGAAATGTTACAGGATATTCTCCCTGCCTCTGTTCTTTTAATATTTTTCTATGAATTATTAAGACACAAAAATTTATAAAGAATAATGTTTGGTGGAGTATGTAATACAATAAATGCTAGGGAAATTAGATAAACAATCTGAAACATTATACTAAAACATGACAAATTTCTTTTTTCTCTGGTAAAAAAAAAAAACACATATCATTAAATTTACCATCTTAGTCATATTTAAGTGTAGAGTTCTGTAGTGTTAAATATATTCTCATAGTTGTAAAATATCTCTGTTTCATCTAGCGAACTGAAACTGTACACCCTTGAAACACTAACTCCTCTTTCCTTCTCCTGCCATCCCTTGGCAACCACAATTCTACTTTCTGTTCTATGAGTTTGACCTCTCAGACAGTGGAATCATGTAGTATTTGTCTTTTTATGACTGGTTTATTTCACTTAACATAATATCCTGCAAGTTCATTCATGCTGTAGGATGCGTCAGAATACTTTATTTTTAAGGCTGGATAATGTTCCACTGAATTTATGTAACACATTTTCCACTTTTCCACATCCTTGCCACACTTGTTATTTTCCTTTCTTTAGATAGTAGCCATCCTAATGGGTATCAAACAAGATCAACTTGTAAGTGTATAGGGAAAGAGGGAAAATACTTGGTTTCCTGGCACTTCAAGTAAGTCTTGTTGACTGTAAGCTTAACATGATTCAACAGCGTAATGGCTACTACAATGCTGCTTCAATTTTAGGCTATATGGACAGAATTGTAGTGTCTAAATCATGGTAGATAAGACTTTCACTCTTCTCTCAACTTTTTACATCGTATTAGAGCATTGTTTTCAATTCTGAATACCACATTATAAGACACAAAGTGATTATCTTCTGAGGCATTCTTTCCAGGTGAAGGATATGGAAATTTTTAATTAAGAGAAACTACTGAAGAAAGTAGCAACTGTATTGGGCAGAAAATAAGCCAAAGGGAACAATAATGATTATGTCAGATATTTAAAAGGATGTCAAACAAGAGACTATCAGATCTTAACTGCTTCAAAAATCAAAAAGAAGTCTAAAAGACAGAAGAACCTAGAACCTTCTATCATCTGAAACTGTCTAACAATGGAATGGGTTCACGCAGCATGTTGATTCTCCCTTCTTGAGTTGATAGTCCAAGGAGAGAGTAAATGATGATTTTGAAGGATATTATAAAAAGGAAATTACGCTATTATGGAATCTAAACTACCTTCTACTCGACATACCATGATTACATTTTCAAATATTGGAATAAAAATGATGTTGAATTTTGTAAAACTAACCTGTTTGCCAGTTCTACCAAGGAGTAAATGTATGCAAACACTCACGCATAAATAGCTTTTTGTTTTGATCTCGTCATAACCAGTGTCAATTACCTGTCCTACAAATCCCTTTCATGTTCCTCATGTCAAATAATTATCTAAAAGTATTGAAGAATGATTAATGGAAAAGAGAGAGAGTCAACACCAGTCCACATTAGTATCACTCACATTCTTAAGTTTTGAAATTTGATGGATGGTTTTGTCATTTTCAAGATGTATTTAAACAAGTTACCTTGGATAAAATGTGTTTTTCCAAATGCTGCTGACATGTAGCATATTGCAATTAAAGTCAGCTGTTGGAAATGACTGTTGATTGAATATATATACCCATATATATCACATATATGAACATAAACAAAGCATAGGCAATGTCTTATCTATAGCACTGAGAATTTCTTTCTCTCTTCAAAATGTTTAGGACTGTTGGATCAAGCAAAACTAACCACTTATGAGAAACTTCGAAGTGTAACATATTTTTAAAGTGTTTTTTTTTTTTGGAGTGGGGGTACAATCAGGATAAATGCATATGTGAGGCTAGTGATTCAGAAAATGAGAAAATATATATGCTATTCTTCATGCAAAGGATAAAACTGGGTATAAACTTTTAGGCTCCTCTATTTTCTCACTAATCACTTTAACCCCAGACAGGTCATTGTTCGAACAAGTCAAAGAGTCAAACTTATGTTAGGGAATTTACTTTCCTTGGTGTTCTGTAAGGAAGGGGGCACCATTTATAAATATATCCATGTGTAATCCATTAATATTAACCTTAGAGTACAACAGATGAATTCAATTTCATAGATCATATGTTTGAGTCAAGTAATTTGAGTGATTATACTTTGCTGATTCCTATTCTCAAAATATCACTGTAAGTTCATCAAAACCTACTATATTTTTGAGGAGAAATATCTATTTTATACCACCATTAATAACTGAAACTCCTAATTCTCCTAACAGTTAATTTTACGGATGTGAGTAAGATCATGGCATTTCTCCATGATAAATCTCTATTTTGATCTTGCAGTTTTCCAAACACTTTGGCCTTGTTTAATTTGGCTTTTATTTGTTATATTATGTTGAGGGTGAAGGAGCAGATAAGGCTGGCTTCAAAAGGACACTGGGAACATTTTGGGGATGGAAAGTTTTGCCTCTTAATTGATTAGGCGGTTACATAAATATATTTGCACCATTGTTAAAATTGTGTCATTGCTTAGCTACGTATATTTTAAATAGGTACATTATACTATACATTAATTGACCTCAAAAATATGTGCAGGTTTGTTTTGTGGGTAAATTGCATGTCATTGGGGTTTGGTGTATCAATAATCCCATTACAAAGATAGTAAGCATAATACCCAGTAGTTACTTTAAAATATATATATATCTTAGTCATTCAATTTAAGACTACAACCTTAATCTTAGAAATCACTTTTTTGTGTGGCCTTTGTTTTTATAATTTTAGCATGCAGAGCGTCAGATAAAGTTCAAAAGTCACATTACTTAAGCACTGAAGGCAGTAAGATTAGAAGATCAACTATGAAAATCCTAGAAAAAAAATACAAGCAGCCAAAAAACAAAATGGAAAAAAAATAATACTAGGCAACTAAAAACTCCTAATAAGAAAGAAAAATGGACAGACTTCCAGGGGACTACTGCTCACAAAATGTATATTTTTCAGTTTTTGAAAACTTCATGTTCTTCAAAAGGATTTTTCTTCCCGGAATCTTCTGACTAATGCCTTATTCTTCTAGGTCCTATTAATTAAGTTCAAAAAAGCTCACATTTTCTTATGGAGTCCTCTCTCAGAGTTTTTGATAAATTGAAAGTAATTTTGCTTTTTTCCTTTTTTTTGTGATGGAATCTTGCTCTGTCATCCAGGCTGGAATACAATAATGTCAACTCACTGCAACCTCTGCCTCCCAGGTTCAAGCAATTCTGCAATTCTCCCTACCTCAGCCTCCAGAGAAGCTGGGATTAAAAGTGCCCACTACCAGACGTGGCTAATTTTTTGTATTTTTTAGTAGAGATAGGGTTTCGCCATGTTTCCCAGGCTCATCTTGAACTCCTGACCTCAGGTGATCTCCGTGTCTTGGCCTCCCAAAGTTCTGGTACTGCAGGTGTGAGTCACCATGCCTGGCCACACCCTGTTACTTTTTAATATATTATTTTAAATGTTGTTTATAAAAGGCATAGTCTACTAGGCAACAGCATCTTGAAACAAGCTTTGAGCTTTAGGTCTACAAACCTAAGCTTGTGTTATTTCCCTTGCAATTCCAATTATAAATTGCTTTCAAGTTGGGCAAGTTGTTTAACCTTTCTTGTTTGAGATTTCTTATCTTTAAAATGGGGGCAATAGTACCATGAATCTCAGAGCTGTTGTGAGGCTTAAATATAATAATTTACTTGAAAGTAGTTTGCAAACTGTCAAGTTCTAGGTAAATGATAAAATAATAGGCACTATGTAAGTGTAACAGTTGTGACTAGAAATGAAATCATCTAACGCCCAAATGCTATGCTTCCCCCTTTTAAAAAATGTGCTAAAGTAGACTTTTGGAAGCTATTGATGTCTCTGTCAGTTGTGGACTCAGCTAGTGCTTCAAAAGTGACTAAAAGGAAGAAGAGAAAATAGGGAATAACAGTCATATTTAATTTGTATATTTGTTTGTCTCTCCATGAATTTGTCTTTCAATCACTTTCTAGATGCCAAACAAGCTAGAGGCAAGTCTCTGTAGCATTAGTGATTAAACAGACATACGAAACAAATTAGATAATGTCACCATGACAACCAGTGAGACTGTTTAATACACATCAACATTTTCACTGTATGTATTTGGTAAAAAACTGACCTAAGACCGGATGCAGTGGCTCACACCTGTAATCCCAGCACTTTGAGAGGCCAAGACGGGCAGATCACAAGGTCAGGAGTTTGAGGCCAGCCTGGCCAACGTGGTGAAACCCTGTCTCTACTAAAAATACAAAAATTAGCAAGGCACAGTGGCACACACCTGTAATCCCAGCTACTTGGGAGGCTGAGGCAGGAGAATTGCTTGAATCCAGGAGGTGGAGGTTGCAGTGAGCCTACAATGTGCCACTGTACTCCAGCCTGGGTGACAAAGCAATACTCTCTCTCAAAAAAGGGGGGAAAAAAGCTAACCTAAAAATATTTATGCAATGAGATTTTTGAATTATAAATTCTGCTCAAATCCTAATCACATCTTAAACTACTTTTCTTTTTAAGTAACATAAGGATTTTCAAATTTTCCTTACACATTTTTAAAAGGATACAATTCAAAATTACACAAGAAGATAGAAAAATACTTTTCGTTTTGATACAATTAATCCAAGCAGGACTACAGAGCACAAAAAAAAGGAAGGTACTCCTTTTGCCCACACCAAGTCATTGCTTTCCCAGAGTAACTCTATTAATAGTTTTATAACTATTTTTCTGGAATGATTTTAGGCATATGAAAGCATGCATACACACACTCTCATCTTATAATGCATTATCTATTTAAAGCATATATCTATATATTCTTTATTATCTACTGATTTATTTCTGTAGCATAGCTTCACAAAAGTAGGATTTCTAAGGACAAGGATTGTATGTGTGCACATATGCACACTTAATTTAATAAAACATTCATAGATTATTTTCCAACTGTAAAACAACAATCATAATAAATATATGAGAGTAGGGACAAGGGTGAAGAAGGATATACAGGAGTAGAAAAGCAGGAACTTTTTCAATTCCTGGATACAGAGGTCTCTTGAGAGCCCACTTAAAACCAAACACACCCTACCTTCCTGCACTGAGGTGAGCCAATAACTTTTCTACTTTTCCTTGATCTAATTCAAATACAGTTTTACATTTGCAGCTGAAATTGTTCTAGCTAGAAACAATCTTCAAAGTAATGAGTTCAAGACTGTATTTTTCAGAAACCACAGTGGTCTACTATTTTTCCTCATTTTTGTTCCAGCCTCATTCTCTTAGTATTGTCCTTGAAATTAATTGAAGACTTTTTTTTACTATTGTACTATTTTCCACCATGGATGCTGCTCTCTCATGATGTATGTGACCAAATCTCATGGCATGGATGTTGCTTGATGACTTGAGAATTTCTTCTAGAATTCTCTCTAGTCACAACACCTTAACTTTCACACTTTCACAAAATACACTCTTGCACCTGCAATTTTCATAAGGATTATACATACGAACCATTCTTTCAGCATCTGCTTACAGTTCCTCTCTCTCCTTCGTGCATAGATCAAACTGAAAGATAGGTCTTGCCAGAGTATCAATTACTGGTAACAATTCTGTCCTCCAGAATTTTCTCCACTACTTTCCTAGAATACCCTTTTTCTACTAAAGCATGTCTTTCCTCTTTCTAGTGATTCTTCAATCCTTAAACCAGTCTTGTTGATACAAAATTTGTGCACCACTTTGAAATTTTTTATTGCTACAATAAATGTCACTAAACATATTTTCTCTAAAGTGACCCTCAAAACAAATGTAGCACGTAGATCCATTAGGTATAATTCTCAACAGTGAGAAAAGTTGCATTTCTCTAACAACATAAACTTCAATGACAGACGTATTCTGTAAACACAAGCACAACTTTACACTAAATTTATGTACTGATTCCAATTGACAGTGACACAGCTATGAGTAGGAGACATAAAATTAACCATTGGAGAAAATACCCATAAAGGATACGCATTTGAAAAAATGTTACTCTGTATTTAAACAAGTTGTTACTTTTTTGAATTTGACACGCTTTCAAAATACCTAATGCATTTTTTTCCAGTATATGATGCATAATGCTCAAACACTACACTACAATTATGTTCATTTCTCCAATTCAATTTTATCTCATGTAAACAAAAAGTTGGTAGAATCTGCTGAAATTATAACAGGACTAATGATACAACATTGCTTTATTCTGTACCATTGTTGTGACTCTTTACTCCCCATATCTCCTAACATCAAAATATTTGGGGAAAAGAATTAAACTCTCAAAGAACATCTAACTAAATGCAATGGTGTCCAGGTATGTGGCATTTTCCTTGCACAATTCATGTCTGACTTGGGTGTCACATGGAGTTTGTGATTGATTAAATTACAAATAAAACAGAATGCCAGAAATGTTTGAAAACTGCAGTATGGTGCAAGGCCAGCAAAGTCAAAATTAAAAAGGCACAGAATGGATGCCCCAACACATTTTTTAGGCTGAAAATATTTTGGTCAAGAAAGAACTATAGAAGGTTATAGGGGCAAGTCCATATTTTTTATATATCAATCACCAGAAAATGATGAGCAAAGAAGAGGTCTAAGAAAAAAATCAAGAAACTTAACACTTATAGAATCATTTAAAGTGAAAAATATTGGGTATTTTCACAAGGGAAAATCAAAGTACTTTTAATGAACAGTATCTCTCATGTGAACAGTTCTGGAGCATTAGTTTCTCCATGTGTCCTAAAACCTGTATGTCTAAGCCTTCTGCCAAGCTCATGTGGAAAAATGTGACTATGAGACTGTTAAGGGAGAACTGCTACAAAGGTAAGTGTTTTCACAGTGATTGGTTAAGATTCGTGGAGTGTAAAGTATATATAAAAAGTTAAACATAAGATAACCAATTTTGGTATCAGAACATAAAATATGTCAATGACACATACACATATATATCCACAGACATACATCTGCCATTATATATATGTTCACGCCAATGTATTTATTATAGAGAAACACATAAGAACAGAACTATAAGAAAAAAATTCTTTCTAAAATTTCCATATCTGGAAGAGACAGACTAATTCATGGTAGACCAATTCTCACACAAAGAAAAAGAGAAGTAGATAAAATATAAAATTATCTCTTTGAAGACATTAGGAAACTATGATGGCAGTCAGCACCTGAAGAACCCAGTTAAAAAGAAAAGGGAAACTCACTGAAAGAATAACATTCCATATTATTTTTATTCTTACTTCAAGAGCAGAAATTGAGAAGCTGAAAAATAAACAGAGCTGTAAGCAGTGCTATAGGTTGGGAAGGAAAAGTATTGGCAGTCAGAGCCTAACGAGGTGAGATAACATAAGTAAATACTCCAGGTTTCAGGTAGAAATTACTAAGGAACACCAAATGTGGTGGCTCACGTCTATAATCCTAGCACTTTGGGAGGCCAATGCAGGTGGATCACCTGAGGTCAGGAGTTCGAGACCAGCCTGGCCAACATGGTGAAACCCCATCTCTACTAAAAATACAGAAATTAACTGGGTGTGGTGGCGGACACCTATAATCCCAGCTTCTCAGGAGGCTGATGCAGGAGAATTGCTTGCCCCCAGGAGTCAGGGGTTGCAGTGAGCTGAGATCATGCCACTACACTCCAGCCTGGGTGGCAGAGTGAAACTCCATCACCACCCTCCCCCACCAAAAAAAAAGAAAGGAAATTACTAAGAAAAACACCCTATAGTATTTATGAATCAAAAATATACCTATAACAGAACAAACACAGAAAGTCAAGATTGAAACAATTCAATTCTAGATATAGTATGGTGATCTATTTCTTAGCTATCAAAATCCTAAAGGAAATAATCTATAGGAAGAGATAGCATCATCCAGATCATCTACAATTTTTATACACGTGGCTGGTATTTAATTGAAAATTACCATAAAAGCACATTATTTGATAAAATGGAAAAAAGAAAATAGAAGGGTCCCACAAATTTTTTAGTTTTTAGAATTAATAGATATTAGACATTTAAATAACTACAACAAATATATTTCAACAAGAGCACAGAAAATTTTACCAAAGAGCTATAATTCTTAAAATAATTATGTCAAAATTATTAAACATAAAAATATAACAGCTAAAAATGAGAACTCAGTTGATTAGTTTCCCAGCCGATGAGACACTGTTCAAGAGAGGATTGGTAATCTGGAAGATAGGTCCCTGGGAAAAGTCCATTCTGAAACTCAAAGAGCAAATACAAAAACAAAACAAAAGAGAGCTTCAAAGTCATAAAGGATAATGCAAATAGGTCTAACATATATGAAACTGACATACAGACCAAAAAACAGAGGAAACCAGAAGCCATATTTGAAGAGGTAATTTCTGAGAATTTTGTAAAAATAAAAAGGGCCACAGATGTGAGATATACTGTGTAATCCAAACAGCTTAATAACAAAGAAAAATATAGTATATAACAATGGAACTATTGCAGAAAAGGTACAATGAGAAATATATATATATTTTTTTCTGAGACAGAGTCTTACTCTATTACCCAGGCTAGAGTACAGTGTTGCAATCTCGGCTTGTTGCAACCTCTGCCTCTCAGGTTCCAGTGATTCTCCTGCCTCAGCCTCCCAAATAGCTAGTATTACAGGCAAGTGCCACCACACCCAGCCAATTGTATATGGTTTTTGTTGTTGTTGTTGTTGTTGTTATTTTCAGTAGAAACGGTGTTTCTCCATGTTGGCCAAGCTGCTCTCAAACTCCTAACCTCAAATGATTCACCTGCATTGGCCTCCCAAAGTACAGGGATTATAGGCATGAGCCACCACACCCAGCCAATGAGAAAATCTCAAAAACACCAGGTAAAAAAGACACATTTTTTCTTTTAAAGAACAATAAAAAGTCCTAAAACTGACATCACAATAAAAAATTTGGAAGTTTAAAAACACTGGAATAACTACCAACAAAGTTTCAAAAGTAGAAAATATATATTCTCTTATATGTATTAAGGACATTATTTTAAAAATTTAAATATTCCCACAGATTTCTGGTTTCTGTCAAGATGAAATAGGCCCAATGAATCTTATATCTTCCCAAGATTACAACTAAGATTTCTATGCAATATATGAAAAGCAACTACATGAGAGCTCTGAAAAGTCAACAATAGCAAAAGAACTGAAAAGTAAGTCAAACCTTAAAGAACAATCAGTATGGAGGTGAGGTTACAGTATTTGGTTTTGGTTTTTGTTTATTTCTCTCTACGCTTTATCTTTTGAAAGCCTGCATGGAGTACAAAACTGCATAGCAGGTACAAATTATAAAAATTCTGAAATAAATTCTTCTTTGGGAAATAGGCCCTCTGTGGACCAAAGGGTAGAGATAATCCACCATGTGTTTCTGTTGTCTTATGTTCTTCTTTCTCCCAGCTCCCTTGGAAGCCTTACCTACTCACAAAGCTGCACTGCTGTTGAAGCAACATTAACACCTAAAATTCTAAATGGCAACAACAGGAAAATTCAAGATCATTTTTGGCCAGAGGAACCAAGAGGCCCTATGTTCCAAAGGGGTGGGGGGCAGGGGGGAGTTCCTCCTACATTTTTCTTTTTACTTGCTATTATTTTCCTGAAGTTTGAAGTTATACAAAACTGCAGGAAAGTGCAGGAAATTAAAATGCTGAGCGAGAAACTCCTGGGGAGAAGGAAGAACTGGTGAACAGGATTCCCTACTTATGTCTGTGAACTGGCTCAGGTTCTGAGCTCAACCTCATACTGTTTATGCAGAACAGATGCACATTAACACAAAAATCTTTTTAAAATAATCTATAATATAAACCAATATGCAAGTCTCACACTAAACCCTGAGTTCCAGGATAGACCCAAACAAAAATAACAAAGCCTTTGAAAACTAAATTTATATTGGAACCACTGGCCAAAGCAGATTAAACAGAATTTATATACTAAATCTAACCAGGTGGATTACCTAACAAAACACAACATGCCCCACTTACGCACACACTCTCTTACACACATACATCCTCCAAAGAATTTCACTACTACTCAAAGTTTCACAGCAAAATATTTAAAATGTAATTCATATTTATTGCACAAAGAAAGATCCAAGACAATATGACCAATCCTTGAGAAAAATGACATGAGATATCTATGCCAGAATTAATAATTTTAAAATATCCAAAATACCCAGGTGATATGGTTTGGCTCCGTTTCCCCTCCCAAATCTCATCTCAAATTGCAATTCCCGCATTTCGAGGGAGGGACCTGGTGGGAGGTGAATGGGTCATGGGGGCAGTTCCCCCCAGGCTTTTCTCGCAATAGTGAATGAGTTCTACAAGATCTAATGATTTAAAAGCATATGGCAAATTTCCCTCTTTCTTTCCTGCCACCATGTAAAACATGCCTTGCTTTTTCTTCACCTTCCACCGTTATTGTAAGTTTCCTGAGGACTTGCCAGCCATGCATAACTGAGAGTCAATTAAACCTATTTTCTTTATAAATTACCCAGTCTCAAGTAGTTCTTTTTAACAATGTGAAAATGGACTAATCCAGAAAATTGGTACCAAGAGAAGTGGGGCACTATTATAAAGATACCTGAAAATGTGGATGTCACTTTGGAACAGGGAAACAAACAGAGGTTAGAATAGGTTGAAGGGCTCAGAGAAAAAGAGGAAGACATGAGAAAGTTTGGAACTTCCTAGAGATTTGTTGAATGGTTTTTACCAAAATGATAGCATTATGGACCACAAAGGCCAGGCTGAGGTGGTCTCAGATGGAGATGAGGAACTTCCTGGAAACTGGAGCAAAGGTCACTCTTGTTCTGCTGTAGCAAAGAGACAGGCAGCATTTTGCCCCTGCCCAAGAGATCTGTGGAACTTTGAACTTGAGAGAGATGATTTGGGGTATTCTGGCATAAGAAATTTCTAAGCAGCAAAGCATCTGAGATTTTACGTGGCTTTTTCTGAAAGCCTACAGTTATATGCATTCACAAAGAGATGGCCTCAAATTGGAATTTATGTTTAAAAAGTAAGCAGATCATAACATTTTGGAAAATTTGCAGCCTGACCATGTGGCAGAAATGAAAAACCCATTACCTGGGGAAAGATTTAAGCTGGCTACAGAAATTTGCATAAGTAATAAGGAGCCAAATGTTCATCACAAAGACAATGGGGAAAATGTCTTCATGGCATGTCAGAGATCTTGGAGGCAGCCCCTCTCATCACAGGCTGAGAGGCCTAGGAGGGAATAATGGTTTCATGGGCCTGGCCCAAGGCCCCACTACTCTGTGCATCTTTGTATTCCAGCCACTCCAGCTCCAGCCATGGCTAAAAGGGGCCAAGGTACAGCTCATGCAGTTGCGGCAAAGGGAGCAAGCCCCAAACCTTAGCAGCTTCCATGTGGTGTTGGACCTCCAGGTACCTAGGATATAAAAGTTGAGTTTTGGGAGCTCCACCTAGATTTCATAGGATGTATGAAAACACCTGGATGTCCAGACAGAAATTTGCTGCAGGGGCAGAGCCCTCATGGAGAACCTCTGCTAGGACAGTGTGGAAGGGAAATGTGGAGTTGGAGTCTCCACACAGAGTATTCACTGGGCCACTGCCAAATGGAGCTGTAGAAAGAGGACCACCATTCTCTAGACCCCAGAGTAATAGATCCACCCACAGCTTGCACCATGTGCCTGGAAAAGCTGCAGATACTCAATGTCAGCCCATGAAAGCTGCTATGGGGCTATACCCTACAGAGCCACAGGGGTGGACTGTCCAAGGCCTTCAGAGCCCAATTCTTGCATCAGCATTCCCTGGATGTGAGAAATGGAGCCAAAGGGGATTATGTTGGATCTTTAAGATTTAATGAGTGTCCTGTTGGGTTCTGAACTTGCATGAGGCCTGCAGCCTTTTTGTTTTGGCCAATTTCTTCCCCATGGAGTGAGAACATTTACCCAATCCCTGTGCCCTCATTGTTTCTTGAAAGTAACTAACTTGTTTTTTATTTTACAGGCTCATAGTTGGAAGGGATTGGTTTGTCTCAGATAAGACTTTGGACTTAGACTTTTGGGTTAATGCTGAAATGAGTTAAGATTATGGGGGACTGTTAGGAACGCATGACTGTGTTTTAAAATGTGAGATTTAGGAGGAGCCAGGGCCAGAATGATAGTGTTTGGCTGTGTCCCCACCCAAATCTCTTCTAGAATTGTAATTCTGGGAGAATTGTCTTCTTGAATTGCAATTCTCCCATGTGTTAAGGAAGGGACCTTGTGGGAGGTGATTGGACTACGGGGTGGTCCCCCAAGCTGTTCGCAGAATAATGAGTTCTCATGAGATCTGAGGGTTGAAAAGTGTGCAGCAGTTCACCCCCTTCACACACTCTGTCTCCTGCTACCACATGATGAAGATCCTTGATTCTCCTTCACCTTTCACCATGATTGTAAGTTTCCTGAAACCTCCCAGTTTGACTTCCTGTTAAGCCTGGAGTCAACTAAACCTCTTTTATTTATAAATTACCTCGTTTCTGGTATTTCTTCATAGCAGTGTGAAAACTGACTAATACACCAGGCAATCTACAGATTCAATGCAATCATTATCAAAATGCCAATGGCATGTTTCACATAAATAGGAAAAAAAAAAGTGCTAAAATTTATGTAAAACCATAAAAGACCTAAATAGCCAAAGCAACCTTCAGCAAGAAATACAAAGCTGTAGGCATCACACTTCCTGATTTCCAATTACGTCACAAAGATATAATACACAAAACACCATGGTATTGATGTGTAAATTGACTCATAGACCAATGGAACAGGAAAGAAATCCCAAAATAAACCCATGCATGTACAGTCAAATAATTTTCAAGAAGATGCCAAGAACACAGTGGGGAAAGGATAGTTTCTTCAATAAACGGTATGGAAAAACTAAATATTCACCATAAAATAATGAAATTGGACCCTTATCTTACACCATACACAAAAATCAAAAGTTGTTAAAGATTTAAATGTAAAACCCGAAATGTAAAATGCCTAAAAGAAAACATAGGGAACAAACTCCTTGGCATTGATCTCAGCAATAAGTTTTTGGGTATGACACCAAAAGCACGGGTGACAAAAGCAAAATACATGGAGTTATGCCAAATTCAAAAGCTTCTGCACAATGAATAAAGAAATCAGCAAAATTTGAAGGCCACCTACAGAGTGGAAAAATATTTGCAAACCATGTATCTGATAAGGAGTTAACCTTCAAAATATGTAAGAAACCCATACAACTCAATAGCAAATAATAATAAGAAGAAGAACTCAATTTAAATACAGGCTACAGACTTAACTAGACGTTTATCCAAAGAAGACACACAGATATCCAATATGTTTATGAAAAGGTGCTCCTGTTTACAATAGCAAAGACCTGGAACCAACCCAAATGCCCATTGAAGATAGACTGGACAATGAAAATGTGGCACATATACACCATGGAATACTATGCAGCCATAAAAAAGGATGAGTTTATGTCCTTTGTAGGGACATGGATGAATCTGGAAAACATCATTCTCAGCAAACTGACACAAGAACAGAAAATGAAACACCGCATGTTTTGCGGCGGGTGTTGAACAATGAGAACACGTGGACACAGGGATGGCAGCATTACACACTGGGGTCTGTTTCGGGGGAATAAGGAAGAGAAAGCGGTGGATAGGGAGGTTGGGGAGGGATAAAATGGGGAGAAATGCCAGATATAGGTGACAGGGGGATGGAGGCAGCAAACCACATTGTCATGTATGTACCTATACAACAATCCTGCATGATCTGCACATGTACCCCAGAACGTAAAGTGCAATAGAATATATTTTAAAAATTCCAGCAATATGTAGCATAACAGTGTCAATGTAATTAGCAGGACTGAAATGAATATTTAATAATATTGTATTGTAAATTTTGTTGGTCTTTTTGACAAAAATGAACAATAACTAAAAAAAACGGCACTCAATACCACCAATAATCAGGATAATGCAAATCAAACTATCGTAAGATATCGCAAATGATAAGTTGGTTATTATTAAAAATAAAGTGTTGGTGAGAATGTGGAGAAAACAGAACTGTGATGGAAAGATTTATTAATATAGCCATCATGGAAAACAGTATGGAATAGCTTCCTTCAAAAATTAATAACAGAACTACCATATGATCCATCAATTCCATTTCTGGGTATCTAGCCAAAGGAAATGAAATCAGTATGTCAAAGTGATACCTGCACTCCAAAGTTTGTTGCAGCATTATTCACAATAGCCAAATTATGGAAACAACCTATGTGTTTATCAACAAATGAATGCATAAAGAAAATGTGATACATATATTATTCATATACATATGAAATCATATAAACCTTAAAAATAAGAAAATCTCATTTGCAATAATATGGATGAACCCAGAAGACATTATGCTAAGTGAAGTAAGCCAGACACAAAAGAAAAATATGGCACAATCTCATTTGTAAGGGGAATCTAAAAATAGTTAAATTCATAGAAGCAGAGATTAGAATGGTGATTATCAGAGGTAGAAGTTTGGTGTAAATAGGAAGATGTTGGGCAAAGAGTAAAATGTTTCAATTATGTAGGATAAATTCCAATGATCTAATGTATAGTTTGGGTACTACAGATAATATTTTATTGTACACATCAAATTTGCTAAGAAAGTAGATATTAAGTGCTCTTATCACAAAAAACTACATTGAGATAAATATGTTAATTCACTTGACTGTAGTAATCAGTTCAGTCTATATGTGTATATCAAATCATCACACTGTATACTTTAATTAGAAAATAAAATAGGGATGTCAGTATCAGGATGACTTAAATGTTGAAATTATAGACAGACTTTAAATCATCTACCTATAAATGTATTCATTTTATTTTCCAGGATTTTTAAAAAAGTATTGTTTCAATGTAAAACAAGTCTAAATAAATAATATAAAAAAGAAGTATGTATATGTATTACATAAGAGGCTGGCCCTTATAGATTTATTTTCTCTTTAATTGATGGTATCTTATATAATACTATCAAATAAATCAATGCTTCTCAAACATTAATGTGCATGCTTATTACCTGGAAATATTATTCAAATGTATAGAATAATCCAGTAGATCTGGGATCTGACATGACATTCTATTCTTCTCACAAACTCCCAGGTACTGCCGATGAATAATATTAGTAGTAATATAATAAAACCTTGGATTTTTAAGTATATTTGAAAAGTATTGGGAGTCATGCTATTATATATTACTTAAATGACCTAAACAATTTTTTTCTTAATTTTTAAAGCCTCAATATTTCATTATAAAGCTAGTTACTGCTACTGTTTTTAATAGAGCTAATTAAAGGGTTATTTGTGTTTCTTCTTTTCTTCACTGAATGACCAAGAAGCAAATATTAAAAATCATTTAGGATGAGAAGTTACACACAGTTTTTGACCAAGATGGTCCCTACTTTTAAAAAATGTAATATTAAATGGTTTGCCTGATAATTCCTCATCATAAAGCACACACATGGATACACACACACATACATCTGTCAAACAACTTTTAAAATATACTAGAATATGAGCTCTTTTGTGGGAAAACACATTTTAAGTATGATATACTACAAGCCACTTTCATTCATATATAAAATTGAGTTTCATTAATGTTTATGGCAGCTAGTGAAATTTCAGATAAGAAAGTAGACAAGTGCCTATAATTAAGTAGTTCAGCTTTTTTAAATTTCCAGAAAACAGAATTCCATCTAGAAACTTAAAATTATACTAAAACATTTCTAAATTTCTCATAGAGAAAAATAAACATCAGAAAATGAAAGCAGGTCATAAATTATTCAACAAAATGAAAAGTATTTATGGTCTAACCACAAAGAGAAAGGACTGCGATTTAACCCCTCTGATTTTAGATTCCAGGCAACTATTACAATTTGTAAAGGCCAGGAAATCCTAGGGTTATTTTGCAAATAATTTATAACTCATTGTGTTCTATTTCAAACTGCAGTACAAATGAAGAGGGAAAAAAAAAAAACTTTCAGTAAAACGAAATACTAAAATGGCACACTTTTCAATTAATGCTACGGTATCCAAGGTAACCTGATAATAACTAAATGGTAAAATTTGAAATGAATTACCACAGGAAAATGCAAAAGGTTAAATTACATAAAAGGGTTTACAATAGTAAGCAGTTATTTAGCTAACTCTAGAATTTCTAACAGCATATCAAAAAATGTATTATAAAAAGGATTTTCTGTTTTCAAATATTTTATATAACAAGTTTAATCAGTAATAATTTTATGAGTTTTATTGTAAGCATAATACATGTGGACAGTGCATCACTGGAAGATGCCTTTAAATTGTTCACCTGATTGCCCTTACTAGTAAAAAGTATACACAAAAAATTATGTTTATGATGCAATAAAATTATAATTCAAAGGTAAGTGACTATAACTATTCTAACATATAGATATGTGTCTACTGCTTTTGGGTTGTATATTTTTAAACTTATTCCATATTTTCATGAGGATTCACTTGCATGTATATTCCTGCCACTCCTCTGTGAGAACTTTGAAGGCTTGGATCATATCCTTTTTATTTCCACATCTCTCCGCAAGCATCTTGACCATGTAAGTTATCAGTAAACTTTAAGTGAATATATGATTGTTTTAGAGTCTGGATTTCTTTCCTGAATAATCACGTGAGAGTCTTTCTTTTATGGTTAAAATAATATTCTGATACCCGTTAAAATAATTTTCAAACTCTTAAAATAAATGTCAGTTTTAATGTAAGCACCAATAAATAGGCTAGTGGTTTTCCACTTTCAAAATTCAGAGCTCTCTTTCCCTTTCATTCAAAAATACAGATAAATTCTTACAATGACAGATCCACTCAAGCTATATATTCAAAAGAATAAAACGGTTCCCTACATGAGTATGTGCCCTTCCACAGGCTTCCCAGTCTATAGTAAAAATGTATTGATGACTCAACAGAAATTTATTTTAGTATTGACTCTGTATCTGGCAATGGGCAAATATATGAAGAAAATAGAAACCTCAACTTCATTCAGTATTCGGTTGGGAAGAATAGAGACACAGGGAAATATTAAACAAAGAGCTATACATGTAAGTGCTGGGGGTATACTCAGGAATTCTTTGGTTGACTTAACTGGCTACTGTACCTCAGAATTAATAATCTGAAGTTTGGAACTGCTTACCTTGGAAAGTTACTCCAACAATGCTGCCAACATCCAAACACAACTGAAATACATCCCTTAGTATTATATTACCTTTCTGGAAGTTTTCTAAATACACAATGAATGAGTCATTCTTGCTACTTTGTAACGTTGATACCCCAGATTTCATTTTCCTTGGTATTCACAATTCATACAGGCTTTTCTCCTTTAATATGCAATGCTAAACACAAATACATTCATTTTAAGTGAATTTTAGTGTTGATATTTAATGTTTATTTTTATTACAATAGCTTATCCCCACCCTATATATAGGTAAACCAAATCTCTCGTTATTTTTCTTTATTTCTTCTACCCATTTCCTTTTATGTTGCTTTGTTTTCATTTTCATTTTTATTAGAGGTGAAAAACAATATCCCATTTCTCATTTTTATAAATATAAGGTGTACAAGTGCAGTTATGCACAATGCTTAGATTCCATAGTAGTGAAGTGTAGGCTTTAAGAGCAGCCATCACCCAAATAATACATATTGTGCCCATTATGTAATTTCTCATCCCTCAACTTTCTTCTTCCCTCCCACCCTTCTGAGTCTCCAATATCAATCCGCCCTCTATGTCCATGTGTACACATTTTTTAGCTCCCACTTACAGGTAGAACATTTGATATTGAACTTTATGTTTCTGAGTTGTTTCACTTAAGTTAATGGCTTCCAATTCAATCTGTGTTGCTGCAAATGGCATGACTTATTTTTTACTGCTGAACAGCATTCAATTGTTTATATATAATTTTATATACTATATATTTTATTTTTGTCATTTTTTTCTTCAACTTTTATGTTCAGGTGTACATGTGCAGGATGTGCGGATTTGATACATGGGTAAATATATGGCATGTGGGTTTGCTGCACAGATCATCCCCTCACCTAGGTATTAAGCCCAGCATCAATTAGCTATTCTTCCTGATGCTCTCCCTGCCCCCACAAGTCCTGTCTAACAGGACCCACTGTGTGTTGTCCCCCCACCCATCTTTCCATGTGTTCTCATCATTCAACCATCACTTATAAGTGAGAACACGCAGCGTTTCTTTTTCTGTTCCTGTGTTAGTTTGCTGAGGACAATGGCTTCCAACTCCATCCATGTCCCTGCAAAGGACATGTTCTCATTCCTTTTTATAGCTGAATAGCTGACAGTATTCCATGGTGTGTATATACCACATTTTCCTTATCCAGTGTATCACTGATGAATGTTTAGATTGATTCCATGACTTTGCTATTGTAAACAGTGCTGCAATGAACCTACATATCCATATAGCTTTATAACTGAATGATTTATATTCCTTTGGATATATACCCAGTAATGAGATTGCTGGGCCAAATGGTATTTCTGGTTCTAGATCTTTGAGGAATTGTTATACTTTCCTTACAATGGCCGAACTCATTTACACTTCCACTAACAGTGTAAAAGTGTTCCTTTTCTCTGCAACATCACCATCATCTGTTGTATTTATTGCAGCACTGTTTTCAATAGCATAGACATGGAACCAACCCAAATGCCCATCAGTAATAGACTGGATAATGGAACATGTGGTACATAAGCAGCCATAAAACAGAATGAGATGCTGTCCTTTGCAGTGACATGGATGAAGGTGGAAGCTATCATCCTCAGCAAACTAGCACAGGAACACAAAACCAAAACCACATGTTCTCACTCATAAGTGGGAGTTGAACAATGAGGACACATGGAGACTTGGACAAAGGGAGGGGAACAGCACACACTGGGGCCTGTCAGGGCTTGGGGGGGCCAGGGGAGAGACAACACCAGGACAAATAGCTAATGTATGTGGGGCTTATACCCTAAATGACGAGTTGATAGGTGCAGCAAGCCATCCTTTCTGCACGTGTATCCCAGAACTTTAAAGTAAAATAAAAATTTAAAAGACATAAATGTGGCTAAAAAAACGTGAAAAAATGCTTAACATCACCGATCATTAAAAAACTGCAAATCAAAACCACTTGAAATTTCTCATTTATATCCCAAACTGATTTTCTTTGTATTATTTGTTCAGATTTATCTTATATTCCATTCAGCCTCTTTAAAATTAATATTTTGAATTCTTATATGACATTTCAAACATTTCTTTTTAGTTAGGCTCCATTGCCAGAGATTACTGTGCTCCTTTGAAGATTTCTTAACACCTTGCTTTTTCATATATTCAGAATTATTATGCTGATTTCTCCACATCTGAAGAAACAATCAATTCTTATTTTTTAATTTATCAGGGTGTTATATAGTTTGGATATGTGTCTCCTTCAAATCTCATGGTGAAATGTGACTGCCAATATTGGAGGGATGGAGAGTATGAGATGTTTGGGTCACAGGGTGTACCTCTTTTGAATGGCTTGTGCCATCCCCGTGATAAGTGAGTTCTCACTGTGGTAATCCACCTAAGAGTTGTTTAAAAGGCTATGGCACCCCCTCCAGCTTGCTCCCTCTCTCATCCTGTGATGTTCCCGCTCCCCCTTCACCTACCACTGTGAGTGAAATCTTCCTGAGGCCCTGACCAAAAGCAGATGCCAAGGCTATCCTTCCTCTACAGCCTTTTGAACAGTAAGACAAAATGAACTTGTTGTCTTAATAAATCACCCAATCTCAGGTATTCATTTATAACCACACAAATGGACCAACCCAGGGTGGGACTTTTTTCTTAAGGATGTGATAATGATTTATGTTGGATAGAGCCATTTGGTTTTGCTTCTGGGTGCATTCAGTAGTGACAACTTTGTATAATTTTCTTGGTTAATGTGGTGGCTTTCTCAAACGCCAGTTGCAGTAGTAGTGTACTGCAAAGTGAGTGGGCTCACTAACTTCTGAGAATCCAAGGTTGTGTGGACAATGGTGACAGCAGAAGTCACAAGAAGCCTATCTCACTCCCAAGTGCTCTGCACTTGTGTCAGCAGATTTTCTGTTGGGTTACATAAGTGGTGCTTGCAGCAAAGAGTCACCTTCAGTAGTAGCAATAGGGTTTATGCTGGACCTTTTTCTATGCCTGGAAAAGTGCTCCAGAGTCCCTGGTAGTGGGTTGTGCCCTAGAGCAGTCAAGGGCCTGGGTCCTGCCTTTTGCATAGGATGAAGTGGGGAAGTTGGGTGAAGCCAGACCAAGGAGGCCTGCATGTCAATGGTATGTGTAAGCACAAGCCCTAACAGGGGTCACAGGTAGTCCTCAGACTGCTGAAGAAAGGTGCTATCTCTGTGTAAGAGAGGCAGTCCCAGCACCATGGCCTTGCAGGCGATAATGGGATCTTTTTTCCTTTCACATACCTGACCCAGTTTTCAGGATATTCAGTTAGGTTACATAATATAATTTCTCTTTTAGTTATTCTTTGACCCATTGTTTCAGAGCATGTTGTTTAACTTCCATGTATTTGTGAAGTTTTTGAAATTACTCCTTATTAATCTGAATCCACATAATAGTATTTTGAAAAAGCACTTGATATGATTTTAAATTTATTAAATTTGTTAAGATTTGTTTTCTGGCCTGACATATGATACATAATGTAAAACTATTCATCTTCTCTTGAGAAGAATATGGATTCTGATGCTGTTAGATGGAAAGTTCTATAAATCTGTTAGGTCCATTTCAAAAGTATAGTGTAAGTCCTTATTGATTTTCTGTATTGATGATCTGTCCATAGCAGAAATTGAGATTCTAAAGTCCCTTGCTATTATTGTATTATAGTCTATATTTTACTTCAGACCTAGTAACATTGGTTTATGTACTTCGGTGCTCCAGTGTTAGGTAGTGGGAGAATTATTACTGATTCAATTTATAATGTTGTATAAAACGTGTTGTTATATCTTCTTGAGGAATTGACAACTTTATCATTTTATACTGACCTTTTTTGTCATTTTTTATGGTTTTTGATGTAAATTCTACTTTATTTGATATAAGTATAGCTACTGCTGCTCTTTTTTGGTTTCTATTTGCACGGAATATATTTCTGCATTTCTTCACTTTCATTCTCTGAGTGTCCTTATAGTTGAAGTGAATCTCTTGTAAGAAGACTGGGTCTTTTAAAAATATCTGTATTATTCCATTCATGCTGCTGATAAAGACGTACTTGAGACTGGGCAATTTACAAGAGAAAGAGGCTTACTGGACTTAGAGTTCCATATGGCTAGGGAGGCCTAACAATCATGGTGGAAGGAAAGAAGGAACAAGTCACATCTTACATGGGTGGCAGCAGGCAAATAAAGAATTTATGAAGGGAAACTCCCATTCTTAAAACGATCAGATCTATGAGACCCATTCACTTTCATAAGAACAGCATAGGAAAGACCCACCACATTATTCAGTCATCTCCCACTAGGTCCCTTTCACAACACTTGAAAATTATGGGAGCTACAAGATGATATTTGTGTGGGGACACAGAATCAAACCATATCATTACCTCCTGGCCCCTCTCAAATCTCATATCTTCACATTTCAAAATGAATCATGCCTTCCCAACAGTCCTCCAAAGTCTTAACTAATTTCAGCTTTAACTCAAAAGCCTATAGTCCAAAGTCTCATCAGAGACAAGGCAAGTCCCTTCTGCCTATGAGCCTGTAAAATCAAAAGCAAGTTAGTTACTTCATAGATACACTGGGGGTACAGTCATTGGGTATCTACAGCCATTCCAAATGGGAGAAACTGGGCAAAACAGGGGGGATACAGGCCCCATGCAAGTCCAAAATTCAGCAGGGCAGTCAAATCTTAAAGCTCCAAAATGATCTTCTGGGACTCCATGTCACACCACCTGGTCATGCTGATGCAAGAGGTAGGTTTCCATAGTTTTGGGAAGCTCTGCCCCTGTGGCTTTGCAGGGTAAAGCCTCCCTCTCAACTGCCTTCATAGACTGGCATTAAGTGTCTGTGGCTTTTCCTGGTGCAAGGTGTCAGTGGATCTACCATTCTGGGGTCTGGAGGATGGTGGTCCTTTTCCCACAGCTGAGACTCCACCTCTGCAGTAAATGTCTGCCTGCACACCCAGACATGTCCATACATCCTCTGAAATCTGGGTGGAGGTTCCCAAACCTCAGTTCTTGACTTCTGTGCAGCCACAGGCTCAACACCATCTGAAAGCTGCCAAGGCTTTGGGTTTTCACCCTCTGAAGCCATGGTCTAAGCTATGCCTTGACCCCTTTTAGTCACAGCTGGAGCAGCTGGGATGCAGGGCATCAAGTTTCTAAACTGCACACAGCACAGGGTCCCTAGGCCCAACCCACAAAACCATTTTTTCCTCCTATGCCTTGGGCCTGTGATGGGAGGGGTTGCTGTGAAGACTTCTGACATGCCCAAGAGACATTTTTCTCATTGTCTTGGGGATTAATATTCAGCTCCTCATTACTTATGCAAAGTTTTGCAGCCAGCTTGAATTTCTCCTCAGGAAAATTGCATTGTATTTTCTATTGCATTGTCAGGCTGCAAACTTTCCAAACTTTTATTCTCTGCTTTCCTTTTAAAAGTGAATCCCTTTAAAAGCACCCAAGTCACATCTTGAATGCTTTGCCAATTAAAAATGTCTTCTTCCAGATACCCTAAATCATCTCTCTCAAGTTCAAAATTCCACAAATATGGAGGGTAGGGGCAAAATGCCACTAGTTTCTTTGCTAAAACATAATGAGAGTCACCTTGCACCTGTTCCCAAAAAGTTTCTCATTTCCATTGGAGGCTTCCTCTGCCTGGACTTTATTGTCCATATCACTATGAGCATTTTAGGCAAAGCCATTCAACAACTCTCCAGGAAGTTCCAAACTATCTCACATTTTCCTATCTTCTTTTGAGCCCTCCAAACTCTTCCAACCTCTGCCTGTTATCCAGCTCCAAGGTGGTTTCCACGTTTTCAGGTGTCTCTTCAGCAATGCCCCACTCTCCTGGTACCAATTTACTGTATTAGTCCATTTTCACACTGCTAATAAAGACATACCTGAGACTGGGCAATTTACAAAAGAAAGAGGTTTTATGGACTTAGAGTTCCACATGGTTGGGGAGGGCTCACAATCATGCTCTAAGGCAATGAGGAGCAAGTCAGGTCTTACATGGATGGCAGTGAGCAAAGAAAGAGCTTGTGCAAACTCCCACTCTTAAAACCATCAGATCTCATGAGACCCATTCACTATCATGAGAACGGCACAGGAATGAACCATCCCCATGATTCCATCATCTCCCACTGGGTCCCTCCCATAGCATCTGGGAATTATGGGAGCTACAAGATGAGATTTGCATGGGGACACAAAGCTAAACCATATCAACAACCATTCAACCTTCCTATGTCTTTTGATTAGAGAATTTAATCCAGTTTCATTCCATGTAATTCTTGATAGGTTAGGCCTTATGACTGCAATTTGTTCCTTGTTTTCTGGTTGTGTGTAAACCCTTTGTTGCTTTCTTACTGTATTCCTTTGTTATTAGGTGATCTTTTCAAGTATTATGCTTTGATTCCTGACTTTTCATCTTTTGTGTATCTACTATGATCAATCCTAAAACAGGAGAATGACTAAACTACAAGAGAAATATACCTATTACATAGCAGAATTAAGTCTAAGAGGTAGGTCTTTGAGCATTTAATGAAATTTTGAAACTATAAGCAAATTTTTCAAGTAGTAAACAAAATCTATGGACCAATCCTACAATAGTGCATGACAAAAATAAAATGTTTTAAAATTGCTATTGTGATAATTTTAAATGATTTACTAAAGAGTTGCTAATTCTGACTAAAAACTACATAGAAATAAAAAATAAAACAGACGAACAAACTGAGGTATTATTCAAACAACTATTCCTAAAATTGCTTCAATAGAAGCATGATAATTAAATTGATAAATCAGAAAAAAATTCTGGAGGAGATAGACCAAGGCGGCTGAATAGAACCCTCCAGTTATTGTCCTCTGGCAGGAACACCAAACTGAGCAACTCTCCACACATAAAACTGCCTTTGTAAGAACCCAAAATTAAGTAATGACAGTATATTACTTAAACATCATATCAAGGAAAGAGGTACTGAAAAGGGAAGAGAAAACACTTTTGAATTGCCAACACCACCCCTTTCCCATCCCCCAGCAATGACAGTGGTGGGGATGGAGAGTACAGTCTGTGGAAGTTTGCATTAGAACTCAGTACTGCCCATCACAGCAGAAAGCAAAATGGGAAGAAACTGACTGGCACTCACGGGGGAGCAGTTAGACGTGCCCTAGCCAGGACTATTAATCAAACCCAGTGGTCAGAACCTGTGTTCTGGCAAGCCCAGGCACCATGGGCTAAAGTGCTCTGGGATCCCAAATAACACTGAAGGCTGTCCAGGCCACAAGGACTATAACCTAGTGAGAAACCAGTTGGGTCAGCCAACAAAGAGCTTACATCACCTCTCCTCCAACCACAGGCTACGAAGATTACAGATCTAGAAGAGACTCCTTTTCTCCACTCAATGAGATTACACAGAAGAGTAAAGACCATAGGGGAAGGGTAAGAATAAAAAAACTACATATCAGGTACTATGCTTATTACTTGGATGATGCAATAATCTGTACATCAAATACCTGTGACATGCAATTTACCCATACAAGAAACATACATATATATTCCTCGGACCTAAAATAAAAGTTGGAAAGAAAAATAACTGAAAATAAATACACAAAAAATAAACAGCAAGAAATTTTAAAATGTCACCATAAGAAATAATATTCACCAAAAGGAATACTAGAAAATAGAGAAGACAACAAAACAAGCAGAATGTAACTGAATGTAAATGTACTAAACTATTCAATAAAAATACATAGTAGATGAATAGATTTTTTGAAAAAAATGACTCAACAATCTGCTACCTACAAGAAATATACTTCACCTATAAAGACATGCACAGATTTAAAATAAAAGTATGGAAAAAGACAGTTCATGCAAATGGGAAAAAAAAAAAAAACAGTAGCAGAAGAAAAAGTACATTTCAAGACAAAAACTGTAAAAAAAAAAAAAAAAAAAAAAAAAAAAAGCATCACAGATTATTATATTATAATAAAGGGGCCAAACTAGCAAGAGAATATAACAATTGTAAGTATATATGCATTAAATACTGGTATGCAAAGAAAATATTATTAGATCTAAAGAGACAAATAGACCCCAATACAGTAAGAGCTGGGGACTTCAACACCCTACTGGTAGCATTGGACAAAACCTTCCGACAGAAAATCAACAAAGAAACATTAGACTTAATCTGTAATATAAACCAGACAGACAGAATAGACACTTACAGAACATTTCTTCTAACAGCAACAGAATACGCATGTTTTTGCTTAACATATAGATCATTCTCAAGGATAGACCATATGTTAGACTACAAAACAAGTCACAAAAAAATCCAAAAAAAAATTGAAGTTATATCAAGTGTCTTCTTTTACCACAATGGAATAAAACTATGAAGAAAAATAAGAGGATTGTTGAAAGCTATACAAACACATGGAAATTAAACAATGTACTCCTGAATGACCAGTTGGTCAATGAAGAAATTATAAAATTTTAAAATTTCCTGAAACTAATGATAATTAAAGCACACATATCAAAACCAATGGAATACAGCAAAAGCAACACCAAGAGTAATGCATATAGCAGTAAGCATCTAGGCAAAAAAGAAAAAATACTTTAAATAAACAACTTAATGATATATTTTAAAGAAATGGAGGAGCAAGAGCATACCAAACCCAAAATTAGTAGAAAAAAAGAAGCAATAAAGATCAGAGCAGAAATAAATGAAATTGGAAGAAGAAAAATATAAAGATAATGAAAAGTTGTTTTTTGAAAAAATAAGCCCAATTGTGAATACTTTACCCAGACTAACTTAAGAAAAAAAAAAGAGAGAGAACCCAAATAAATAAAGTCAGAGATGATGAATGAGACATTACAGACACCACCACAGAAATTCAAAGGATCATTAGAGACTAATATGAGCAACTACATACCAATGAATTGGAAAATCTAGAAGAAATGGATAAATTTCTTACATACATACAACCTACCAAGATTGAACCATAAAGAAATGCAAAACCTGAACAGACCAATATCAAGCAATGAAATAAAGCCCTTGAAAAATGTATCCCAACAACAACAAAAGTCTGGTGCATGACAGCCTCACTGCTGAAATTTACCAAACATTTAAGTAATTGAAACCAATCCTACTCAAACTATTCCATCAAATAGAAGAGTAGACACCTCCAAACACATTCCATAAAGCCAGTATTACCCTGATAGCAAAACCAAACAATGACACAGCAAAACAAGAAAACTAAGACCAGTATCTCTGATATTGACACAAAAATCCTAAATAAAATGCTATCAAACTATTTTCAACACAACATTCCAAAAGTCATACATGATAACCAAGTTGGATTTATCCCAGAGATATAAGGATGGTTAAACATATGCAAATCAATGTGATACATCATATCAACAGAAAGGATAACAAAAAATGTGTATATTCCTTAATTGTTAGATACAGATATCAATATATGTACATTTGATTATGCCCTAAAAATTGTGTCAACATTCCTAAAAGGCTATATTATTTTTGAAATCTGGAGGTCTTCTGTTGGTATTTTGTTTCTGTTTCATATTTTGTTTTTATTAAATATATGATCATTTGTATTATTTTAAACATAGTTTATAACTGATACCTAATAATACTCGTTACTTGAAGGCCTTGATGTTCTAAATATACTTTTTGCAGTCAATAATGACTATGGCTAATGGATTCCTGTTTCTTTTTAAATTTTTAATTTTTGACCGTAAGTTCATGTTTGATGAAATTTTGTACATAAAACTTGGAGGCCTGTGTTGTAGTGAGTTCTTCAGATTTCTTTTGCATTTGCTTCTGCTAGGTGTCTCAGGAGTATAGTAATTCAAAAACCCTTTTTAAATATTAATTTTTATCTTCTGATAAGATCACAGGGACACAAAAGTTCCAAGTTCAAATCCACATGAAGATAGGACTAGGATGATAAATTACCACAGTAGACTTTTAAAAAAATTTTCTAAAATACAAGTCATAACAGGAAAACTTGACTGTCATCTTCCTTAGCCAGTGTGAGAAGATGTTTTGGATAAAAGATGTTGTTTCTTAAGGATCCCAGCATTTTTGAAGATAATTTGAACTCTCATTTTTATAAGAATTCAAAACCTTATCTCCATCCCACTCTGATATGGTTTGGCTGTGTTCCCGCCCAAATCCCATCTTGAATTCCCACGTGTTGTCAGAGGGACCCAGTGGGAGGTAGTGGAATCATGGGGGCAGGTCTTTCCCATGCTGTTCTCCTGGTAGTAAATAAGTCTCTCGAAATCTGATAGTTCTAAAAAGAGGAGTTCCCCTGCACAAGCTCTCTTTGCCGTTGACATCCACATAAGACATGACTTGCTCCTCCCTGCCTTCTACTGTGATTGTGAGGCTTCCCCAGCCATGTGGAACTGTAAGTCCAATTAAACCTCTTTCTTTTGTAAATTGCCTAGTCTCGGATATGTCTTTATCAGTGGCATGAAAATAGACTAATACACACATCCATGTAGCTATTACTACTCAAACACCTTGGTTGCCGAAATCTACCATACTTCCCCAAGTCCCACAGAACAGCCTAGTTTCAGTTTCTGTGTAGAGGAGCAAGTTGATTTTTATCATATGCACTATTAATCTCCCATATTTGTTCCTTGACCAGTTATCTATTTAAAGAATACAGATTGCATTTCATTCAACATTTCCATTTATTTTGTGTCAAGGCTATTTTAGGATAGTTAATGTATCTGATATTGCTGGAAACACACCAAATATTATTTTCCTATACTCGTTATTAATATTTGTCACATTTTTCTTTTTGCTACCTGGAAGAACCTATAAGAACATCAAACCCTTTGAGCCTGTCTTGATCAGGACAGGCTGTTCTTGCAGAGAAAAAGCCCCTTCTCCTTCTGACTACAAGTATGTGTCTTCATTTGAGAGGTTAACCAAATGCAATCAGGAACATAAAAGAGAGCAGATGGTAAATAATTTCTTTTGTTTATTTTTGTAATCCTGTTATGTTGCTATAACAGGATACCACAAACTGAGTAATTTACAATGAACAGAAATTTATTTGACTCATGGTTACAGAGTCTGGGAAGTTCCAGAATATGACACTGGCATCTAGCAAGAGCCTTTGTGCTGTGTCATCCCATGGTAGAAAGTACAAGAGTAAAAGAAAGCAAGAGTGATTGAAGAAGAGAAGGCTAAACTCACTCTTATAAGAAAGCCAGTCTCAGGATAACTAACCCAGCCCCACAATAACAACATTAATCCATTCACAAGGGCAGAGCCCTCGTGACTTAATCATGTCTTAATGGTTTCAACTTCCCAGCACTGTTGCATTAGTGATTGTTTCCAACACATCAACTTTGAGGGACATATTCAAGCAATCTGCTATCACCATCTCCCCAATGTTACAAAGAATAAGACATTTCACCAGTTTAAGTCCCTGTATGGCAAATCCAAAAATCCTCTAGGTTCACACTAACTGTCTGCAGTTAAACCTCTTGATCTACAGAGACCTTTTTTATCAGACACATTTTAGAAAACATATTTGTCTTTGGCTACATTGCCTTACCACCTTCCTGTTTCCTACTACTATCTCTAGTACCCCATTTAGAAATTGAGAGAAAAGAATTACATGACAGTCATTTTAACATGAAGTACTTCTTTTTGGCAGGAAACAGTTGTGATCTAATAGCAGAATACCGCATGAGCACAGCAACAGCATGATATGACTTGATTAACACTTCCCTCACACCACCTGAGACATGCTGTGCACACAGTGAATGTCCAACAATCACTTGTTCATTGATTTATTAAATAATTATTCAACTGGAATAAATTATCAAACACCTTCCATATGTCAATGTCTTCAGCTAACTAAAACACTATTTGTATTTCAGAAAAATGAAGTCAAATATTCACTAAAACTGTACATTTGTAAGGTGATGATGAACCAAATTTGTCATTTTAGTTTTCCCTTGGTGAATTTCTAGATCATGTTATCCTTTGGCTTTACAAGTTTTTAAATTCTACAAATGTCTCTCCGTTGTTGTATAATTATTCATCATTCATTTTGGGGGAAATGTGCATGTGCCCTTAACATTTTAAGAAATGTAGTTAACAGGCCCTTACTTTTAGGTCCTTTCAAACCATAAGGAAAAAGAAACAAACTTTCCAAAAGCCTTCCTTTATTTAATAAGTACTGAGAATGTCTTCTATTTATACATTGTGCTGAAATATTCTTTTTAAACTAATCTGAATATATTTTTCAACTGCTAGTTATAGAGATCTGAAAACAGGTAACAGTATTTTTCATTATTGAAAAGAAAGTGGTCCCTTCATTCATTCAGGGATCATTATCTATGAGTCTCAATTTACAGAATCAGCTAGTTAGCCAAAAAGACTTATGAGTAGCCAAAACAGATATTAGCAAGTTTATGTGATGACTACAGAATTATGGCGGGGGGGAGAGAGAGCACAAAGAAGAAAGAGAAGACAGAAAAGAGGGAACTGAGAGATGGCTAAAAGCATATTGACAGAAGTGAAGTTGAAGAAGCGAAGTTGAAATTTTGAAAATGAAGATAGAAAATCATAGAAGTAAACACCTCAAAGCCAGTATGAAATTTAAAATGGAGATAAACTTATACATCTGAAGAACAATAGAGATCATGGGCCTATTACACAATAACTGATACAGATTGTCCCTAACTTACCATCGTTTGACTTATAATTTATTGACTTTACAACTATGTAAAACTGATATCCAATTTAGTAAACTCTTTGACTTACAATGGGTATGTCCAGGTAAGCACACTCTAATTAAAAAAAATTTAAGTCAAAAATATTTTCAGCTTATGATGGATTATTGTGACATAGCCCCATCGTAAGTCAGAGCATTAGTGTTTACCATTATGTTCATGGTGAATCAAAACTCATTTATTCAAGTTCAAACTATTCCATATAATAGAGTTATTACAAATTATCAATTTTGGAAACATATCCATCAAACTTGGTAAATAACCCCCGAAATATGTTTAGTATCTAAAGGGATTTTTTTTTACCTCAGTTCTTAATAAATTAACATGTCATTTCTTTTTTATAATTTTTGTTGGTACATAGTAGTGTATACTTATGGGTTACATGAGATATTTTGATACAGGTATGCAATGTGTAATAATCAAATCAGTGTAAATGGGGTATCCATCACATCATGCAGTTATCCTTTGTGTCACAATCTAATTACACTCTTTTCATTTTTAAAATGTACAATTAAATCATTTTTAACTACAGTCACTCTGTTGTGCTAGCAAATACTAGGTCTCATTTACTCTATTTTTTGTACACATTAACCAGTATACTTCCCCCAACCCCTCCGATTCTTCCAACTACCTTTCCCAGCTTCTGGTAATCATCCTTTTACTCTCTATCTCCATGAGTTCAATTGTTTTAATTTTTAGCTCCCCCAGGTAAGTGAGAACATGTGAAGTTTGTTTTTCTATGCCTGGCTTACTTCGCTTTACATAATGACCTACATTTCCATCCATGTTGTTGCAAATGGCAGAATCTCGTTCTTTCTTATGGCTGAATAGTATTCCATTGTGTACCACATTTTCTTTATCCATGCATCTGTTGATGGACATTTAGATTGCTTCCAAATCTTTACTATGTGAACAGTGTTGCAATAAACACAGCAGTATGGATATCTCTGTGATATACTGATTTCCTTTATTTTGGAGATGTACTTCACAGTTTCATTGCTGGATCATACAGTAGCTCTATTTTTCGTTTTCTGAGGAGCCTTCAAACTGTTCTTCAGAGTGGTTGTACTAATTTATTTTCCTGCCAACAGTGGATTAGAGTTCCCTTTTCTACACATCCTTGTCAGCATTTGTTATTGCCTTTTAGATATAAGCCATTTTAACTGCAGTAAAATGGTATCTCACTGTAGTTTTGAGGTGCATTTCCCTTGTGATCAATGATGCTGACCATCTTTTCATACACGTTTGACATCTGTATGTTTTTTGGGAAACGTCTATTCAGATCTTTTGTCCATTTTTTAAATTGTATTACATTTTTGTACAGAGATCCTTATATATATAGTTTCATACATTTTCTTCCATTTTGTGAGTTGTCTCTTCATTTTTTTGTTTCTTTGGCTGTGCAGAGGTTTTTAATTTGATATCATTCTGTTTGTCTATTTTTGATTGCCTATGTTTGTGGCATATTATTAAAATAAATCTTTGCCCAGATCAATGTCCTGGAAAGTTTTCCCAATCTTTTAATAATTTTTTAGCTTGAGGTCTAAGATTTAAGTCTTTAATCCATTTTTATTTGATTTTTGTATAAGCTGACTTATGGGGGTCTAGTGTCATTCTTCTGCATATGGATATCCAGTTTACCTAGCACCATTTATTGAAGAGACTGTCCTTTCCCCAGTGCTTGTTCTTGGCACCTTTGCTGAAAATTAGTTCACTTGTAGATGTATGGATTTACTTCTGGGTTCTCCAATGTGTTGAGAATAGAGAATATTAATCTCTATTGGTCAGTTTGTCTCCTTTTATGCCAGTACCATACTATTTTGGGTACTGTAGCTCTGTAGTATAATTTGAAATCAGGAAATGTAATTTCTCAAGTTTTTTTCTTTTGCTAAGGATGGAGTTGGCAATTTGGGGTGTTTTGTAGCTCCATATGAATTTTAGGATTGTATTTTCTATTTCCGTGAAGAATGTCATTGGTATTTTGATAGAGATTGCACTGAAACTGTATGCCCATTTTAACAATACTCATTGTTCTAATTCATAAACATGGCATATATTTCCCTATTTTTGATCCTCTTCAATTTTTTGCATCATTGTTTTACAGTTTTTATTGCAGAGATCTTCTCTTCCCTGGTTAACTCCTAGCTATTGCATTTTATGTGTAGCTACTGACAATGGGATTACTTTCTTGATTTTTCAGATTGTTACTTGCTGGCATATAAAAATGCTACTGATTTTTGTAAGTTAATTTTGCATCACTGGATTTGTCCGTTCTAATCAGTTCTTGCCCTTAAAACTATGGCCCCTTGTGCATCCCGGAGAACACATTCCCTCACTCTCATTTCCTTGAGCAGTGGTTTGTAGTTCTCCTTGAAGAGGCCCTTCACATCGCTTTTAAGTTGTATTCCTAGGTATTTAATTCTCTTTGTAGCAATTGTGAATGGGAGTTTACTCATGATTTGGCTTTCTGTTTGTATGTTATTGGTGTATAGGAACACTTGTAATTTTTCCACAATGATTTTGTATCCTGAGACTTGGCTGAAGTTGCTCATCAGGTTAAGGAGATTTGGGGCTAAGAGGAATCAAATTAGAAATCAGGGTTAAGAAGCTCACTCAAAACCGCTCAACTACATGGAAACTGAACAATCTGCTCCTGAATGACTGGGTAAATAACAAAATTAAGACAGAAATAAAGATATTCTTTGAAACCAATGAGAACAAAGACACAACATACCAGCATCTCTGCGACACATTTAAAGCAGTGTCTGCAGGGAAATTTATAGCACTGAATGCCCACAGGAGAAAGCAGGAAAGATCTAAAATTGACACCCTAACATTACTATTAAAAGAACAAGAGAAGCAAGAGCAAACAAATTCAAAAGCTAGCAGAAGGCAAAAAATAACTAAGATCAGAGCAGAACTGAAGGAGATAGAGGCATGAAAAACACTTCAAAAAAAATCAACGAATCCAGAAGTTGGTTTTTTGAAAAGATCAACAAAATAGATAGACCACTAACCAGACTAATAAAGAAAACAGTAAAGAATCAAATGGATGCAATAAAAAATGATAAAATGGATATCACCACCAATCCCACAGAAACACATACTACCATCAGAGAACACTCTAAACACCTCTATGCACATAAACTAGAAAATTGAGAAGAAATGGATAAATTGCTGGACACATTTACCCTCCCAAGTCTAAACTAGAAAGAAGTCAAATCCCTGAATAGACCAAGAAGAAGTTCTGAAAGTAAGGCAGCAATTAATGGCCTACCAACCAAAAAAAGTCCATGACCAGACAGATTCACAGTCAAATTCTACCAGAGGTACAATAAGGAGCTGACATCATTCCCTCCGAAAATATTCCAGACAAAAGAAAAAGAAGGGAATCCTTTCTAACTCGTTTTTTGATGCTAGCATCATCCTGATACCAAAACCTGGCAGACACACAACTAAAAAGATAATTTCAGGCCAGTATATTTGATGAACATCAATGTGAAGATTCTCAATAAAATACTGGCAAACCAAATCCAGCAGCACATCAAAAAGCTTATCCACCACAATCAAGTCGGCTTTATCCCTGGGATGCAAGGCTGGTACAACATATGGAAATCAGTAAATGAAATTCATCACATAAACAGAATCAATGACAAAAACCACGATTATTTCAATATATGCAGAAAATGCCTTTGACAATATTCAACAGCTCTTCAGGCTAAAAACTCTCAATAAACTAGGTGTTGATGGAACATATCTGAAAATACTAAGAGCTATTTATGACAAACCCACAGCCAGTATCATACTGAATGGGCAAAACCCAGAAGCATTCTCTTTGAAAACTGGCACAAGACAAGGATGCCTTCTCTCACCACTCCTATTAACATAGTATTAGAAGTTCTGGCCAGGGCAATCAGGCGAGAGAAAGAAATAAAGTGTATTCAAATATGAAGAGAGGAATTCAAATTATCTGTTTGCAGATGACATGATTGTATATTTACAAACAGCTATTTTCTATTCTCTATCTAAAAGATTATGTATCTGTTTCTCCAGAATTGTTCCCTGCTGTCTTATTTAATGTGTTTTGTGTGGTCATGTTTTCTGGATGGTCTCAATGCTTGTGGATGTTCATCAGTGTCTGGGCATTGAAGAGTTAGGTACTAATTGCAGTCTTTGCAGCTTGGGCTTGTTTGTACCTACCCTTCTTGGGAAAGCTCTCCAGATATTTGAAAGGACCTATGTGTGGTTATTTAAGCCATGTGTGCATTAGGAGGCACTCCAAGCCCAGTTATGCTGTGGTTCTTGCAAACTCAATGGTATCACCTTGATGATCTGATTTTTCATTCCTATGAGGATGCTTTTTTTGTGTAGGTAGTTGTTAAATTTGTTGTTCCTGCAGGTTGTAGGAGGAGGGAAGGATTATCCGTGGAGCCTTTTATTCATCTATCTTACTCCATCCCTAGCATGTTGTTTCTTGAAGCTACCAAATAAACAAATACTGTGTTTCATAGTTTCAGATAGAGTCATTTCAGTCAAGAATGCATTTTCAAATGCCATGTACATAAGATCTTCTATGGGATATTAAAGTATTGCTCCTTAGAAGCAAAGTATTGAAATATATTAGAGTAGAATTCCACTATTTCCAAATAATGAGAAAAATCCACTGTGATGGTAAACTTTTCAAATGTACAATATTTCTAAAGCTATTCAGCTTCATTTGTCTTAAATATTATATTAAGAACTGATACACACTAGGGTACAAATAAATATTAATCCTTCAACAATATTTAAAATAATCCCTATGGTACAGTTATCTTCAAATCATAAAACCCTCCTAACAGGGTAATTCATTGTTTGATACATAATTCTAAGGCATGCTGAAAGAATGTACCTCTTGAGGTCCATTTTTATTCTGAATTCGCCTTCACTAAAAGGGACAAGAAAAATAATTTTAAGATTATACTTGTAAAGAATATGAATCATATTTTATAAGCATCATATATTCTAAGGTAGTAGGATCATGATAAAGATCTTAAAATCAAACTCTACATGAAGCTGTATTAGAGTTGCTTCACATTTAATTAGCTTTATATTGTTGCACATATTCAAGGGGGCTTGCCAATTTGGGTAATTGGCATCCACTCCTATATTTACACTACTAAGTACTCTCTCAGTGCAAGTGACAAAAAGCCAACTAAAGCCTGACATGATGTCAAACCTAGATTCAGAGGTAAAATTACCAAAATGGTCTCTCTCTCTGTCTGCCTCCCTCTCCTTATGTGTATTTATATGTGTTTTAGGTTCTCTTTGTATCTTTAAACTTTTAATAAAATGTCTATAAATTTGATGTAACATGATGTTTTGATATGGTCAATGATTACCACAGTCAAGCAAATTAGCATACCTATTCCCTTGTATGACATTTATATATGAGTTTTGCCATTTGTTCCCTATCTGTGAATTGTGATCACTTCCCTAAGATGAACAGGAGGCAATGTATTCTCATAGACAATTTTACTTAGTCCCAGGACAAAGAAAAAGAAACCCCTGTTCTCTCCCTGTTTGGGTGGGGGGAGGGGGTGTGTGTGAGCAGGAGAAGAGAGGATGGATAAATGTATCAGTAAAAGGAGTCTCTAACTGGCTCAATTTTGGCCAGCCCTGACTTAGATGTCCATCCCTTTGACCAGAAAGACAAGGTATCCTCATTGACCCCATCCCTAGAGTGGTGAGGGAAATGAGTTTCTACTGCTAATACTAGACTAAAAGAGAAAAGCACGTTAGACAGACAGTAAAAATATGTCAACTGCATGTTTTCTATTACAAAAGTGACTTTAGATATCCCCTTCTAGCCAGTAGGCCTCTAAATAATAAGTTATCTGAAGGTCATGGACATTTTTAAATAAGCCTGTTACCTATAATTCATATGTAAGTGGGAGCAACATATCGCTCTCATTGAAAAGATGATTTTGACCATTCACCAGCAGGCACCATAGCTCCTCAGCCAAACCCCCATAGTTCTCACTTTGTGGAGATGAGTTCAGAAGAACAGAGAAGGTGTCCTAGGCCATGACCTGCAGGAGAAGATAACTTGCCTTAATTCCCAGCTGTGTCAAGAGACTGGAGTTCACTGTCCAAATAAGACAACGTTACTACCAAGAAATGTCAAATTGATGAAGTGTCTGAGATCCCTAACTTCCACTTTTGTGTAGTTTTATGTATGACACCTGAATTCAGCAGAAAATATCCAAGACACTTTCCAACTTAAATAGTTGAGTTATACATCTTCCTTTAGGTTCCCACCCACTCTTACTTTTAATGGAGGGAAAGAGGATTATAGGTTCAGAAGGAAGAGTTTTCTGAGAGTCCTGGGAAATGAAGAATTGAGCAAGGGAGATAAACTGGCAGTTTATAGAAAGTTGTCTTCATGTGTGGTTTACCAAGTTATCAACATGCACACCAAATGTAGTAAGAAGAGCAGTTCGACTGGGTGCAGTGGCTCACGCCTGTAATCCCAGCACTTTAGGAGGCTGAGGCAGGTGGATAATGAGGTCAAGCGATCAAGACCATCCTGGCCAACATGGTGAAACCCCATCTCTACTAAAAATACAAAAATTAGCCTGGCATGGTGGTGTATGCCTGCAGTCCCAGCTATTTGGGAGGCTGTGGCAGGAGAATCACTTGAACCCTGGAGGCGGAGGTTGCAGTGAGCCAAGATTGTGCCACTGTACTCCAATCTGGTGACAAAGCGAGACTATATCTTAAAAAAAAAAAAAAAGGCAGTTCAAAACAGAAAGCAACACCTAAATTAAGCAAAAGTAAACTGAAATGGCTTGAAAAGTCCAGGCAGGTAACAGGAACTTGTGAAAGTGGCCAAGAAAGCTTGCATCTATACCACATTAAATGCTGCTGACTGCAATAACTGAAGCTCACAATTATCTTAAAGTCCTTGTTCATTTTTATGAATGTCTGGATGTCCTGTAGATCTGCGTCTATTTTCCATTTATTTTTCCATAGTTTTTTAGCTATGTAATGTCATTTATTTCCATTCTTAGTAATTTGATTGAAAATGAGGATTTTACATGAAATCTCATAAAGCTATTTTGAGTCTCTGGATGAGATATCTGGCAAGCTGTTATGGTCAAAACATAATCAAGCTATCATTGAGCTGCTTCAAAGCAAAGCTTTGTGCTTTGTGAAGGCTGCTCTTTGTGAAAGGTGGCTACTGTGGTCAAAATTTTGTGTCCTCCAAATTTCATATGTTGAAATCCTAATTGCCAAGGTGATAGTATTACGAGGTGGGACCTTTTGGAGGAGATTAGAGGATGAGGGCAGAGCTCTCATGAAGTGTGTTAGTGCCCTTATAAAATAACCCCTAAGGATCTCTACCCACTTTCACCATGCAAGGACACAGCAAAACAGCTATGAACCAGGAAGCATGCCCTCAGGAGACACTGCATCTGTCAGCATCCTTTATCCTGCACTTCCCAGCATTTGTTGTTTATAAGCTACCCAGTCTGTGGTATTTTGTTATAGCAGCCTTAACAGACCAAAACAGTCACTCTTACTCTAAGGGTAGAGTCCTCCAGGAATACAAGTGGAAGCCTTGAGAGTATATGAGGCCCTCCTGTTTGGTAGTCCCTGGACTCTAGTTTCTGATCCTATAGCCTTCTGAGACTGACAGTTTCATTCATATTCTATCCATCTCAGTAACCCCCTTTAGAATGGGCATGTGCTATGATGAGAAAAAGTGGTACCAAATGTCAGCTTAATTTTACTCCTTTCTTCTTTTGAGCTCTTGGCTCCTCAAGCCTTCTTGGTAGCTCTCTAATCCTTTTTGACAGACTTTAATTTTGTCTAGATTTTCTAGATAGTCTGTTAGAGAGAGTTGGTCTATAACAAGCTATCCCCACCTATGTAAATTTAAAATTTCTAAAGAAAAGCTTTCTTTGATCCTAGAGCCTTTAACTTTTCATACTCTTACATTTCTATTATAATTTCATATTCAATGCCACCTAAAAATACTTTTTATCTAAAGTTTTTTAATGTAAAGTGTTTACCTTCCCTATTTAAGTGATAATATCTTTGAAGGTAAGATTTAAATTGTACATTTCTATATATCCCCTGAAATGTTGGATGATTCCATCGGAATACTGGTGGTACGTTTCACAGATGTAATGAAGTGAGCATTGAAAAGATTAGTTTCTACTTGAAGTTCCAATTTGCTGAGTCCCTCAACATCTCTTCCCCAGCATTCCCACCATTATCAGTCTATGCTACACACATATTTACATGCACAAAGGTATGTATGAATAAATAATCCACTGGCCATGCCCACACAACACTAATTTATTATTTTATCTCTGAAGTATTTTGCTAATACATAATAAACACAAGCATATGATATGTGTGTATCACAATCCTTTACAACAAACAATATGTCTGTGTCAACAAACATGCATTTGTATTTTCTCTATGCCTTGAGTTTCCAGTCAATGAGAACTTGGCAAAGCACATTCTATTGAAAATCTCAGCCAAAGCTCTAAATGCCTCAGCCAGATTGCTCTTCCGTTTTATCCAGTGTTGAGTATATTCTGCAACAAGTGTTGTTTACTCGGCTTTGGCCTCTCTTTCTGCCATTTGCTTTGTGTCTGGCAAACAATATTGACACTGACAGATATGAAAAGCACGGAAGTAAAAATGTTGGACCTCTTTCAAAGGGAAACAAAGGAAATGCATCAGGTTGAATGTTAAAATGCAAGGTTTATCATGGCTTGAGTTGCCTTCTGGGAAATGTTAAAGAACGTTGGAGGGTAAAGACTAACAGGTGATTTGGGATTTGTGGAAGTCTTCCGACAAATGAAGAGCATTATAAAAATTACTGCAGCCTGCAATAATTGACCAAATATTTTATGGAAGATGTCTGGAAGAAACTAGAGCAGGAGACAGGTTGTGATTTAATAGCATGTGAAGAGAAAGGAATAACAGTTGCTAAAGTCTAAAATGAGAGTGCACCTCTACAGAATCTATGCTTCAGTCTCTTTAGTGCTCTGCAGCACTGATTCTACTAGAGCTTCCATTTTCATTAATGCTTCTCCACAGGATCTGTGAGAACAGAGAATTCTCCCAAACTCTCATAAGGTCTGTGTGTATGCAGACGTCCAACACAGAAAGGAAAACTTTAACCACGTCATCCATAAGAAGAAAAATGAGCACTTAAAAAAATATATATGTATATTCTCAAATACCAAGACAATTTTTTAAGTAATACAATTTGAAGAAAAACACAGTATGATCTCATTTTTTAAAGCAAGATCTACATAGCTATTAAATATTTAATATATATAAATGTATTTATATTTACATCTCTATCTGTATCTTTATGCCATGAAAAAGTTCTTTGTCTGTATTCCATAAAAAGTTCTAGAAATGGACTAATGCTATTATGGACTGAATGCTTGTGTCATCCCCAAATTCATATGTTGCAATCGTAACCCCTAAGAGAATGGTATTATGGAAAGAGGCTTGGAAGATGATGAGGTCATGAGGATAGGGCTCACGTTACTGCGATTAGCGCCCTTATAAAAGAAATCCCAGAGCGCACTCTCACCCTCTTTCCTCCATGGGAGGACACAGCCAGAAACCAGTAGCCTGCAACGTGGAATAGTGCCTTCGCCAGAACCCATCCATGCTGGCACCCTGATCTCAGGCTTCTGGCCTGCAGAACTATGAGAAATAAATGTTTATTGTTTAAGACATCTGGTCTAGTACCATTCTTCTATAGCAGCCCTAACTGCTAGGAAGCGAGCGGATGGGGTAAGTTGGACAAGTGAAATAAGACTATATTTTTAGTTTATATGTATTGTTTGAATTTATTTTAAAAAACAGTTTATATTTAAATATAGAAGTATATAGAATAAAAAGTTCAGTATCTATTTTGGTTGATATATCTATTTTGGTCTTAAGGAATGATTCAATATTAATTCACATCTTAATTAATCATCTACCATAGTATTAACTTAATTGTAAAATTCAAAAGTGAGATATTAATAATGTTATTTTATTTGCTGCCATAGAATTGACAACATATGTCAAGCAGCATGTTTGTATTCAGAATATCGAGGATGTATCATTGCTAAGACTGGTGGTAGGAGATTAAGATCCTATTACCCAACAACTGTTCTTCTAACTCAATTTCTGAAGAACAAAGCAAATCCTTGTTACCAAAAAAAAAAAAAAGTGAAAAGAAAAATGAGGCTCAATTAAAGAGAACTCTTATTGTTTGTTTTTTTAAATATCTATAGTTTTACACTAGAAAAGTAAGCACAAGCCCCACTGTCAATATATTTCCAAGTCTTTTATAGAATAATATTGTACTATGTGATATTAGTTAGCTAAGAAAATCTTTGTTTACCTCTAATAATTAAAATTCCTTTCCCCAAACTTGACCTTGGTACATATTTTATATTTGTCTCTCCTTTTCTTTTTGGTCAAAATGTGGAGATGTAATTTTTCAAAAATATTAAAAGGAGACAGAGAAAAGGATGATGTCCAAAATGCAGATATGAGCTGTGGCAATGACCGAATGTCAACAGCTGGAGACGTGTACTGCCTCCTGAGCATCATTACAAACACAGGGCAGCATTATAAAAGACAGTGCGGTTATTTCAAGTCTAACGAGACTAAGAGCAGTGCAGGATATATGCTCAATCCCAAACTAAACTAAAATAGGTATTTAAAACACTGAATATCGAAAGTTATTGTTTCATTTAATATATTAAAATTTACTTTTTCAGGCTTGTTGATTCACTATTCACTGAGAGAATATTCACCTAGAGCTTTAAGGTCTCTGACTGGTCATTTCATTTCCACATATCCCGTCCCCCAAAATCAGTATTCACTGATTAAGAATTATAACCAGGCCGGGCGCGGTGGCTCACGCCTGTAATTCCAGCACTTTGGGAGGCCGAGGCGGGTGGATCACGAGGTCAAGAGACCGAGACCATCCTGGTCAACATGATGAAACCCCATCTCTACTAAAAATACAAAAAAAAAAAAAAAAAATCAGCTGGACATGGTGGCTCACGCCTGTAATCCCAGCACTTTGGGAGGCCGAGGCGGGTGGATCACGAGGTCAAGAGATCGAGACCATCCTAGTCAACATGGTGAAACCCCATCTCTACTAAAACTACAAACATTAGCTGGGCATGGTGGCGCGTGCCTGTAATCCCAGCTACTCAGGAGACTGAGACAGGAGAATTGCCTGAACCCAGGAGGCGGAGGCTGCAGTGAGCCGAGATCGTGCCATTGCACTCCAGCCTGGGTAACAAGAGCGAAACTCCGTCTCAAAAAAAAAAAAAAAAGAATTATAACCAGAGACATAAAGTTGATTAACAGGAGTTCTTACAACTATTTTATTCAAAACCTATTTTCCCATTACAATTTGTTTCTTCTTTTACTGTTCTTCTATTTTAATGGAAGGCTTCAGCTTTTGTTTACTCAAATGACACTATCAGCTGCATTACCCTGGACAAGTTCCTTAACTCTGTAAGCCTTAGCTGCTTTTTTGTTAGATGGAGATAGTAATAGTATCTACTTTATAGGATAGCAATAAGTATTAACTTAATTTATATATATAAATTATATATACATTTTAATTATAAACTGTCTAATATATATACATGTATATACTCACACATGTGGGTCTGTAACTATATATAGATGTATATACCCACACATGCAGGTAGATAGAATGGTGCATGGTCCATAATAAACATTCGATGAATGTTGTTGTTATTGTTATTCACATAAGGAATCCAAGAAAGATAACATCTTTGCTCTTAAGTCTCCTCTCTTTACTTGCTGTTATGCCCAATAGAAGGCATTACTGGGATCCGACTGAAATCTCAACATTGGTAAGAGAAAATGTGATCATCCACAGATTCCATAACTACCTTCTAAAATAGGTCAAATGGACTGAATTGCTTTTGTCAAATGCGCATTGCTTAAATGGTGCCTATCTCTAAATTCAGCACTATTTGGGGGAAAAAAATCATAGGCAACAAGTTTCCATGGTGTTTCTACCTACCAGTTTTTAAAGCTTTCCTTTATAGACCTTTCAAACTCTAATATTTTAAAGAAGATTAAAAAATTAGACTAATTTCATAGCACTTTTTGTCTAATTTTGAATCACTGAGAATCATTTTATTAAGGACACAGAAGAAAACTATGTCCCTGTGACAAGAGTACTGACCTAGTCACCCTCAGGCTTTCTTCTCGTTTGTAGTTTTTCAATCTTTTGATTTCAATTGCTTCCTAAAATGCTTATTCTCTTCACCTCAAGCTATTCCTAATCGGTGATTTAATTTGACTTTTTCAGAATTCTATGCAAACAAAAACTACAGCTTGATAGACAATTGCTCCCTCAACTCTATTAAACACTGAGTTCTAAGAAGAAAATGAGCTTGCATGAAAATGGTCCCAAATATTAATAAACAAAATATATGTATTTTAAAACAATATATCTTGTGGCAATTTTTAAAAATCACTGATTAATTGTCATGATATTTAAGGATGATGATGTTTTCCTGGAAGCACCATTTCTGATATTCATCTAATCACATAATAAGTTAAAATAAGGAATTCTTTCAAACTCATAAAGTCATCTCTAGAGAAGTTCCTCAAATGGAACAACTGAATGCACACACAGTCAAAGCCTTTGCAAATGGCACTGATCAAATATGTCACAAAAACAAAAAGAACAAGGCTAAGATTACACAATTGTGTGTTTTTTTTAATCTGGGAGAAAAGAGACAACAACTAGAAATAATTCACATTAGAAAAATTTTGCTTTCTCTCAGTAAAAGTAAATATACTGAAGGTTCATAATTTTTAAATTATTTAAAAATTAGATTTGTCAACAAATACAGTAAGTAGCAGAAAAAAACATAGGAAAAGGCAAAAGCAACCTATATAGTGTACACTTATGTAGCTCTTTAAGTTACAGTATTTTTGTTTCCTTCTAGCTGGCATCAGGCTTCATTGAATACCAAAAAACATTCAACTTAGTTTACAGAAAAATGATTAAAATTGTTCAAGAATTATTTAAAAGCTTTGTTATGAAAAAACATAACATGGACTATTCAACAAAAGGAGTTAGGAACCTTAGGAAAATTTACTAATGAAAAAACAAATCAGTGTTCTACCTGCATCATAAAACACATCAGAATAAATTGTGTATGTATTAAAGAGATAATCAAATATTAAAATTATGAAAAAGTGACATATGAAGAATTCAGAGCTTTCAAGTTACAAAATTATTCTACAATAGCAAACAAATGAAAAAAAGACAATAGGTTTAACTAATAAAAAAATAAATTATTAAAATACATAAATAGCTAACATAATATTCCAGGGCAAACCAAGGAGAAAACTGGTCACCATAATTATGCTAATAAAATATAAACTCTTATAAATAAAAGATTTAAAAAATTAAGCAAAATTATCAATGAATAAATACTAGTAATATTATAATAGCATATAGAATTTTGGCATGGAAATGGTACGACTGTTACTCTTAACATATTGTGACGACAGTGTAAGTTTTCAGAGCCTTTCCATAAATCTAGCAGTTATATTAAATGTAAAAATTTTCAGAGCTTTGGCCCATAAATATTTTCTTTAGGAATTTACTTTAAAATAGAAACAAAAAACAATATGAGTACCAAATTTTTATTACTTAATAATTTCAAAAATAAATACAAAGAACCTACATATTTGTTACTAGAGAAATGTCTAAATAAATTAAAGAACACACACATACTATAAATACTATGCAACATCAATGGTACTGTCACAAAACCATTCAAAAAGTATGAAAATGTGGCTGGGTGTGGTGGCTCATGCCTGTAATCCCAACACTTTGGGAGGCTGAGGTGGGCGGGTCACCAGGTCACAAGACCAGCCAAACATATATGGTGAAACCCTGTCTCTACTAAAAATACAAAAATTAGCCAGCTTTGGTGGCACATGCCTATAATTCTAGCTATTCGGGAGGCTGAGGCAGGAGAATCGCTTGAACTTGGGAGGCAGAGGTTGCAGTGATTCCAGATCGTGCCACTGCCCTCTAGCCTTGGTGACAAAGTGAGATTCCATCTCAAAAACAAAGTGTGAAAATGCTCATTATACATTGTGAAGCAGGAAGGCAGGAAGACCTTAGGACCTTTTTCTTCTTTTAAGCTTGTTACAATAAACATTCATTACATAAAATATAAAGAAACAATTACTCAGTTACCAAAGATATATTTCATAGCCAACTGCAAAAATAAGAGAAATTTGAACAAGCTTTGCTTTGTTTTAAATATATATGAACTTCACATTGCTGATGTAGTACGAATTGGTTTTTTAAAAGTATCTGAGGAGAGCAAAAGACAGGTTGCATGATCCCATTGTGTTTGAGTTGCACCAACAGACAGAGGATGAGTAGCTTTATGTTACAGTCTTTGATATCACAGCAAAAAGAAACCTATCGAATAACTACAGACCTACCAAAGGAAGCAAACTGACAGACACTGGTAAAACAAATAATCCTCAGATTGAATCCAGGGCTCACTAACTTACATAACTGCTGCTCACTCACAAAGAGGAACTTGAGATCTGGTTGAGGTAATTTGGTGTGTCAGAAAAAGAATTCAATCAGGAGGCAAAATTTCATGCCACTCCCTGTGTGAATTTTACAAGAGACTCAGCATGTAATCTTGTTTTAGTCCCTAGCAAACAGGGAAGAGAAAACTTCACCTGCTTAAAGAGAGTCCAAACATCTTGACATTTCCTCTAGCTATCTTACGGATTTATTGCAGCACCTGGGTTCCTTCATAAGTTTCTTATTAGGCTAGAGCATTCATATCCAATATGCATCAACTGTTCAAAACACATTGTTATTAAAATGACAATAAGGTGAAAATTTCTTCATAATGCAATATATATTTCATGGATGGTGCTGTATATAGTTTTTAAACTAATATTAATTTAATGGGCCTTCTGTTTGTTACAGCTTGGCTAATCTATTTTTTATTTCCTATAGTTTGGGCCAGGCCCCTTCCTAATTGGCTTCTAGTCAATTTCACTGAAATGCAGGGTTTTTGGGGGGGTCTAGAAAATGTGTGTTATTAAACAGTCTGCTTATGAAAGTTCTAATCTGCTATCTGTGGCAGACAATGTACCCTGGAGGGCTGCCACCTGGTTCATGTATTTTTAATAATTTCAAGATTGGGTTACTACAGTTTAGATCTACAGTGCTCTTTGTTTTATTGGGTCTGGAGTTAAAATGAGTCACCGTAAAACCAGAATAAGCAATTTCATACAATTAAAAGTAGTATGGGGTGAAGACATCCAATTCACTTGTAATGGGAGCATGTTGTTAAAGACATCTACATTTCAAATGCAAGCTCAATTAGAAATCAACACAAAGTAACAAATACTTGCTTTTAATAATTAATTGTGAAATTTTCCAATGTTAGGGTCGTTTTCACTGAAAAGTATTAATGCTAAACATTATTTTAGAAAATGAGGGAAAGTCAACAAGCTTAAAGTGTTATTTATGCTCCTCCGAATGAACTATGTGAGAAAATATTATTCATTCTAAATGATTATGCCAGGCACCCAGTATGCTACTTTAATAATTAAAGGACATCCCAATTGACTTAGAGAATCAGTATTGCTGGCAAGATGATTCACTCCCAGAGAGAAAACCAGAGTGGAAAGCACAGAGTATCTTTTTGTGATTTTTTTTTTCTGGCAGAAATACCAATTTTTATTTACATTTTAAATTTTCTCCCTTCTCTTTAATATCTTTTTTAATTTATCACTGGTGGTAACAAATGACACTTTGTGCTAGTATGTTTTGAAACTAGAAAAACATCTGACAAAATGTTACCGAAATTGTTTAGCATGTCATAATTTGATGTATTACCAATTTAAAAATCATTGTACTTAGAAATTATAAATATTTATTTTAGTCTATTTCACAATGCCTTCTCAAGAAAGTTTAAACTATTCTATTTTCTTATTAGCAAACACAGAATAAAGGTAAAGGATAAAACTTTTTTAAAATTTCTTAACAGTGACTGAAGTTTACGTAATGTCTTCCAATACACACACACATGCACATACATATGTGTGTGCGCGCGCACACACACACACACACACACACACACTTATACAACTGAAAAGACAATATGCTTCTGGTAGATTCTACTACATAATGATTTTATAAGTTAATATTCATTATACTTTAATAGCTCATTATAAATAACCATATAATATGGCATTCCATTGATGTTCCATAATCTATTTAACTGTCATTTTATATATTGCTTCCAATTTTCCACTCTTACTAATAACATATTTTTACAGAAATATTTATTCAACTTTCTAAATAGATTATTTGAATAAATCCTAAAAGGGAAAGCAATGGGTTCAAGGGGTTCTTGGCACATGTTGCTAAATTATTTTTATAAAGATTCTAACAATTTATACCCTGAAAGCATTATTACTATCATATTTAAAAATGCATGTCACTTTGGTGTTTTAACAATGATATTGAATATAAGTTGGTATTACCTTGATGACCAGTGAGCTTCAACGCAAGCCTGCGTGTATGCTCACATATATTTATTCTTCTATAAAGGTTTTGTTCATGCTTATTTCTCAGTTTTTGGGAATTTGCTCTTTCATATTTGTCTTTCCTCTGTTTGCTGACATTTATCTTTCCCGCTGCTTTAAGGTGGAATAAGCAACATAACATGTCAGTTATGTTGTATTGAATACGAAGAAAGGGCCAGGAAAGGCTTCATATCATCCCTCAGTCTCAGGCCTGGGGCAGTTCTCTGCACTTCAGAACTTAGGGACTATCCAAGAGAACATGGTAGAAAAAAGGCAAGTGGAACTAAGAAATAGAATCATCTATTCTGGATAATAATTTAACTTTTATTTTATAGAGAATGAAAATGAGGTATATAAAACCTTGATAATGATAAGATCAAGAATACAGCTGAAGCTCAGGTCTCCTTACCACATGTTTATAGTGATTGACATTTGGAAAGGCAGAATCTCCTAGATCCCTTTGGCACTGTGCCTCAGGTCTGTCCCAGTCAAAGCCAGAGTCCATCCTTGGTTTGAAGTGAGGAAGAAAGGGTGTTGAGTCTATACCATGGGGAACACCATCAAGTTACTATTTTTCTTCCCTGCTTTTCTTTCAGTTTACTATTTCATTGATGTGCAAACTGTAATTAATATACTGAGAAATTCTGGCTGATTATGTCCTGGGTTTAAGATATGCTCTTATTTAAGACCAACTCATTGCACCACGACTAGAACTGATGTGAACGGAACTTTGCCAAAAATGGCAATGATACGAGTTGATTAACAAGATGTTTTTTCAAAAACACATTAAACTATCAATTCTGATGTACTGATATTTAAAGAGGAGTACTCAAAAGCACAAAGATAAATTACAGTAATTGAATCAAAGAGCAATCAGCAAATGTTTGCACTGAGAACCCACCTGTTTCTTAAACATTCCTGTCTTTGATGGGTCTAACTGGGAGTTTCCAAATCTACATAGTAAAAGTGGTCAGTATTCCTACTAACTTCTGTTTCTTTTTGCACAAGAGAGTTACAGGTTATACTGAACATTTCAATTACAGTCATTTAGATCATTGTGTAGAGAAGAATTCTGAATCCGCAACAGGGACCATCAGAGCTCCAGTGAGCATTTGACTATGTCCACTACATGTCCAGCAGAAGGAAGCAGCAGTCAAATATTTGTCACATCTTTGTGCCACCACCAACATTCAGAAAATGACATGACTGAAATAGTGACTATGGGCACATGAAGAATAGAGATCAATTAGTTTCCCTATATTGTGGATTCAATAGACTTAATTAAACCACATTCTTGGTCCTGTTCGAGGATGCCTGACAGAGAAATAAAAGCCATCTTGAAACCTCCTTCCCATGAATATAGGACCTAACTGTTAATGTCCTTCAAAGAAGCAAAATTCCTAACTTTTCGGTTATCTCCCTTTGTATACTTATATCAAAATTGCCCTTCAACATTTCTAACATATGACACAGAAAAGACTTTACTAGATTCTCGACAGTTCATAGTGAATGTAGCTCACATGAACAATGAGGATAGATGTAACCACAGCTCTCAATTCATTTCTCTTACCAGAAACAGTGGTGGGCTGCAGTTATAAAGCGTTAACTACTGCTATCTCTTAAATAAAATGAAAATAGAAGCCAAAATAAGAATTACGTCTCTCAGGAAAAATAATTTATAAATGACATACAAATATAACCTTAAAATAACTTTCACATTTCTAAAGGAAAAGAAATTTACACTTTGTAAAACATGCAATTTACTAAGAGCTCCTACAATCACAGTGATTCTCATATTAGCATAGACCACATGCACATAACTTTGTAGTCTGGCAGTTTATCGAACCAGTCTTTTTTTGTTGTCGCTATTTAGATCCAGATTTTAACATTCATATATCCTGAAAGAACATGAGTGAATAGACTTGAGTTTGATTCTTTAGAGATAACTTCATATTCAACCCATTATCCCTTTTTGAAGAAAACTGCAGTCACATATTAGTATTCACAGCACACATACAGTTTTCAAGGCATGTGTCAGACCCATGGAAGAAAATAATTCATTATGATGTCTGTGAAAATAGCTCCTGAATCCATTCACCCAGATTTTCTTTTCTGAGTTTGAGATGCACATTTCCAGCCTTCTGGTAGGCACCTGCATCAATATCCCATGTCCCTGTACAGTATCACTAACAACTTTTAACCAGAAAACTCTTGTTTTTTATTCTTCCCTTTCCCATTTATCCTATATGTAGTAAGTCACCGATTCTCTTTCATAATATTGTACTCATTAGTCCTTTCATTCCTGTGGTCCCACCCTCATCACCACAGTAACCACCAAATTAGGAGGCTGAATCCAATCATAAGTTCTACTCTATCCTGTGTATGTTACAAAAAGCTCAAAATAGGTATTAGGTATATAAAATGCAGGCTCACCTAGCACCTTGGTTTAAAGATTCCAAGTCTAAGTTGTCTCATGAAGCAGCTCTCACCACCTACTATCATGTCTGTGACCATGCTAAATGCTGAGGCCAGTGGTAGAAGCAGCTCGCAGAGTCCAAGATTATAGTCCTTCCTTTGTTTTTATTCATAAGCAGCTATGAGAAATGTTCCATTGGCAAGGGCCCTTTCTCAACAATGATGGTGCCTCTTGCAAAACTCCTTAACATTTATGAATATATAGCTTCCTCCCACCACTCCCTGGATTCTGAAGAAAGTTGTTGAAAGACATTGCCCAACAGAAGATCTTAAGAGAGTCCACCTTCTTGTAATCATACATGAAAAATGCTATTTGTCACACTTTGTGTCCAGATCTTGTGAAATATAGCCAGATTAACCAATAAAAGAAACCAGTGTTCTTTGTAGAAATGGTCGCTTCTAGGATTAGGACAGTAAATTTAAAAGATGAGCCTGGAGCACTGTGTAGTGGCAGAATGAGGAAGTGCCCTCAAAAATCACAATGAAGGAGATATATCAGTGGGACACAGTGAACATCAGATGTGCATATTCAAGAGATAATGTCTGATGTACAGATATAACAGATGATGTCCGGAGTGCGGATCAAAGGCTGCACTATTAGGGCACACCACCGATGAAGAGCATCATGATCTTATGAGCTAACCCAATGACTGCCTGTCTGGAATAAGATCAGCATACATGTATCAACTACAGGAACTAAGCAAAAAGTTATCTGAGCATCACCATGGCACAGTTATACTCTCAACTTCAAAAACCACCGGGAGGAAAAAGAAGGCTCTTATCCCAAATTGACCCAGGCTCTTCAGTTGGAATAATAGCAGAGGAAAAATGGGCTTTGTGATTTATTCTGCTAAAGGAGATATCTTTTAAGAAGTAACTTATTTTGCACAAAAGTCCTAATAACAGCTGATGTGGGATTGTAGGTAGAATATATGTGGAGGTGATATAGATAACTCCATTCTCCCATCCTTCATCTTGCTCCTTTCAGGACTTTGTACAATACATGCCTCTGACCTGAGCAGGAAACTGTTTTTGTATTTTGTAGGATTCACTGAGAAATACAAAGCAAACATAGCCCCCTACGTACCCTCTCTGCTGTGCATAAGCAGATCCAATAGTAACAAGAATAATTGTGTTATGTTTCTAAAAACTTCATGAGGAAATGGGTCTCTGGTTAGTAATTAGATAATTAGATGAGTTTATATTTTATGATGATGAGAAGACATGTTCATAACTGTCAACAAAGCTACAAATATATTTTAGACTTAACAAAGAGTGGGCCCACTTTAGATAGCAGAGGATGAGAAGCCCCTGAAGATACAGGTGATGTGTGATGTCACTGAACCAGGGAAGAGGTAGTACCTCAGACCAAAAAAAAAAAAGTTCAAGGTAGCATCATCCTTAACCTCTCTCATTCGTCTGGAGGTTCAGAGATGCAGGCATTCAAAGGGGCATGCTCAGATGATGGTGTAAGTAAGGGACAGAACTTGTCATGAATGTATTTTTACCCAAGGGAATAGATTATAGATTAAGTCTCCCAATATACAGCAGGGGTGGGCAAACTACTAGCCTGCAGACCAAATTCATTTTTGGTTTTTTTTTTTTAATAAAGATGGGGTTTCACCATGATGGCCAGGCTGGTCTTGAACTCCTGACCTCAGGTGATCCACCCACTTCGGCCTCCCAAAGTGCTAGGATTATAGGCGTGAGCCACCGCGCCCGGCCTCTGCCTGTCTTTCTAAAGCTTTACTGGAATTCAGCCGTTTATCCATAGATTGTCTGTGGCTGCTTTCACACTACCGCTAAGGAGATGAGCAGTGGCCAAACAGACAGTTTGGTCCACAAGTCAGAAATACCTACTACCTGCCCCTTTATAGAAAATGTTTGCCAATATGTGATGCAAAGACCAAGATGCAAATCTTCTGGATTATCCAGATTTCTTGTATTTCCTATGATTGTTTTCCTTTTTATTCCTGATTTTTTGGAATCCATATAGAAAAGCACTCAACCTCAGTTAAACTAAACAAGAATAAAATTTGGACCAGCAGGTTAAAGAACAAGCTGCACTCCTGGAACCTGTAATGGGGATAGCAGACAATGCCCAGGGGATGGCGAGAGCTTTTTGTGAAGCTTACATCCCTACCACAAGATTCTCCTCTGGGGCCAACCTCAGGGGGCAGTGTTTCTTTACATATTCTGCCTTTACATCATGGAATTAATTATATATTTCTCATCTGCTTGTGAAAAAAATAAAAGATGTTTACAATAATGAACATAAAACAGAATCATTTTTAAAGAAAATATTAAAGGAGATCCAAAGTCACAGACTAGCTTTTTACTCAGAATCTTACTCCCTGTTGGTCACATGTTTAGAATAAGTTATTTCTCCAAACCACTGTGGCCGAGACCATATTAACCTCATCAGGATACAGTCTGCCAGATGTTAATGATATTTACAGTCCTGGATTCTGTTATAAAATATGAATGGCCATCGTGTGTATTCAGCAGTGCTAGCTGTCATTTTCTCATTATTTATTCATTTATTCAGCAAACATTCGCTGAACACTTTCTCCACACAAGCCCCTGTTCTGGACTTACATTCTCTTTGTGAAGTTTCCCATTTGCGTCAAGCAGCCTTCTCTTGCAGTCCTGAAGCAGTTATTTTACTTCCTAGTTCACTGACCTGAAAATGGAGGCTTTCTAATGTATGTAAGATAAAACTATCAACAAGGTGCTGGCACCTTTATGTTGTCATCATTGAAGAGCTCAGAGAACATTTCACCTGTGCTCCCTGCCTCTTCAAAATTAGCTTCCAAGTAGAGAAAATGGGCAATCAACCGACAGGAAAACAGTAGATGCTCGATAAAGGAAATTTCTTTCATTTTTGAGGGGAAGGCTAGAAGAAAGAAGCCTCAGTGGAGAAAATAGAGGAAGTACATATTAGCTAAAAGGACACCTAATGTTAGACAATAGGAAAACAGTCAAGTGTCTACTCACTGTACCTGGAGAAGCATTATACTGTACAGAAAGTGCTTTTGTAGTCTCTCCTTGAAAACATGGATAAAGTCAGTAAGTGAAGATTTGTGCCAGCCAGTATATCACCATTCCTTCAACAACTACTGATAAGAGTCTCATTATTGGTGTATCAAACTAAACTGACTTCCAAATGATCATTTTCTCTAGAGGCTTGCTTGTTCAGCCTGGGAGTAGACTGGACTCAGATGCCCTAGCAATTACCTTGGAGGGTAAGCAGAGCTGCACACTTCCAATATCCTGGTGAAATTAACATGAAATCTCTTTGCTGTGGAAACAGAGCCCACATGGATGTGCCACTTTAAGTTGGCTAAATGCTTTCTGCTTTGCCAGGAGTAAGAACCAGAAAGAGTTTGTGAAAGTAAAATTTAGTGTGTTAGCTTGAGTCTCTAAGGTGACCAAAGGAGAAATTAGGGAAAAGTCTGATTTAAATAAATGCTTTTGAAAGGAAAGAGGAAAGAGAGAACGAGGAGACAATGTCACTAAAATCATACCGGCTGATTATTTAAATAAAAGGAAAGAACTCCAACTAGATTTCATTTTTTATTGTTATAACTCATACTTAGCTTTCTATTCAAAGCTTCCTAGTCTATACTTGATCTGAAGAACCAAATACATTTCAAGTGTTTAGCTTTACTATAAAATTAGTCAATGTGTAATTACTGAAAAGACATGTTCATAACTATAGGACAAACTACAAAACCGTTTAAAACTCCTTCCATGCTGAGGAAAACATTTATTTCTTCTAGGGTGTCACTTTTTCAAACTAATTTTAGAATCTAGCTGCTTGCTAGGTTTTGTGGAGATTTTCATAAACAAAGAAAGATTACAAATGGTTTTGTGAAATTCTGAAATTACCAGAAGATATATTTTGGACTCATTTCTTTTTATTTTTCTGCGTCCAAATACATGTTCGCCCACATCGTGTTACGCTGAAGTTTTCCTCCAAAGCAAGTGATGAGTAAACCATTTGTTGAGTAAATATTTATTCAACAAATGGTCAATGCTTAATAAAAGGCCACTGAATGCATCTTGAGTATGTGTCCATTGCAAAGGTACCTCATACCTCCTGGGGAATACAAACTACATGAAATATAAATTCTGCCTCTACATGGGATCCAGGAAATAGAACATTAAAGTTGTATAGAAAAATTATCATGAAAATTCAGAATACTACTCTGTTGGGGATTTCAGAGAACTTATTTCTGATAAAACAAGCCTCTGCACTTGAGCTAGAAGGATGTTTAGCTTTAGGTCTTTGGAGACGTAGGACAAGGTCATCATGGGCTGATATATAAAGACACAAGCACAGGGTTGCAAAATACGTATGAAACCTCAGTTCCCAGGAACAGATACAGCATTTATAATGCATGCTACTGAGATTGAAAGGAAGAATAACATAAAAGACAAGAAAGAAAATTATCAATGCAATAATCAGTTTAATGTTTTATTATTTTAACTAAACTGTATCAAAAACCTATAAGATCCAAGAACAAGTTATCCATAAACAAGTAAAACAAAATTTCTACCCTTGAGTTTCTCACAATTTAATGGTGGAGATCAATATATAATTCAATGTTTTCCATATAAGCACTATAATACAGGCACAAATAAGGGACATCTAACTCTGAGGTGGGATGTCAAGGAAAGCTTTCCAAGAAGATACACAAAACTCAGCCTTGAAAGATATAAAGCAGTTATGAGACAGGTAAGGAGGAGTGGATCAGGGAGGTCCTTCAGACACAGGCAAGGACCTGCATGAGCAGGCAGTGATTTGAGATTCTTTTGACTGCATTTATTACAACACACTCCACCTGATATTATTAACTACAGGAAGCAGAAACAGCATTTGTGAAAGCAAGAGTTAGTGTGTTAGCTTGAGTCTCCAAGGTGATCAAGGGATAGATGAGGGAAAAGTCTGGTTTAAGTAAAAAAAAATTTGGTTATTTTGGAGTTTTTGTTTTGTTTTGTTTTAAAGAGGAGTGAATGTCACTAAAACCATACAGGCTAATTCTCTGTTTGAATAAAAGGAAAGAATTCCAAGTAGATTTCATTATTTGCTTATTGTTGTAACTCATACTTAGCTTTCTAGTCAAAGCTTCTTAGTCTATACTCGATCTGCAGAATCAAATACATTTCAAGAAGTATTTAGCTTTAACATAAAATTAGTCACTATGTAATTACTGAAAAGACATGTTCCTAACTATAAAACAAACTACAAAATTCCTTTAAACTCCTTCTATGCTGAGGTGCATGCTTATTTCTTCTCGGGTATCATTTTTTTCAAACTTCTTTCAGGCTTAACAGTTTAACTACAAATCCATTTAAAATATTTGCCTTATTAACACTTGCTTTATAAATAGGACATTAAAATTCCATTCATTCAACAAATATTTATTGAAGCAAGCTTCTCTACACAGTGTGATGCTGTGTTTTCCTTCTTCCCTAGCTTTACTCATGTTGTTTTCTCTGGCTGGCAAGTCAGTTGCCGCCATGTTCACCCATTGAACTTTTATCCACCCATCATAGGCTATCTATTCAAAAACCATCACTTTAATGAAACCCTTACCTATATCTCAAATTCCTCCTGTATCTGTTGAATACCCAATATACTTTCTTTGTACTGTACTCTTTTTTTTTACCTACCACATTTTTTCCTGAATAATTATGTTTATACAAGATATTTCATAAGGACAAATAATGTGTTTTCTGCTACTTTTATTCTTTACGACACAAGGACAATGCTTTGCACCACTACCCTTTGCTAAAATGATTTGACAAGATTGTTCTAAAATAAATCAAGTACATGTGTGGGTCAATATTGCCCCTATTTCCGTGTGTGTGTGTGTGTGTGTGTGTGTGTGTGTGTGTGATGTGCGTGCACACGTGCGTGTGTGTATGATTACTGAGAAGACATGTTCATAACTGTAAAGAAAGCTACAAAACTTTTTAACACTTCTATGCTGTAAAAATGTCATTTCTTTTAGGGTATCATTATCTCAAACTGTTTTCAGGCTTGTTAGAGTTTTCAAAAATTTTCATAAATGAAGGTTTCAAAGTTAGATGGATAGATAGATCTGAAAGCTTCTGCATTTTACCAAAAGAAAGTCAGTAGTAACTTGGAATAGTTTGTTACAGAAAAATGTCATGATTCCTAAGGTAATTACTGAAAAATGCAAGAAAATATAGGTAAAAAGACAATAGAACATTGAAATTATACACTAAAAATATCTGAAGCAAAAGAGGGCATAAAATAGAAATACTAAATTAAAAAAACAATATCAGATACACCGGATATTAAATTTAAAAGTAATATCCAGTATATGTTGCCTACAAGAAACAGCAGGAAGATATAACAACTTTAAATACATAAGCATTCAACATATACAAAAGTGTAAACTGACAAAATTGAAAAAATAAGCTATTAGAGATTTTAATACTTCTTTCTCAGTAATTTTTAAACATACCAAAGATCAACAGATATACGCCATGTATATCTGTTGTGTATCTGACTATAATTACTATTAATAAACTGTATTATTTGAAATTTGCTAACAGAGATCTTAAGTATTCTCACCACATACATACAAAAGAAAGAGATAACTATTTGTGATAACGAATGTATGAATTTGATCGTGATAATTATTTCACAATGTACACATCTAACAAATCATCACATTGTACACAGCTTGAATATATACAATTTCAATTTGTCCATTATGCTTCAATAAAGTTGAGATATAAAGAAATATCAGCAAGGACATAGAAGATTTGAACAACACTATCAACTAATTTGACATAACTGACATCTACAGATGGCTCCTCCCACATGGGAGAAGACAAATTATCAGTATCGCTAATGAAAGAGGGATCTTCATAGCAGATTCTACAGACATTAAAAGAATGAAAAGGGAAAATTATGAACAAATTTTACCAAAAATTTTATCTTCTTAATTTCTTAAAAGGCACAAAACTACCAAAACTGTCTCAAGAAGAAAATAAAAATCAAAATGGACCTCTATAAGCAAGGACATTAAATTAGTGATTTTATCTGAAAATCGATTAATGTAATAGACAATATTAACAAAATAAAATGAAAAACCAGAATGGTAATCTCAAAAGACATCGAGAAAGAGACACATATGTAACAATTACAACTGTGAACCTTCTAATGGCAGATGTAAGAGATAGTTTTTATTATCCTGAGATAGGCAAACTCATTTTGGATAAAATAAAAAAGCAGGAACAATAAGAGAAAAGAAATTATCAAGTGGACTTCACCAAAACTTTTGTTCACCTAAAGGCACTGGTAAAAAAGACACAGATTGGCAGGAATATTTACAAAATGTATATCTGACAAAATGTATCCAGAACATAAAAAGAACACTTAATAATACAAAAGCAATTCAATAAAATTCCAAATGATTTGAATGGATACCTCAGAGAGAGAGAGAGAGAGAGAGAGAGAGACTGACTGACTGACACAGAGAGAGAGAAATGAATGGCCAAAAAGCCAGTGAAAAGATTCTCAACATCACAGGTTATAAAGGAAATGTCACTTAAAATCGTTGCACATATAACTAAGTAGCTAAAATTACATCAACTGACAATATCAAATGTTGACAAGGTGAAACAACAGAAATTCTTACAAATTGCTGGTGGGAATGTAAAATTTTATAGCCACTTTGGAAATCAGTTTGGCAGTTTCTTCAAAGTTAAATGTAAATTCACTATATGAACCAGAATTCCACTCATAGATATTTGCCCAAGAAAAATTAAAGCATTTATCCACACAAAGACCTTTAAACCGATATTTATGGCAGTATTATTCCTAGTAGGTAAAGAATGAAACAACCCAAATGTTCATCAAGTGGTGAATGGGTAAACACAATGTGAAAAAGCCACACAAGGAAATACAAATACTCAATAAAGAAAAAAGTGTTGCTATACACATGATTAAACCTCAAAAATATTATGCTAACTTAAAGAAGCCAACAGGACACATACTGTATGATTCCTATTATGTATTTTAGAAAAAATAAAACTGTAGCAATAGAGTAGACCAGAGATTCAGAATATGATGTTTGATTGTGAAGGGATATGAATCTGCTCTCTGGGAGTGACGAAGATGTTCTAAACCTTGACTGCTGCGGTAGTTGAACGGCTTTACATATTTGCCAAAATTCATTGACTTTATTCCTAACATATGTGTCTTACAGTACGTAAGACACATACCTTATTAAGTTATAAAAAATACATAGAATACTAAATTGCTTTTGTTTTAAGCAACTGTCTCTAAAAAAAGGAAAAGGAATTGTTGCATGTTATAATGCTTTTGACAAACTGATGCTGACATTTTAACTTTGATAAGGATGACATCAGGTAACTTTTATATTATACAAAAAGAACCCACAGACTCAGACATAAAATAATAAATATTTCATTGAAGTGGAAAATCTTTTACAGTATTTGTCAATTTTGGTAAAATTTCAGATTCTTAAGACATGACAAAAATTTGAGCATGACTTAAGGGAAGATCATGGAAAGAGAAGAAATCACCACAACAGCCACATGGGGAATTAGATAGAAGATAAAATGAGCGAAGCTGGGAATATTTATCTGTGAAGAAAGTATTAGCTACTCCAGGAAACAAAGGGAAGACATGGAGGAAACCAAGGAGGAAAAGTCTGAAGCTCAGGAAACCAGAAAACTGATCACTGGAATTTAAGTTACCCTGCAACTGACTTTGACTCTGGTTTGCTAAGTGATAATGAAAGAGCACACATTTGAGGAAGTATATGGACAAAACAGCTAAACAATGGAGGAACTATGAAATACAAACACAGGAAATAGCTTCAGGATATTAGAAATGGAAATATGCATGATAAAGCAGCTCTGGTGCTCCAAGCCATGAAGGTCAAATATTATGCAAGAATATTTTAATATTAATCCCCAGTTAAAATTTTATATTTTTGAATCTCATTATCAAAATCTTCACAGCACATTCACTTTCTGTTATTCAGAACCATTATTGTGAATATTTTATTTCCACTCAACAGATCCTAGAAATCAAAAGTCTTCCTAGTTTAATTAGGAGTTGATGTGAATTAAGAAGTAGGAAGAATCATCAGAATCAGCTATCTACTTTTAAGGAGCTCTAAGTATGCACCTCACCTTTTACTAATCATGAAATCTTTGTGTCTATTTAGTACATGTGTTGAGTGATCGGATAGGTTTTCCTAAGCAAGTGCTTGGGATTGCAGAAGCCTGGAGTTGGAAATCAATTGTTAGTATTACTGCTAGAAGGTCCTGCTGGGAACACTGTGGACCCCTCAGGGGTGACTGAGCAACCCCAAGTTTCTGGAAGAATTGGCAAAACCCAAGCTATCTAAAACAAGAAGAAGATATTGTTGGTGAATTTTAACTTGTAAATTCTCTTAGAATTTGGTATCCCCAAAATGAGTTATTTGCTTTGTTATTCTTGTTACTTACTGTATCGATTGTATTTGAGAAAATGAAGAATAATGTGAAAAGTTAAAATGTAGCTTGTAACTTTGACTGTGCTGAGCTGTAACTTGTAACTTTGGCTATGCTGAGCTGTAACTTGTAACTTTGGCTCTGCTGAACTGTAACTTGTAACTTTGACTGTGCTGAGCTGTAACTTGTAACTTTGGCTATGCTGAGCTGTAACTTGTAACTTTGGCTCTGCTGAGCTGTTTCTGTAAAAACAGGAACTCTATGAAAGGGACAAACCATGTAGCCTGACTGCTGGAGAGAGATGACAGTGCATAATAAGCTTCTCATTGCAAACAGCCTATAAACAGACGAGTAATGGAGAGGCTTATTACCCAGATTCCTTTCCCAGGAAAGGCATATTAATTATGGCCCTGGAAAGGGAATGCAACCCTTATGGAGAGCCTATAAACGGATGCATGAGGGGTGTTTGTCGAGAAGAAAAACCTCTGTGGTTGAGAAAAGGATGTAAAAGTCTTTCTTCTCCCACTGCTCCTCCAGGCCTGCATGGAGCCCCCTGCTCTTGCAGCTTTGTGGTCAGGGTGGTTGTCCTGTGTCAGACCCCGTTCCCTCTGCAGCTGTGAGCCCAATATATTCTTGCTGATAATTATAAGTTTTTGTTTAACCTCTATTCTTGCTAAGGTGTATTATTTCTATGCTGACACACAGAGAGTTATCTTTATGTTGTTCTGCTTTTACAATACCACGCTGTGATTTTTGTGCACCAGTTTTGCAAATGTATTCTTTTTGCGTGATCATTTCCACATTGTTGTGTGGCCTCACTCCCCCACCCCTATTGAAATAGTCTAATAAAAAACTGAGGTTTTCAGGGGAATTTTAGACATCCAAGGAGCGGCTTGATGTGGTATCTCCCATGGGCCTAGCTTTGAAGAAAACTGTCTTTTTTTTTTTTCTTTTCACCAACCACTCCATCACTTTGAGAGATCGTGAACCCACATTGATAAATTGGCAGTTGGTCTTCCAGTAAGGTCCCACTCTCTAATAACTCCGAACCAACTCTTGTATTCCATTCTGTAAGCCTCTCTAGAAGTTTCTAATACCAAAAGTTGAGCATGGTGAAGACCCAGCTCTTCACTTCATTTGAAGTTGAATTTGTCATGTATTAATTTCTGTTAACCAGCTTCCAACATGTGTAAGATAAAATCAGAGATAAGAGAGAAAAAGGCTTGTTTTAGCAGAAAAAGCTTTGGACTTGAAACCATAAACTTGGTTCAAGTTTCACTGACTTCTGTCTGCTTATAGAAATATACATCCTGTGGAGAAATGGGAATGCTTTCACACTGTTCATGGGAGTGAAAATTAGTTCAACTACTGTGGAAGACATGTGGCAATTCCTAAAGAATCTAGAAATAGAAATATCATTTGAACCAGCAATCCCATTACTGCATATATACCCAAAGGATTATAAAACATTCTATTATAAAAACACATGCACACGAATGTTTATTATGGCACTGTTTACAATAGCAAAGACTTGGAACCAATGCAAATGCCTATCATAGACTGAACGAGGAAAATGTGGCACATATATACCATGGAATACTATGTAGCCACAAAGAAGGATGAGGTCATGTCTTTTGCAGGGACATGGATGAAGCCGGAAACCATCATTCTCAGTAAACTGACACAAGAACAGAAAACCAAACACCACATGTTCTCACTCATAAGTGGGAACTGAACAACGAGAACACATGGACACAGGGAGAGGAACATCACACAATGGGGCCTGTTGAAGGGTGGGGGGTCTAGGGGAGGGATAGCAGAGGGTGTGGGAATCAGGGAAGGATAACATTTGGAGAAATACCTAATGAAAATGATGGGCGATACACGTAACAAACCACCAAGGCACGTGTATACCTATGTAACAAGCCTGTACGTTCTTCACATATACCCCAGGACTTAAAGTATGATAAATAAAAAGAAAAAAGAAATATACATCCTATGTGTTTTCAAGGTACTCTGTTTATCCATTAAATACAGTTACAATTATTGTAGTATAATCACTTTTTTACTTGTCCTCCCCATCCCCCAAAATTATAAAGTCCTTAAAAGCAATGATTTTCGGTTACTACTGAATCCTTCCTGCCCAACAGTGTCTCTGGCACAACTGGTGAAATAAATGACAGTAAACACATCACCCCACCTCTCTGCATTTCATTTTCATATCTGAAACTTAGAAAGAGACCAGCCTATTTTCAGGTTTAAGTAATATGTACAAATATAATGAAAGAATTCATCATAGGTGAAAAGTTACACAACTCCTTATCATTTATATTCATCCAACAATTTAAGAAACTCATTCTATAGTACATAGCTCATGTTATATCAAATACCACTGTAGTGGTATGTCCAAGAAAATAGCTTCAAGCTCAAGTTGACAACCTATCTAAGCAATGAGTTAAGCAGATAAATCCAGAAAAATATTTTTAAAATATGAATATCCTTTCAAATTATAATAGAAATTGCCTGGCAGCCAGATACAAAAGAGGAAGTTGGCATTTATCTGTGGCTCCATGCTTCCACAACCTGAGGATAAAACCAGCCAGATATAAAGTACATGCCCCAAAGAAACTGTCAGCATTGGTTTTCTTCCCTAAAGACCCACAGTGAAGTGTTAGCTATTTTATAGAGGGTTGTTATCTGAATACAGACAACAATTCATTCACCCATCTTCCTTCCAGTTAATCCGTTCAACCAACAACACTAAATATCCATTCAAAAAATTCTATACATATGTTCTGTGTATCAACCAGGTGCCAAGGTGCCAGTAAAAATAATGACAAGTCAGGCATTCTCTGCACCTCACAGTCACTCACAAGTAGAAAGGGGAAAAATTATGAATTTGTATGCACGGGAGCCATGCTATTTATTTTAGTATTTAGGATGCATCATATATACATATACATAAATATATATATATATATGTACATATGCATCTAAAATGTTCTACAGATACATATGTGTGTGTATATATATGTATGTGTGTGTGTGTGTGTGTGTGTGTATATATATATGTATATGTATGCTTGTTGGAGCATCTTATTTGCAAGTGCACAATTTTGTTTTGACAAGATCACAAAAATATTCTTAATATAGACTTTCCATGTCACCTAAAATGTTGTTTTCTTGAAAATGACTTCCAGTGGAAAGTATATGCCTTAAAGGGTTATCTGTTCACTAAGCCATTAGCCAATTATATATAAAATAGCAGGTAAATATATCTTGTAAATGGTTTAAGGATGAAAATATACATACATTTTAGTGCCAGATATAAAACATTTCACTCTTATCAGCCATGTTCAAAGAATAATTGTCTCATCTACTCTAAATGACCATGTCTTCATTAACCTTGTAGCTGCATGTTTAGCATAATGCAGACACTCAGCACTATTCATCCATATGAATGAATGAATGAATGAATGAATGAATGAATGAATGATATTGGAATGGTAACAAAGATTTATAAGTGAGCACTAAATCAAATGGGAAAGAAATTAGTATCAGCCTAATTAGGTATCCTTTGTTGTAAAGCCACTGCTTCTTGTTCTCATCTATGGAAGTACAGTAAGGTGAAATAAAGGGAAATCTGTAGGTCAAATCCAGACTACTCCAGCTAAGAAAGTAACATAATGCTTTGAAATTCTCTTATAAAAGAATGATAAAAATATGTAACATTTGAAAACACCTACCACACAGAGCTCCTGTTCCATGCATTTTAACTGATATTTTAGAAATAAAACTTTTAGGAATCAAAACCCTGCCATTGCTACTGTGCCACAGCAATAATGCACTAAGACTCAATCCAAAGTCATTTATCCTGAGGTCATTTTATATCATTAATAACATTTTCAAAAACATATATGAAAACAGTAGTTGTCGAAGAAAATGTTACCTTCTTTCTTTCTCTCAAATCAGCCACGTACTCATAAGTGTTCTTGATGAGATTGGAGAGATGCTGTCTACATGCTATAAGAAGGCATGTAAATTTATTATCAGTCCATTTTAGGAACTGGAAATGCCATCTTTGGAACTAATTGTTTAAAGCATTGTCATCAAAGGCCATTGCCAAAGGATCATCTTTGTCTTTTAATCTAGATAGCTCTGAGTTCCTGACTTCACCCAACTCTTCTGCTTGAAACAAATAACAAAATACAGAAAACATGAACACACAAATAGAAGGAGACAATATTGGACATTTCAGTGGATCAGATACAAAACAGAAATAGTGGACCTCATGTCCAGGTTTCATGGAATTCTGTGCAGGCTTCATGGCTTCCTGTCAATGGTAGTCATGGGGATAGCATTTCTAGGGATCAATGAGAACTAAAAGAGTTTTGCATAAAATAGCGGACAGGAGTCACCCTCACTCATGCCTCAGGCAACAGGGTAACAAAGACACAGCCTCACAACCAGAAAGTGAGACAAGCCAGCTGCTGGCTTTGCTAGCTCTGTGACTGGATTCCCAGTGTTTGCAGTATCATCACATAGCGAGAGCACTAAAATACCATCGAAAAACTGGTTATAGATGAGTGCCTTGGCGGCAGATTGAAGGCAACAGAAAACTTGCTAAATATAAAAGATAGACAAAGGAAAAAATTAAAATTCAACCTCATACCATGTGCAAAAATAAGCTTCAGAAGTATCAAAGACCTAAACTAAATGGAAAAGATAAAAAAGAACAAAATATATGGGAAATTTCTACAGTTCCCAATCAATTTTTCTTTTAATCTGAAACTGCTTTAAAAGTGAGTGAGTGTTGAACAGTGAGAAAACATGGACACAGGGAGGGGAACATCACATACTGGAGCCTGCTAGTGGGGTGGTGAGCTAGGGGTAGGATAGCATGGGGTTGGAGGATAGGGGAGGAATAGCATCAGGAGAAATACCTAATGGAGATGATGGGCTGATGGATGCAGCAAACCACCATGGCACGTGTATACCTATGTAACAAACCTGCACGTTCTGCACATGTACCCCAGAACTTAAAGTATACAAAAAAATTTTGGGAAAAAGAACAAATTAGACAAATATCTGAATGACTCTGATTTAGTGTCACACAATAAATGACTGAAACAGGTTGGGGCCAGGATATATTTTGAAAATGGAGTCAACAGGTCTTGAAAATATTGGAAAATGAGGAGCAGTCGAGATGTCCCCAATGTTTTTTGCCTGAGCAACAGAAAAATAAAATGCTCAATTCTGAGTTGGGAAAGACTAGAGGAGAAGCAGTCTGGAAAGGGAATATGAGGTCTTAGTTTCAGGCAAATTAAGATTGATGTTCCTGTTTGACCTTCAAAATAGAGGTGTACAATAGCAAGTCAAATATATAATAAATCCAAGCTCTGTGGAGAAATCAAGTCTGTAAATAAAAATGTGGAAGTCAGAAGCATATGGTTATTATTTAAAGCCATGGAGTAGAAGAAATTTCCTAGGAAGTGACAATAGTTTTAAAAAATTGGTGAAGGACTAAACCCTCAGGCATTCTTTCAATTAGACATTAGGAACAGCAGAAAGAACCAGCATAGGAGACTGAGAGTGAGTAAATGAAAAGGAATTCGAGAGATCTTATTTTAGAAGAATTCAGGAGATCTTATCATAGAAGCCAACTGAATAATTTTTTAAGAAGCAAAACTAATGTCAGAAGCCTCTGAGAGAGAGCAGAATGAAACTTGCCAGGACCTGGAGGAGAGGGGAAAATGGGGAGATACTGGTTGATGGATTCCAAGTTTTAGTTATGCTGGATAAGTTCTGGAGATCTGAGATCTAATATATAGCAAGGTTACTACAGGTGGCAATATGGTGTTGCACACCTGAAATTTACCAAAAGGGATGATTTTATGTGTTCTCGAAAAAGAAAGAAAAAAGAGAGAGAAAAAGAAAGGGAGAGAAAGAAAATGGTAATTATTTAAAGTGATGGATAAGTTATTTGCTTGATTGAGAAGTCGTTTCACGATGTATATGAATATCAAAACATCAAGTAGTATAAATACACATAATTTATCAATTATGTCTCAATAAAGCTGGAAAAAAAAGAATTTACATACTAATTAGGAGAAGGCAAAAAGTTTCTGAGAAATCAAGTAAGAACTTGGAATTAACCATGGACAGCAATATTAAATGTGGTTAGAGTGATGGAGGCACAAGCTTAAGTGAAATAGGATAAAGAGAGACAAGAAAATAAGGGAGTCAAAGCGGTAGGCTTACATAGCTCCTTCAAGGAATTTTTCCATAAAGAACAGAGAAATTAATCAATAGCTGAAAAGGAAGAGCAGGAAGAACTTCCTTCAAAGATAGGAAATATGCCATTTTTAAGCTAATAGATGTTTCATTAGACAGGATGAAGTTGATGATACAAGACAGAGAAATTACAATTATAGGAGTCAAGTCAGCAAACAAGGAATAAGATCCAGGGCACAGGTTGAGGGTCATTTAGCTTCACACAGGAGCAGAAGAGTTCTTCTGTTATAATGTATATGCTTTCAATTCATATTCCAACTTTGTATAAAGTTGTTACCAATTTTTTTTTAATTTACTTTAGGTTCTAGGGTACATATGCAGATCATGCAGGATTGTTGCATAGGTACACACATGGCAATGTGGTTTCCTGCCTCCATCCCCTTGTCACTTACATCTGGCATTTCTCCCCATGTTATCCCTCCCAACCTCCCAACACCCCCTGCTATCCCTCCACCCTTGCCCCCTGCCAACAGACCCCAGTATGTGATGCTCCCTTCCCTGTGTCCATGTGTTCTCATTGTTCAACATCTGCCTATGAGTGAGAACATGCGGTGTTTGATTTTCTGTTCTTGTGTCAGTTTGCTGAGAATGATGGTTTCCAGATTCATCCCTGTCCCTACAAATGACACGAACTCATCATTTTTTATGGCTGCATAGTATTCCATGGTGTATATGTGCACATTTTCCTTGTCTAGTCTATCACTGAATGATTTTTAAGATGGCTAGTTGAGTCTTACATGTATCTATATAAGGTGCCCACGTATTTGGAAATTACACAATCATACACACACACACACACACCAGAAGTCAGTGTCTGGCTCATATCTCTCAATAATTAAATCAGGTGATCCCTGGGGAATCACTGAACTTTCAGAAAAAAAGTCCTTCAAATTGGTTGTTCCTGAACCTGCTACAAAAATACTCATGGAACTCATAGTTCTCTATGCACCGTTATCTAAGCTGAATTAAAATTTGATGCAATGTTTGGAAGCTTAAGAAGATTTCCCACTTTTAAAAAATGAGGCCGGGCGCTGTGGCTCAAGCCTGTAATCCCAGCACTTTGGGAGGCCGAGGCGGGTGGATCACGAGGTCAAGAGATCGAGACCATCCTGGTCAACACGGTGAAACCCCGTCTCTACTAAAACTACAAAAAATTAGCTGGGCATGGCGGCGCGTGCCTGTAATCCCAGCTACTCAGGAGGCTGAGGCAGGAGAATTGCCTGAACCCAGGAGGCGGAGGTTGCGGTGAGCCGAGATCGCGCCATTGCACTCCAGCCTGGGTAACAAGAGCGAAACTCCGTCTCAAAAAAAAAAAAAAAATGAAGGGAAATGTCTTTCAGCATATGAAACTGAGTTTGGGGTCAACATCGACTTGAGAAATGTTTTAATTTTTTTCTTGAAAATCTTGGAATTTTTCAGTTGTGAATGCAATGTAAAGCTCCTGAAGAAAGTTGATTTAAAGGGTATTTCTCAGGTTCTCATTCCATACATCTTTCCATCCATTCTTGATACATATGTAAAATACATTGCTGTTGTTCATATAAATAAAACATTTCTAGAATGGCATTTTCCCCTTTCACTTTCAGTTGAAATAACAGGTTTTTTTTTAACAGTCTGTACTGAAGTAATTGGAAATTACCAAATGCCATAAAAAAATCTTATCCAAAACTCTGAAAAAAAATTAAACTTGAAAATTAATTTATGCTACATTGCTTTGAGGTTTTTAGACTGTCTGATATATTATTTGAAAGTTAAAGGCTTAACAGTTGTCTACAATCATGTACAATTCAACATGTATCAATTATTTGTCTCTGAATTTTTAAGGTTTCATTTAAGCAGCTTTAAAACCTTACAATTTTCTTTTTTGATATATAACACTCCAATCAAGCCAGAAACTAACAAGCGTGTCATAATTTTAAACAGTTTTATTATATTTTCACTTTTGTACTCACTGCAGTAGTCAGATCAGGCTGCCATAACAAATAGCATAGACTGAGTGGCTTAAGCAATAGGAATTTATGTCTTGCAGTTCTGGAGGTTAGGAAATTCAAGATCAAGGTGCAAAAAGATTCTATTCCTGTTGAGAGTTCTCTTCCTGGCTTGTAGATGGCCACCTTCCTGCTGCATTCTCACATAGCAGGAAGAGAGAAAGCTCTAATCTCTCAGAGTCTTAGAAGGACACTAATCCCACTATAAGGCCTCACCCTCATGAATTCATCGGGCTCTAATTACCTCCCAAAGGCCTCACCTCCAAATACCATCACACCAAGGGGCAGGGCTTCAGTGTATGAACATGGGTAAAACACAGCATCCAACACTTAACACTCACTCTCTCATGCAGTTAAGAAGAACTGAACATTGTATTGTTTCCAATACACGTGGACTGTCAGATACTACCTTGTCATGAGCTTTCACATTGTGTGTACTTCTCTGCTCTTCCATCCAAGTGCCAAACTAAGCATCTACACATCCTAAGGAATCTACACATTCCTAAGCAAGGTATGAGGCTTGCTCATAAAACCATAGTTATCACTGTGTCTGTCCGAGGCAACATACTTGAGGACAAATTTAAGGAACATTTTTGGCCTGAGTGCTGTAATTATACAGTGTTTCAAAAAGGCTGCTACTAGCAATGACTTATAAGGGTTTTCTCTTCCACCGCCAATTTAGCTTTCAGATCGGTACTAAATGAACCAAGTAACTAAATATTACTTAGCAGTTCAAGCAGCTTTTCCCCACCTTTTCTCACTGTACAGAAAGGAGACGACTTTTTCAAATGCAAATATGAAAATTGGCGTAAGATCTTAATAAATAAAATTTCACTCATCAATGGCTGACTTTCCTGACCACCCTTTAAAAAAGACATGCTTCCTTATCCTTAGAGATATAAAACAAAATTTTGTTTTAACCTCATTTTTCCATAGGTCCACTCTCTTCAGATTAAACAGAATTGAGAAAAATAGGTTTTAAATATTAATCACTCCATGCAGTGTCCAAGCAAAACAAATAACTTGAGAGGCAATTTCCAGCTTTTACACATTGTTCTGGAAAAGGCTTACAAGCAGCAGTTCAGCAGGGACTGCCTGTCTGTGATATGCACTATTTTTTATGCTTACTTTACACTGCACAGCAAAAGAATATCATGCATGCTTCTGCCTTGATCATTAAAATAATCAGATACTGTATAAGCACAAGCATTTCCCACATAAACATAGATAGTAGATAATACTTTCCTCAAAGAAAAAGATGAAAGATGTGAAAATGAATAAGGACAAAGATGACAGCAAATCTGGGAGATTAGATTAGATTGTAACCAGGGCATCACTTGAAGCTAAAGTTATTTCCACATGTGGTCACACCAAATCACATTTCTATTTGTTTCCCCATCACTCTCTTCAAGTTGACACGTCAGCTTCGACTGACATGATTAACCCTGGAATTGCTAAGCATTATTGAAATAGGAAAAGGAAAGAACCTGAAACTAGACAGAGGTATAAGTGTAGCTGAAAATCAAATGAGTTCAATCTACCAATGGATTTTTCTCAATAGTTGAAATATAGTATCCAAAGGACACATTTGTAATGAAACATGAAAACACAAAACGCGTTATGCATTCAGAAAAATTAGTGTAAGGATACTTGCAATGAACAAAGTTTCTAGAATGGTCTATACCTGAAAGGACATTGAAGAAGCCTCCAAATGTCCATATGTTCTTCCTTTTAAAATGTTCTTATTTCCCAGCTTTCTTTAAATTAAGGGCCACATTTATCAAGGCTCTGGCCTTGAAACAATCTAAAGTTTAGAAGCACATTCTGAACCTATGTCCTGCTAGGTACTGAAAACAGCATGAGAAAGCTTCAAGAGAGTAGGGCACTGGAGCATCAGTACAAATATCTTCAAAGAAAAGCCCAATCAACTTGGCCATCTTGACACTGAGAAAGAGCTGGAGCCATCTATGAGGCAGTGCAGGGGGCAGAGGGAGGCTGACCACCAGAACATTCTCTCTTAGTCAAAATGTTGGTTTCTCAGCTACATAGGCACTCAAAATTTAGTGACGTGTATTAAAAGAAATACACGTCACTAAATGAGAATTTACTTTACCAATAAATAAAACAGAATTTATCTTCATTTACCTAATTTTCTGACCATCATGGTGGTTCACCACTGGAAGAAAACAGGAAAGGAGGATATGAAAACCCCTTCCCCGGAGAATTTCTAAGAAGAAAGAAGCCTCTGGCCTGGAAGGCTTGTGACTCTGCTACCTAAAGGCAGAAAGTTGGAAGAGATTGCTTCCCAATTTCTTCCTCCTTCTATTGTTTATAAATATATTTAAATTCATGTAAGGAGGTCTGTTTCTGAGTAAGATGGAGTAAGCACACTCCATCATAATTAGAACAAGTGTTTGAAGATGCTAAAAAAAAAAAAATAACAGGAGGATCAGGAAGGAAGATCAGAGTTTAAAGTACCACCAAACCTATAGTGAGTAAATCATTTTTTCCATCTGGCCTGCAGAAGACTGAGAGGCTTCAGAGCAACCAGAAGCCCTAAAGTGAGCAAGTAGGGAGTCTTCTGCCACACACAAGGCTATTTTCAGAGGTCATCCATTGGATGCTAGGAATGCATTCACCGTAGTCAGTGTGCTCAGCCCTGGTTTTGGAACTCAGGAAGATATATTTTCAAATGGTGTCTCTGCCAGTTAGAAGTTCTGTAAGCTTGGTAATTATTTAACCTCTCTGAGATGTCTTTTCCTTATCAGCACAATAACATCACATTGTAAGACTGGTATGCACAGCACAACCCCAGATTTGCTAAGAAGTTCTCACTCCAGGAAAACACAATGATTCTAAATTAGTGTATACATAAAACGCAACTTCTCTTATAATTTCCTAATTTTAACATAAGAATTATGCCATTACTTAAGTCAAATTTCATGGACAACAATTTTCAGGACAATGGACAGATGTAATTCACACTGATGTTACTCTAAGATTAATTCTCTAGTTTCCTCTCCTGTATGTTCAACAAAACAAGGGCAAGGACTCAAGTTCCTCTGATTAAAATCTGTCTGTACTTGGCATTCAGATTGGCCTACATATTTTGGTTGCTTCAAAATGGCTCACATAAAATAAAGTAATATCCTAGGTAACTTGCTAATTTCCTTTTCCAAAAAATTGTAAAATTTTCCTTCATAATCTTTCAAATAAATTATTGTCCTAATTGGCACTTCAAGGGATAGATTAGAATGATTCATGAGGTCCCTTCCTCCTCTGATATTCTGTAAGTTCATGATTTGTGAAATTTTCAGAATATGGAAACAGTTCTTTCTTCCCTAGTGAACACTAACTAATTCCTGTTTCAAGGATTGCTCAAGGGCATGTGTGCACAAAGATGAGACAAATTATCTCATGATCAAATCTTAAGATTCTTGAGAACAAAAAGCACACCTCATTGCTTTCCTATCTTCCACAGCAAGTTCAGCACAACTCACACATCACCACAACCAGCTCCAGTTCTCAGCTAGCCAAAGCCTGGACAAGCTGCAATTTCAGTAGGAATCGGGTTAAAACTCAAAAGATAAAACTGTGGATTTCAGAATTGTTTATGTAACAACTCTAAAGCCAAATAGTACACTATAAACAGTACCACATAAAAGTTCGCTTTTTTCCCGAACTTGTTCAGGAGGAATTTAGATGGACCCATGAGTAAAGTGTTACTCAATATACACAAAAGCCTTTTTGATAACTAGACAGAATAATACTATTCAGAACCATATGTATTGTCCTATTCGTCTGTTTTCCTATATTTTCCTTCTCACATAATTTTGAACTTTTAATTTCAGCCTGTCATTTTTATACTTTCCAAAGAAGACTGCAGATTTCCAAGAACATCACTTAAAACCTGCAAATCAGGAGGAAGATCCAAGATGGCTGAATAGAAACAGCTCTGGAGTGCAGTTCCCAGCAAGAACACAGAGGGTAAGTGATCACTGCACTTCCAAACGAGTTTTCACTGTCCACAGAGTAGGAGATTCCTGGGCTGAAAAGCAGCACAAATTCCAGCATGGCTGTTTCAGCCAGTGCCACGGGCTGGCAGACAGAAACTCACACAAATCTGGGTGGCCATTTCAACTGGCACCTGGAACACATGGGAGACAGAGCCACCCATTCAACTGAAAGGGAGGGGGCAGAGTCAGGGAACCAGGTGATCTGGCTCAGCAGGTAGCACCCCCACAAAACACGCAATCTGAAACACTCTGGATTGAGAGTTTCCCAGCAAGTGCAGCTGAGCCTGGGACAGTCCAACTCAGTGAGGGGAAGGGCATCCGCAACTACCAAGGCAGTCTGCCAATACCAAGGCAGTTCTAACTGAACCTCTATCAACAACACCTCAAGAAAGTTCACACAGCAGCTGGGCAGAGCCCACGGCAGCTCAGCAATGCCTCTGCTGGCAGACTGTGACTAGACTAACTCTGTGCTGATCAGGGCATCTACAAAAAAAGGCAGCAGCATGTCAGGAACTTATAAAGAAAACCCCACCTTCCCAGGACAGAGCACCTGGGAAAAAAGGCGGTTATGAGATCTGCTGCAGCAGACTTCAATGTACATGCCCAGCAGCTCTGCACAGAATAGACCTTCAGTATAGCACGTGAGCTCCTATAAGGGACAGCTCAAGCAGCTCCCTGACCTTCATATACCCAAAGAGACACCTCATAAAGGAGAGCTCAGAACGATATCTGGCAGGTACCCTTCTGGGTCAAAGATAACAGAAAACGAAACCAGCAGCAACCCTTACTGTTCTGCAACCCCCACAGGCGATCCCCAAGCAAGCAGAGTTGGGAGTGGCACTCCAGCAGTTCTGCAGCAGAGGGGCCTGACTGTTAGAAGGGAAACTAAGAAATAGCCTCAAAATCAACAAAAAGGACATCCACTCTGAGACACCATCTGAAAGTCATGAACTACAAAGACCACAGGTAGATAAAGCCATAAAGATGGGAAGAAACCAGCACAAAAAGGATGAAAACACCAAAACCCAGAACACCTCTCCTCCTCCAAGGGATTACAACTCCTCACCAGCTAGAGAACAAAGCTGGATGGAGTATGAATCTGATGAACTGACAGAAACAGGCTTCAGAAGGTGGGTAATAACAAACTTCTCTCAGTTAAAAGAACATGTGCTAACTGAATGCAAAGAAACTAAGAACCTTGCAAAAGGGTTTGATGAAATGCTAACTAGAATGAACAGCTTAGAGAAGACTTGATGGAGTGAAAAAACACAGCATAAGAACATCATGAAGCACACACAGGTTTCAATAGCTGAACAGAACAAGCAGAAGAAAGGATATCAGAGATTGAAGATCAACTCAATGAAATAAAATGAAAAGTCAAGATTAGAGAAAAAGGAGTGAAAAGAAATGAACAAAGCCTCCAAGAAATATTGGATTATATGAAAAGACCTAATCTACATTTAATAGATGTACCTGAATGTGACGGACAGAATGAATCCATCTGAAAAATACTCTTCAGAATATTATCCAGGAGAACTTCCCCGACCTAGTAAGGCAAGCCAATATTCAAGTCCAGGAAATACAAGGAACACCACAAAGATATTCCTCAAGAACAGCAACCCCAAGGCATATATTTGTCAGATTTGCCAGGGCTCAAATGAAGGAAAAAATGCTAAGGGCAGCCAGAGAGATAGATTGGGTTACCCACAAAGGGAAGCCCAACACACTCACAGCAGATCTCTCAGCAGAAATCCTACAAGCCAGAAGGGACCAGGGGCCAATATTCAACATCCTTAAGAACTTTCAACCTAGAATTTCATATCCAGCCAACTAAGCTTCATAAGCAAAGGAGAAATAAAATCCTTTATAGACAAGTAGTTGCTGAGATATTTGATCACCACCAGGCCTGCCTTACAAGAGCTCCTGAAAGAAGCACTAAACAAGGAAAGGAAAAACCAGTACCAGCCAGTCCAAAAATGTACCAAATGGTAAAGACCACAGACACAATGAAGAAAATGTGTCAACTAACGGGCAAAACATCCAGCCAGCATCAAAATGGCAGGATCACATTCACACATAATGTTAACCTTAAATGTAAACAGGTTAAATGCCCCAATCAAAAGACACAGACTGGCAAATTGGATAAAAAGTCAAAACCCATTGGTGTGTTGTATCCAGGAAACCCATCTCACATGCAAGGACACACATAGGCTCAAAATAAAGGGATGGAGGAAGATTTACCAAGCAAATGGAGAGCAAAAAAAAGTCGTAGTTGCAATTCTAGTCTCTGATAAAATAGACTTTAAACCAACAAAGATCAAAAGAGACATAATGGTAAGAGGATCAATGCAACAAGAAGTGCTAACAATCCTAAATATATACACACCCAATACAGGGGCACCCAGATACATAAAGCAAGTTCTTAATGACCTCCAAAGAGATTTAGACTCCCATACAATAATAATGGGAGACTTTAACACTCCACTGTCAATATTAAATCAAAGAGAAAGAATATTGACAAAGATATACAGGACTTGAACTCAGATCTGGACCAAGTGGACCTAATAGACATCTACAGAAATCTCCACCGCAAAGCCATAGAATATACATTCTTCTTAGCACCACATTGCACCTACTCTAAGACTGACCACATAATTGGAAGTAAATCACTCCTCAGAAAATGCAAAAGAATGGAAATTACAGTCTCTCAGACCACAGCACAATCAAATTAGAATTCAGGATTAAGAAACTAACTCAGAACTGTACAACTTCATGGAAACTGAACAACTGGCTCCTGAATGTCAACTGGATAAACAATGAAATGAAGGCAGAAATAAAGATGTTCTTTGAAACCAACAAGAATGAAGACACAACATACCAGAATCTCTGGGACACATTTAAAGCAGTGTCTAGAGGGAAATTTATAGCAATAAATGCCCACCAGAGAAGGGAGGAATGTTCTAAAATCAACACCCTATCATCAAAATTGAAAGAGCTAGAAGAGCAAGACCAAAAAACCTCAGAAGCTAGCAGAGGACAAGAAATAACTAAGATCAGAGCAACTGAAGGAGATAAAAACACACACAAAAAAAAAACCCTTCAAAAAAAATCAATAAATCCAGGAGCTGGTTTTTTGAAAAGATCAATAAAATAGACAGACTGCTAACCAGATTAACAAAAAAGAAAAAGGAAAAGAATCAAATAGATGCAATAAAAAAAACAATAAAGGAGATATCACCACCAATTTCACAAAAATACAAACTACCATCAGAAATCACTACAAACAACTCTATGCACATAAAAGAGCAAACCTGGAAGAAATGGATAAATTCCTGGACACTTACACCCTCCCAAGCTTAAAGCAGGAAGAAGGTGAAACTTTGAATAGACCAATAACAAGGACTGAAGTTGAGGCAACAAGTAATAGCTTACCAACCAAAAAAAGCCCAGGTCCAGACAGGTTCAGAGCTGAATTTTACCAGACATACCAAGAGGAGCTGGCACCATTCCTTCCGAAACTATTCCAAACAAACCAAAAGGAGGGAATCCTTCCAAAATCATTTTACGAGACCAATATCATCCTGATACCAAAACACGGCACAGACTCAAAAGAAAATAAAACTTCAGGCCAATATCCATGATGAATACAAAAATCTTCAATAAAATACTGGCAAACCAATTGCAACAGCACATCAAAAAGCTTATCAATCACAATCAAGTAGGCTTCATCCTAGGGATGCAACGCTGGTTCAACATATGCAGGTCTACAAACGTAATTCGCCACATAAACAGAACCAAAGATAAAAACCACATGGTTATCTTAATAGATGCAGAGAAGGCCTTCGACGAAATTCAACAGCCCTTTATGCTAAAAACTCTGAAAAAACGAGGTATCAATGGAACATATCTCAAAATGATAAAAGCTATTTATGACAAACCTACAGCTGATATCATACTGAATGGCAAAAACTGGAAAGATTCCCTTTGAAATCTGACACTAGACAAGGATGTCCTCTCTCATCACTCCTATTCAATATAGTATTGGAAGTTCTAGCCAGAGCAATCAGGCAAGAAAAAGAAATAAAGGGTATTCAAATAGGAAAGGAGGAAGTCAAATTGACTCTATTTGCAGATGACATGATTGCATATTTAGAAGACCCTATCATCTCAGCCCCAAATCTCCTGAAACTGATAAGCAACTTCAGCAAAGTCTCAGGATACAAAAATCAATGTGCAAAAATCACAAGCATTCCTATACACCAATAACAGACTAACAGAGAGCCAAATCATGAGCAAACTCCCATACACAATTGCTACAAAGAGAATAAAATACCTAGAAATACATCTTAAAAAGAATGTGAGGGACCTTTTCAAGGAGAACTATAAACCACTGCTCAAGGAAATAAGAGAGGATACATATAGATGAAGAAACATTCCATGTTCGTGGATAGGAAGAATGAATATCATGAAAATGGCCATACTGCCCAAAGTAATTTATAGATTCAATGCTATCCCCATCAAGCTACCAATGACCTTACAGAACTGGAAAAAACCACTTTAAACTTCATATGGAACCAAAAGAGAGCCCACATAGCCAAGACAATCCTAAGCAAAAAGAACAAAGCCAGAGATATCATGCTACCTGACTTCAAACTATACTACAAGTCTACAATAATGAAAACAGCATGCTACTGGTACCAAAAAAGAGATATAGACCAATGGAACAGAACAGAGGCCTCAGAGAAAATGCCGCACATCTTCAACCATCTGATCTTTGACAAACCAGACAAAAACAAGCAATGGGGAAAGGATTCCCTGTTTAATAAATGGTGTTGGGAAAACTGGCTAGCCATGTGCAGAAAGCAGAAACTGGACCCCTTCCTGACACTTTACACTAAAATTAACTCCAGATGGATTAAAGACTTAAACATAAGACCTAACACCATAAAAACCCTATAAGGAAACCTGGGCAAAACTATACAGGACATAGGCACAGGCAAGGACTTCATGACAAAACACCAAAAGCATTGGCAAAAAAAGCCAAAATAGACAAATGGGATCTAATTAAACTCCAGAGCTTCTGAACAGCAAAAGTAACAATAATTTAGAGTGAACCAGCAACCAACAGAATTGGACAAAATTTTGCAATCTACCCATCTGACAAAGGGCTAATATCCAGAATCTACAAAGAACTAAAACAGATTTACAGGAAAAAACAAACAAGCCCATCCAAAACTGGGTGAAGGACATGAACAGACACTTTTCAAAAGACATATATGAGGCCAACAAACATAAGAAAAAATGCTCTTCATCACTGATCATTAGAGAAATGCAAATCAAAGCCACATTGAGATGCCATCTCATGCCAGTTAGAATGGCGATCATTAAAAAATCTGTAGACAACAGATGCTGGAGGGGATGTGGAGAAATAGGAACACTTTTACATTTGGTGGGAGTGTAAATTAGTTCAATTGTGGAAGACAATGTGGCACTTCCTCAAGGACCTAGAAATAGCAATTCCATTTGACCCAGCAATCCCATTACTGGGTATATACCCAAAGGATTATAAATTATTCTATTATAAAGACACATGCACACGTATGTTTATTGCAGCACTGTAAACAATAGCAAAGACCTGGAACCAACACAAATGCCTATTGATGATAGACTTGACAAGGAAAATGTGGCACATATATACTATGGAATACTATGTAGCCATAAAAAAGATGACTCTGTGTCCTTTGTAGGAACATAGATGAATCTGGAAACCATCATTCTCAGCAAACTTAACCAAAGAACAGAAAATCAAACTCACTCATAGGCAGGTGTTGAACAGTGAGAACAAATGGACACAGGGAGGGGAGCAACACACACTGGGTCTGTTAGCGGGGGCCAAGGGAGGTACAGCTGGGGGGTTGGGAGGTTGGGACGGATAACGTGGAGGAATGCCAGATACAGGTGACAGGGGGATGGAGACAACAGACCACATTGCCATGTATGTACCTATGCAACAATCCTGCATGATCTGCACATGTACCTCAGAACCTAAAGTACGATTAAAAAAAAAAAAACTGCAAATCCCCTAAGTGAAACACTCAATTAAACATACATGTAGATTGGGTTAATTTTGTTACTGTGTAAAGGAATCTCTTTGAAAAATGAAATGGCTTTTATTTCTCCCTCACCTAGTTTTATCTTTCATATTTTTTAAGAATGATCATGAAGAAATTTGCATGCTGAATATTCATGAATATATAAAGATGTCCCTATGATATGAGACGGGGGCAGGGAAGTGCTGTGTAGAGAAAGGCAGGTCCTTGGCTATGGCTCCACCCTCAGGCCTGTGCTCACCAACCTAGGTGAGAACAGGCATTTCTGTTTACCAGCCTGAATGTTGCATTTTCCAGCACCACCCTGGCCCACCACATCCCCATCCTGTGCCTATAAAGATTCCAAGACTCTAGCAGGCAGAGACACAAGCAGCGGGACATCAAGAGGAACACACTGGCAGAAGAGCACAGAGGCGGCTGGACATGGAGAGGAGCAGAAGAACACACCAACAGACACCAGCAGACATAGCAAGCCATTGACCTGTGAAATAATTAGGATGGCAATCTGACTGGGCCGGTTAGAGGGGCATCCAGCTGCTGAGTGGCCAACACCAGGGAAAAACCACCTTCCACCTGCATTCCCCTTCTAGCTCCCCATCCATCTGCTGAGAGTTTCCAATGTCAATAAAACCTTGCATTCATTCTCCAAGCCACACCGAGTCAAGAACCCAAGATACAGAAAGCCCTCTGTCCTTGTGATTAAGGAAAGGGTTTAACTGAGCTAACACAAGCCCCCTAAAGAAGGCAGAACTGAAAGAGCACTGTAACACAGGCCCACTAGGGCTTCAGCTGTAAAGTATGCGCCACTAGACGGTGCTGTGGAGTCGCAGCCCCACAACCTGCTCAGCTGCATGCTCCCTCCAGAGGTAAGAGTAGCAGGGTACTGAAAAAGCGAGACACACCCCATCATACACCTTGTGAGGGGATTTAAGGGAACTTTTCCCATTTCATTTAGCCATCCCACCTAGATAACTAAATGAAGACTACTCTGGTGCTGTTTATACATACTGGCTTATTGCATTCTGTGCAATGAACAAAGAAAGCAAGGCTAACAAAGTCCATTGAAGATTTACATTCAGATTGTGTCATCGTATACGTAAGGTGTCTAGACAGAAGTCAGTTACTCAGTGTGTACATATACATACAGTTACTTTTCAGTATCTATCAACAAGGGGATTGGTTCTAGGACCCATGATATACCAAAATCCACAGTGCTCAAGTCCTTGGTATAAAATGGTATTGTATTTGCATATAATTTAAACACATCCTCTTGTATATTTTAAGTCACCTCTAGATTACTTTTGATACTTAATAAAATGTAAATGCTATGTAAATAGTTGTTATACTGCATTTTAAAATTTATATTATTTATTTTCTGTTATTTGTATTGTTTTATCCATAGTATTTTTCATCCACAGCTGGTTGAACCATGTATGTGGAACCCACAGAAATGAGCTAATTGTGTATGTATGTGTACACACATATATTCAAACCAATTTAAGGGCTATATAGCATATGAAAATGATCATTTCAAAAACTTCACATGCATAGGAACATAGTGGGACTAGAAACTTCTGTTTCGCCCATAAATATCATTGAAAGAAATTTTACTCATTTTATTATGAACTTAACTTTCTTAGGCTTAACAGAACTTAAATCTTAGTAGTTGTATTTATCTTTTATGGTCACATAACAGTTTCTGAACCTGTTCATTTAACTGCTGCTGAAGCTAGTTTCTTTTTAACAGTAAACAATGGTATCTTCTACTGTTCTTGACATTGTGTGCTGTTTTCTTAACCAAGTCTACTCATTTACATTAAAAGACTTTCAAGCAAATCAAGAAACTTACAAGGAGCCTTATAGGAGTCATGGAGTTCATAATTCTGAAGAGACTAAGCCTCAAATTTCCACTCCATCTATGTATGCACACAACCAAGATCAGTCAGCAATAATCTGGGCATGCTGACAGGATAAATTATAATGTGCCACAAGAACAGAGAGGAAATGTAAAAGTTCAAAGACACCTAACACCTCTCAGCTCTGTGTACCAGGAAAATGAAAAACTATTTTATGACACATATTTTAGCAAGTGCTTTCTCTTTCTAAGACTAGGGTACAATTACTCTGGCAAGGGTGCAACCTAGTACTTACAACTACCTTTTAAACTTTTACGGTATCTCAGATAATAGCGTTTAGATTTTTTAAAAATACTTTAACTTTTCACATGGGTTACAGAACAGCTAGAAGACACAGCCCTGCTCTTCTCCTAGCCCCTAATACTCCTGTAGGTTGACTGAAGTCTCACAGTAATTAGCCGGAAAGGCATACACTCTCAGAAGTGAGGTGAGCACACAAAAAGACAGCCCAGATCAGCAAGCCCTTCTCCGGCTGTAGATTCTCTAGTGGAGAACAAAGCTGCCAGAAATGGTACTCATATAGCCCAAAATATAAAACAAGGATAATACTGCCTATGTTAAGGAATTATGAAGAGTAACTGAGAAAACCCAGAAAAAAGAGTCAGCGTTGATTTAGCACTCTCAGCCTTTACATCTCATCCCACAGAAACTCAGCAGTATTTCCTCAAATGTGCCCACTTCCCTCCACTTGCAAGGACACATGCACAGTCCAAGAAATTACCCAATTCTTCTATGCCATGGTCTTTTCTAGTCAGAGCTCATATTATTCTGGGGGCATTCTTGAACGTTGAACCAAACTCCTCCTGGAGAAAAACATCAGTCTGACCAATAGTCCCTTAACCACATCTCTGCTTTCCGCTCTTCATTTCCTTGCAGGTATCTCAGACAATTCAACTGAACAAACATTTATGATGGACATAGTACATGCTTAGTGCTGGGCACTGATAGCAACAGAGATATGTCCCTGTTCAGAAAGTTGGCAACAAAATAGTGACACAATTAATTACACAGCTACAAAGAGTGAAATACATCAAGAAAAACCAAAGAACTAAATAAAGGATGATGAAAAATCTCTCTAAGGAAATGTGAAAAGATCAATTTGAGTTAAGCCAAAGAAAAGGGGCAGTAAGAATATTCCAGGCAATATTTGGGAAGTCTCTGAAACAGAAAAGGCAGCTGTGGAGGACGTGAAGGGCCAGCTGGGCTGAGGCTATGGGTTCAGAGAGCACAGAGCTGTGCCAGGATGGATGCCAGCAGTGGCCAGACAACTCCATGCTGCTCACAGGTATGTCCCGGGAGCACTGAGAAAGGACTGAAAGAGGAAGGAGAAGATCTTATTTATGATGTCAGTAAAGGGCACTATGGCTGCAATGTGGAAAACAGACTGTAGAGGGCACAAAAGTGGAGGCAGGGAGACCAGTTAAGATGCGATTGGTCTAGTCAAGTGGGAGGAGTGGTAATAGCTTGGACTCAGGTGCCCACTGTGCTGATGGAGGGAATGGTGAGATCTGAGGTATATCATGAAACCTGATTACTGATTAGCGATAAGGAGAAAGAAACCAGGGCTATTCTCAAATTTCTGGTGTTCCAACATAGTCTTTATAGCCATATGAAATAGACAGTATAATACCTCATTTTACAGATTTATTTATACATTTGACAAATACCTTTGGAACTCCCAGCATAGTGATTTAGAGCATCAATGCCTGAGGTTGAATACCGGTTTGGCCTCTTGTCAACTGTGTCACTTTGAGCCAAGTTCTTAACCATAAGTGTGAGGATCCTCAAATGCCTTCCTGTACCACTACAGAGGTTTCTGAGATTTAGAGGTTGTGGGAAACAGGTGGAATACACATCTCTGGGGCAAACCTTGCTCTGTAGTGATGTGGTCTTGCATCATTAACGTACAGAGTGGCATCAAATACTATTCCTGGCTGGGTGCAGTGACTCATACCTGTAATCCCAACACTTTGGGAGCCCAAGGCAGGTAGATCACTTGAGGTCAGCAGTTTGAGACTAGCCTGGCCAACATGGTTAAACCTCATCTCTACTGAAAACACAAAAACTATCTGGGCATGATGGCACACACCTGTAATCCCAGCTACTCAAGAGGCTAAGGCAGGAAAACCACTTGAATTCGGAGGCAGATGTTGCAGTGAGCTGAGATGGTGCCACTGCACTCCAGCCTGGGTGACAGAGCAAGACTTCATCTCAAAAAATAAAAAAATACTATTCCTGAAAAATGACTTTTCTGTTAGTGAAGGTCACCAGGAAACGGAGTTTGTATTTTTACCCCTCTGAATCTCAGGTTGAAATGTGATCTCCAATGCTGGAGGTGAGCCCAGTGGGAGGTGTTTGGTCTTGGGTGTGGATCCCATGGTCTTGGTGTCGTCCTTGCAATAGTTAAGTATGTGCTCACTCTACTAGTTCATGTGAGAATTGGCTGTTTTAAAAAAAAAGCCTGGTACCTCCTCCCCCATCTCTTGCTCCCTCTCTCACCATGTGGCACATAGGGTCCCCAGCCTCTGCTATAAATAAAAGCTTCCTGAGGTCTAATCAGAGGCCAGTTGCGAGCACCACGCTTCATGTACAATCTGCAGAATCAAGAGACGAATAAAACTCTTTTCTCTATAAATTACCCAGCCTCAAGCATTTCTTTATAGCAATGCAAAAGAGACTAATACACCAAATTACTGTATTACCTGAGAATGAAACATTTCAGAGGTCCATCTTCAGCAAATATATGGCAGTACCAATCAACTGCTTTTTCCCAGAGGTAGAGATTGTTTCTGCAGTTTGCAGACTTTGATCACCACAGGGTAACAGGTAGAATGGAGTGGACCTCGTAGAAGAATGCTTATATTCCAGTGTCATCTTATTCACTTTCCATACTGTAAAGGAATGCTTCATCTCAGAGTCGGAAACAAAATATTCTAGAGACTATGGCCAGTTGGAAAGAAAGTGTCTGGAACAAAGAGGTCAGCAAATATTCATTTCCAGCTCACTGTTGCATGCGTGCACAGTTTTTTCAAAAAAAATCTAGAAATCAGGACTTCTATGCAAACTCTTAGCATTTAAGTACTGGCTCATTATTTTTAAATAATATGGTATGTGGGCTAAACAAAAAAAACCACACACTCAAAGGTCAGATGAACTCTGTGGCCTCCAGTGTGAAGTCTTTGGTTTCCACTCACTCAGCAGGGCCTCTGTGTGATCATGTAACTGTGTGGAGGATGAGTGAGCAGGAGGGAATTAAAAGGTGATTCTAAGGCAATGTGACGCCGACATAGAAACCCTGCCTCACCGACCGGACGAACTGGCACAAAACATCAATGAAGGAAGAGGAAATGAAATGGGAACTGAAAGACCACTCAATCACTTTTCCTTATCATTAATTACAAGTTTCTGAAGAGAAAACATTTCTTTTATAAACATTCTGAACTTATCTAGCACAATTTAGGTAAATCAGATTAAAAATCAATTTTATTCCTTTGTTCTGCAGAAGAAAACTCTTTGTAAGAAACGAAACCAATTTTCTTAGACCTTTTTTTTTTTTTTTTTTTCATGTTCTCGACAATGCCTCTTCAATTTAGTCTCGGGGAGGAGCAAAGTCTGCTGGCTAAAAATAACTGAATAGTTATATAACATCTAAAAGACTGGGGGTTTAACCAGCAACCCCTCTTTTCCAGATTTCCTCAATAATAAAAATGCTAGTCTTGCAAGTTTGATATAAGGATGAAACTCCTAATATTTCTCTGAAAGTCAGTGTTCAAGGAATTGAAGTCACCATAATTTCCACATGCGATAGTTAGTGCTGAAAGTTTTGTAGTCTACGTTGAGAAACAGAGATACAGAACATATGATATACACTTGGCAATGAGATCACACTCTTGTTTCCCAGACCTGGGGACTTGGAGCAGAAGAAAGGAAAGGGAGACATTAGGTGGGAAGGCCTGAGCCTCGAAAAGGCAGGTAACTGAGACTGTGGATGAAAGGGAGAAAATGCTGCAGCGTGCAAGGGAGAGACCAAGAATAAGCAGCAGAGGAGAGTTCTCACCTAGGACATCTCCAGTTTTGGGAGTGAGGTGCAATGTCAGTGACCCACAAAACAATTAGATGTGGGATATCTCAGTATTGCGCTCTGTATCTGCCTATAGCATAGGCCCTTTGGCACAGGACCAAGAGGCACTGAGACTGGAGGAATATTCTTTTTTTTTTTTTTTTTTTTTTGGTTGAGACAGGGTCTTACTTTCACCCAGCCTGGAGTGCAGTGGCCCAGTCTTGGCTCACTGCAGCCTCCGCCTCCTGGGTTCAAGTGATTCTCATGCCTCAACTTCCTGAGTAGCTGGGACTACAGGCACAAACCACTGCACCCGGCTAATTTTTCTATTTGTTATAGAAAAATGTTTTACCATGTTGACCAGGTTGGTCCTGAACTCCTGACCTCAAGTGATCTGCCCGCCTCGGCCAAGATGCTGGGATTACAGGCATGGAGGGACATTCACCAGCGGTCGGTGCCCACTTTTCTTACCTATCTCAGTAATACACAATGTGGCATAACAAGCTGAAATTTAACTTACAATTGGTAGAACTGATTTCACCTTATGTACTTGCAAAGTCATTTAAAATTGTTCACCTCAACTTTTCTGTTCTTCACTCCAGTTCCTAAGGTGGCTAAACCAGATTACTGGCAGAGGCAGGGATTCTATCTCTGAATAATTTAACTGAAATTCAAGTCCACTGAGCAAGTGCTTCTGAGCACCAGCTACATGCAGAGCTCTGAGGAAGACAGAGAAGAAAACCTCAGAAATATCCCCTGCCTTAATGGTGTTCACATCCTAATGTTAGAACAAAGGTTTTGAGAAAGTTGCACATACAAATGCCCTGCAGAAAAAGAAATATATTAACTCTCACTCCTTCACATTAAATTGAAAATAACAAATTAGGAGCACATGTGTAATATACCTCTGGGTATTCTTGCAGAAGATGAGCGAGCTTCCTCCATGCAGAAAATGTTAGTTTTAAGCAAAATCCTCCCGATATATGGAAAGAAGCTTAAGATGCTTTTTTAAAATCTTACTTTCTGTGTCATACAATGTTTGCCCAAGGACTGCCCTGTTTGCCTTCCACTGTGGTGACAGATGGTACTTTCCAGAGTACCAGGGTACTCCATGCTGCCTATGACTCAGTACAGGGACGGCTGAGAGAAAGCATTACTGCTAAATCCCTGTTTTCATCCCATTTTTCAGGTATAATTTCAGAAAACCCTTGAAAAACCTCTTGCAACCATTGCAAGAAACACTCACTTCTAAAAATAAAGAGAAATCTGTTTTTCCTACTGGTATTTCAAGTTATCTAAAAATAAAACCAATTACAGAGTGATTATCTATTGCTCTTTAAATCTGCATTATATAAAACTTGATAGGGTAAAGGGTTTTTAGAATTTCACTTTCCTTTTTAGATACTTTACACTCTAATGTTGACCCACCACTATAAATCTATGAAATTTTATTTTCTCAACTCTCACAGGAAAAACTAGCTGCTTCTCCACTGAGTTACATTGATCTAGTAGATATTTGAGGCCTAAAATGATTTAATTAGCAAAGGGTAAGACTCGTAGAAGATGATGTTTTGGTTCTCACAAATTTCTACCAAGGGTAGATGCTTATCTTGACTTATCCTAAATTGCTTTTCTTCTCCAAAGTTGAGGAAGCAGTCTTTAGCAATTAAATTTCTCAAGAAATATTCCAGCAAGCCAGGGCAATGCTCGAGTACCTTTATTATTTCTGATTGCTGCACTTCAGAAAGAATGAAAGCATAAGAAACATTCCAAACTTAAATACCATTAGGATTTGTGAACTCCAGCAATAATCACAGGGTGGAGAAAAATGTCTCATTTTATGAAGTGCATCTTGTCTCACTTCCTGAAAATCTTACAGCATCTTCAGGTGAAGCTCAAACCATCCATTCAGAGTGTCAGTCAAGTGTGTAACCCTGGGCAAACAATTTTGCTTGGCAAACCCAAGTGAAAGTTAATGGTGCTTGAAGATACTTTTCAATTTCTCCAAAGACTGAGAAATTGAAGGCTGAATCATTTGGTTTAGAGGCATATGTGGAAATTCACAAAACAAAGAAAGAACAGAAAGCTGATCACTTAGGTCTAACCTGATGGGAGAACCTGGTATCTTCGTCTCTTGAGATTCTCCAGGCAGCACTAATGTTAGGAATTTGGCCCTGTTTGCTTCAGATCCTTTCTTCGGAGTCACTGGAATGCCCTATGGTACGGGCACACATTGTCTCTCCTTCCCTTTTCAGGCATTTGAGTTTTTTAGACTTTACCATAAAGAAATCTGCCTAGCTTTTCTTAAAGTTAGATAGAAAAAATAGCATTTTCCTGGTTATACTCTGTTCTGCAGTTTCCTCCTTCAGAAAGTAAATTAATAAAGACAAGTAACCCCTGAATAAGTGGGTGTGATTAGCATTAAGTCACACAGAAAGCTCCACATGACACTTAACACCAACAGTCAATGTTCCCCAAGCCACAAACAAACTTTTTGAGTGTCTTCCCAGAAAAAAAAAAAAAAAGGCCAAAGCTCCTAACACACGTTAAGGAGGACAACATACTCCCAGCTAAGAACCACTGATCTTACCCAAACCCCTTACTTTACAGATGAAAAACAAAATGACCGAAGAATTCTCTACCACTTAAAGGATTAGTTAAGATCAGAAACCAAACCTCCTGACTTCAAATTCATTCTCTCTCTATTAAGATGAGCAGGTTCTTCCTATTGCTATGATATAATACATACACATTTTTATTATAAACGATAGTTTATCAGACTCTCTGAAATTTGCTTAAAAATCATCTTTAGTTATTTTCTAGCTCTTCCCCATCATATACCCTGTCAACGATCACTAGACTGTCTTTCCTGTAGGCTGTGGGAATATGACTGTGAACACACATTTCTACATCAAGAATCACAAATGCTCAGCTTGAGCAACATAGCAAGACCTAAATCTCTGCTAAAATTCAAAACAAAAATTATCCGGGCATGGTAGCAAGCACTTGTAGTCTCAGCTACTTGAGGAGCTGAGGCAAGAGAATTGCTTGAGCCCAGGAGGTTGAGGTTGCAGTGGAGCCTTGATCACACCACTGCACTCCAGCCTGGGAGGCAGAAGACCCTGTCTCAGAAAAAAGAAAGGAAGAAAGACAAAAGGAAGAAAAGCAGCAAGGGAGGAAGGGAGGGAGGGAGGATGGATCACACATGCAATATTTGATGAGTTTTGCTTCATCCATCTTAAATTCTCATGTTTCTGTACAATGGTTAATTTGATAAATGAATATATTAAAAATAAATTTATAAATTACAGAAGCAAAACACAAATATTTATTTGTATTAGTATTTTCTAGAACTATACAGTTTTATGATTAGTAAGTATTACTATCATTATCCTGTCTGTGACCTGAGGCCTTCATGAAGTTCAGCATGGAAGAGGACATTCTTCTAGCTCTTTCACTTATTTTCCTTTCAGGAATCTTGTGGATACAATTATCAAACTGGTATTTAACTGAAGAATTGCTCACAGCTTTATAATCTTTATAGCTTTATAATCTTGACTTGCCTTTTTACCCAGGATTGATTAAGATATGAGACTTAGTCATATTTCCTTTTATGTTTTGGTGTTTTCATAGGCTTTCTAGATATATTACTATTCCTTTACCTATTTTTAAAGATTTTTTTTTATAGTCTACTTATTAGATATGTGAACTGGGGCAAATTTGGAAGTTTCTCTGAAAATCAATTTCCTCATCTGTGAAATGGAAATACAAATGCCTACCTAACAAAGTCTTTTTTTTTTTTAAAGTACATTTATTACACAAATATTATACATAATATTTGTGTATTCTTTTTTTTCCCATTTATTTATTTTATTGCATTTTACATTTTGGGGTACATGTGAAGAACATGCAAAATTGTTGCATAGGAACACACGTGGCAGTGTGATTTGCTGCCTTCCTCCCCATCACCTACATCTGGCTTTTCTCCCCTTGCTATCTCTCCCCAGCTTCCCACCCCCCACCCTCCCTCCCCTATTTCCCCCCAACTGACCCCAGTGTGTAGTGCTCCCCTCCCTGTGTCCATGTGTTCTCATTGTTCAACACCCGCCTATGAGTGAGAACATGCGGTGTTTGATCTTCTGCTCTTCTGTCAGTTTGCTGAGAATGATGGTTTCCAGGTTCGTCCATGTCCCTACAAAGGACCCAAACTCATCGTTTTTTTGTTTTTTTTTTTTGGAGACAGTCTTGCTCTATCCACCAGGCTGGAGTACAGTGACACAACCTCGGCTCACTGCAACCTCCGCTTTCCAAGTTCAAATTACTCTCATGCCTCAGCCTCCCAAGTAGCTGGGATTACAAGCGTCCACCACCATGCCCGGATAATTTTTGTATTTTTAGTAGAGACAGGGTTTCGTCATGTTGGCCAGGCTGATCTCAAACTCCTGACCTCAGGTGATCCATCTGCCTCAACCACCCAAAGTTCTGGGATTACATGCGTGAGCCACTGCACCTGGCTGAAAGTTTTTTTGAGAATTAAACTGCAGTATTTTCCCCAGTCTTCCTCTTTCCAATTTAATAATTCAAATAAATAAAAAATTGGAAAAAATGTGGCAAAAAATGGACTATATGTTATTATCATGCTTATATTTGGATAAATATGACTTTGATTCAGAGACGAAATCTATTGGTAAACCAAAGCCCTATTGACTAATTTAGTTTCTTTACATACTACAAACAAGAATTGGAGTCTTGTCGGTAGTCTGTAATTGGAGTCCTTTGATCTAAAGGACAAATAGCAAAAGTAATAAGTACTCATCTGTTTCTAGAAACTAAGAGGATAAAGAGGATGGAAACCCAAAGCTCATATAAAGGATAAACCTAGGTTTAAAAAGGTGATAGCTTATTCTATACGGATAAGTTAAACAATAATTTACATTCAAGGATCACTTTACAGTTTACAGATCACCTTGGCTTACATTATTTTATGAAAATTCAAAGCTGGTAGAAGCAACAATATGTGAATATATGGGCATGAGTGATAAAATTTGATGATTATGTAAAGCTAAGAATTTGACTAACAGACTCAGAACACAAAGCACAACCAGAATAAAGAGGTGGCAGTGGAGGAAGGGCAGGTTAAAGTTCAGGTTTAGTTATATTTTAAAATTATTAATGCCAACTTTCCATTGAATGGATTCAGTATTTCTGTTACTCTGCAAAGCAGCAGTTGGCAGAGTTGTGATAGAGCCAAGCTTGCATTTTCTGGGGATCTGGATTATGTGATCTATATTCCCTCCAACTCTTAGATTCTATGAATTGATGGAAGTGATCAAATAGTTTAAAGAAACACAAAAGAGAAATAATATTTGACCAAGATAACTTATTAAGCAGATAATTTGAATCTCAGAAAATAAAATTAACCTGACCACATTCTTGGAAGATGGAATCTTCAAGAATTTTAGAGGATAGTATCCAAGTTTAGATAGAGTGAATGTTGTACAAGAATTGTACACAATTCTAACCACCTCACAACACAGCAAGAACTCAATTTTTAAGAACTGTTTAAGAAAATAAGAATTAATAATCATCCCTATTGGTCCAGTGACTTAGTTCCAGGAGCAGCGAGGTACCTGTCTAGTAACAGGGTTTTCAAAAAAAACAAAAACCAAAACCCCACATCTAATCATTTTCCCCACCCTGGACATCATTATTCTTCCCTTCTAAGAAGTAGTCTAAGAAATTATAATCTTTGTGCTGAACACTTACTCTGAAAACACACAAAATAGGGACTTGGGAGGGGCACTTTCTTAACGGACTGTGTGCTTCCATGTGTGTATGTGAAAATGAAAGGAAAAATATAGAAGATTGACAGCAATGGAGTCAATTTTCTTCACAATAGAAAAATTCAAAGACCTTTCCACTGACACAAAACAAGAAAATAACAAGACTATGAACACCCCAGGAATTTTAAAAATGCTTCACAGGTCCCTAATAATTATACAAACAAAATTCTTGATTCCTGAGATATGATTAAAGCTCTACAACTAATATTTGGTTTAGCTCTCAGGTCTCTCTCCATTGACCAAAACTTTTTAATGAGGTAACTTAAATTTATGTTAAGAAAGTGTCTCAACATTCTTTTTATCTGTTTTTTATTTACTGAATTATTTATGTATGTAACGCTGGTTGAATTTTAAAACTTTTTCAACTTCTCCCTAAGGAGATTTCTATTCACTCATAATTCAATTTGAGATTTATTTTCCATTCATATTAAAAGCTACAGTGACTAAAGATATGACAGAAGTAATGTGAAGATAGACAATTTTATTGCTTGTAAAAATGTCTTAGTGCTAATAAATTCCCTCCTTTTTAATCATAAGCTTTATTTTACGGAAAGTTCTTCTAACCAGATATTTGTTTGGCTTTTTATTTAACAAATAATTATTGCATAACTGTTGTATGCCAGGCACTGGATCGAGGAATACAAAGTACATGGGGATATAAAGATGACTAAAATATAGTTCATGCCCTCAGAGGCTAATTATTACAAACAATTTAAGAATATATGAGATGTTCAGACAATCACAACAGAGGAGAAAACCAATTCTGCCCTTCCTCTACTAGATGCCCATAAATACATTATGGAAGAACATTTTTAAATATCAAATCTCTAATATCATTTTTTATATAGCATTACTATAGAAAATCAGAGTCAAAATAATTATTCCTATTAAAATACTTTCCTAGAAATGTAATGTGACATGAATAAAAGGCCTTTGATGTTATCAATGAATAGGAAGTGTTTTTGTTCTGCACTACTAGCCTATGTCTTACAAAAATAAAATAAAATATACATTCAGCTTTCTTCTTCTTCTAGAAGCTTCACTAACATCAATGCCTTGATCGACATTCCTTTGGTAATCATGTATTTTCTTCTACCATTACCAAAAAAAATCAATGTGCATGAAGTGGGAAATAAGTAAAATATTTTGAGTTACTGCAGCCAGAAAAAAATGAAATGTAATCATTGCTTTGTGTCTGCATGATCCAAGGCCCTATTCTGACATAGCATTATGTCCACTGAGATGCTAAATGGCCCCTCCCACTGCACAATCATCATAGCTTTCACCAGGAGTATCCTCCATCACCACCAAAAAGAACAGAAAGTGAGCAAGGGTCTGAACTAAGGCAAAGTAGTGATTCTGAATCCTGGTTGGAATTCAGAATCTTGGACTAGCAGAGGGATGAGGAACACAGCCAGGTTCTCACCTACTGAGCCAACCAATATCTTCAAAGCAGACAAATGCAGTTACAAGTTGGTAGCCATCTGTAATAGCAGAAGCCATACCATTTAAAGGAAAGCTAGCTTGAGTTAGAGCCCCAGAGCCAATACGTTCACAAATAAATCTAAGGTCACAGTGTTAGCCACAACAAGTAACCACTGGTAGGAACAATAGATTTGAAGAAGGGCTGTGTATAAAATATAAATAAATAGAAGTGTTTCCTTTGTTATCACAAAGATGCACACACAAAAAGAAACTATGCGAAATGAGAAGCAGGCTAAGAATACAAAGAAGGACTTCCAGAAATACATAAAACAATGTATGTTTGTAGAAATCATTTTTCTATTTCTGTTTCAGTTGTCAAGTTCATTTCACTTTATGGAATGTGTTTGCAGGTGTAGCCAATGTTCTTTAGTTTAAAAGGAAAATGCATCACCGTTGAATTATTGAGTGCAACAAAGAAGGAAAATGGTTTTTAGATGTGAAGTGGAAGCTATCACTTTGCAAAGCACGCTGGATGCATCAAAGGAACCCATGAGACTTGGTGATTAAAGACCATGTTTTGAGCAAATGCAGAAGTAAAGGTCATGACTGGGGAATGAGGGCCAGGAACCAAGAATCTGACTTTCCAGCACTAACAATGAAAGGAAGAGCAGGGGAGCAGTGGGGAGCTCAATTCAGGCCCAGATCCAAGACTGCCTCTCAGTTACCGGGATTAGAGGTAAACACCAAGTACTCAGTGATGCAGAGTTACAACTCATATAGATACATACTGCATACCATTTGTAGAAAGTTGTATGTGATTGTCCATTACGGAGTCTGAGCTCAGACATATACAATTATTTTTATTGTCTTCTTAAAACCCCCTTCAGATATCAGAATATGCTAATACAGTAACCTCAAAGGACATTTAGTAACCAGTCTGTTACTTAAGACTCCAGTGGGTAGGATGAGGAGCCCACACAAACTTCTGATTTTTTGAACTGTGAGCTATTCAATGTGCATTGTTTTATACTGCTAAGTACATGCTAACTTACTGCATAGTACTAAACACCCAATGCACTTTCTTTTCAAAATTCAGATTTGATTATTGTTTTCTTGCTTAAAGACTTCACAGGCTCCCCTTTACCCCTTTGTGATAAACTAGACACCTTATTAATAATTGGGGTCCTACCTACCTCTCCAGCTTTATCCATAGTGAAACATCCCTAGAGGTCCTAGGTTCCAGCCACACAGGTTCACTAGCTTGTCCTGAAACATAAGACTGGAGGCACAACAGATAGGCTCTGTTAACAACTCTTCCAATTTGTATATCACAGAGCCTAAACAACCAAAAACTGCATTTCCCACTCGGGTGGACACAACACAATGAGCCACACTCTTGTATAATCTCCTCTTCTTGCATTTAGGCAGAGCCTAAGACTTGCATCTAACACACACAATCTGTCAAAGGTGACAGGATGTCACTCTTGTGATTATGTTATTTTCTGTAAGACTGTCTAAGCAAACTACAGGAAGATCCTGCAGCACTTATCAAAACATAGTGAAGCTGGGGTTTTCTCTTTTCCTCCTCTATTAATTCAGCTTAGAGAAATAAAAATGTGTTTTATTTTGTTATCTCCATGCCCCTGGTATCTAGTATATCTAATAACTCTTGTTGGGTGGAACTGCACCCAACTATTTCATGTTCCTCCTACTCTGGGCTAGCAGCTGCTGATTATCTTCCAAGGGCCAGCCTAGCTGTGGAAATCATTTAATTTGGAAGTACACACATGTAGGCAACAAAGTACTGATGAAATGCTACAACATGGGTAAACCCTGTAAGTACTACACAAAGTGAAAGGAGCCAGTTTTAAAAGAAACCATATTGTATTTCATCTAAAATTTCCAGAATAATCAAATCTATATTAGTTGTGGCTTACTGGGGGGTAGGGGCAGAGTGACTATTAAAATGGATGTAGGGTTTCCTTGGCGGGGGATAAAAATAGTGTAACCATGATTGTTTTGATGGTTGCATAATTCTGTGAGTATACTAAAAGCCACTGTACATTTTATAGGATGAATTGGATGATATATATCTCGACAGAGCTGTTTAAAATGCATGTTAAAGTTTGTAGAGTAGCTATTGAAAGATTGGAAATAAAGTAATATCCACGCTAGTTAGTGTTGGTGGAGCAAGGAGAGAATAACAAAATAAACAAAACCACAAACATTTCAGGAAAAAAACTCAAATGGAGTGTAATAAATAATCTGATAATTACAACAATTATAAATAAGTAATCCAAATCAATATAAATGGGTTAAAATTTCAAGTTAAAATGTAGAGATGTCCCTTCGTCAGATGGGTAGGTTGCAAAAACTTTTCCCTATTCTGTTGGTTGCTGGTTCACTCTAACGATTGTTTCTTTTGCTGTGCAGAAGCTCTTACATTTAATTAGATCCCATTTACCTATTTTGGCTTTTGTTGCCTTTGCTTTTGGTGTTTTAGTCATGAAGTCCTTGCCAATGCCTATGTCCTGAATGGTACTGCCAAGGTTCTCTTCTAGGGTTTTTATGGTGTTAGGTCTTCTGTTTAAATCTTTAATCCATCTGGAATTAATTTGTGTTTAAGGTTTAATGAAGGGATTCAATTTCATCTTTCTGCATATGGCTAGCCAGTTTTCCCAACACCATTTATTAAATGAGGAATCCTTTCCCATTGCTTGTTTTTGTCAGGTTTGTCAAAGATCAGATGGTTATAGATATGTGGTATCACTTCTGAGGCAAACAAACAACCCCATCAGAAAGTGGGCAAAGGATGTGAACAGACACTTCTCAGAAGAAGACACTTATGCAGGCAACAGACATAAGAAAAAAAGCTCATCATCATTGGTCATTAGAGAAATGCAATTAAAAACCACATTGAGATACCAACTCATGCCAGTTAGAATGGTGATCATTAAAAAATCAAGAAACAATGGATGCTGAAGAGGATGTGGAAAAATAGGAACACTTTTATGCTGTTGGTGGGAGTGTAAATTAGTTCAACCATTGTGGAAGACAGTGTAGTGATTTCTCAAGGATCTAGTAACAGAAATACCATTTGACCCAGCAATTCCATTACTGGGTATATACCCGAAGGATTATAAATCATTCTATTATGAAGACACATGCGCACGTATGTTCTTTGTGGCATTATTTACAATAGCAAAGACTTAACCAACCCAAATGCTCATCAATGATAGACTGGATAAAGAAAATGTGGCTCATATACACAATGGAATACTATGCAGCCATAAAAAAGGATGAATTCATGTCCTTTGCAGTGACATGGATGAAGCTGGAAACCATCATTCTCAGCAAACTGATACAAGAACAGAAAACCAAACACCGCATGTTCTCACTCATAAATGGGTGTTGACCAATGAGAACACATGGACACAGGGAGGGGAACATTACACACCAAAGCCTGTCAGGGGTCTGGTGGGCTAGGGGAGGGACAGTAGGGGGTGGGGTATTGGGGAGGGATAGCATTAGGAGAAATATCTAATGTAGATGACAGGGGGATGGATGCAGCAAACCACCATGGCACACGTATGCCTATGTAACAAACCTGCATGTTCTGCACGCGTACCCCAGAGCTTAAAGCACAATAAAGAAAAAAAAATTAGACATTGTCAAGAGAAATATGTTATTTGTATGCCACCAACCTAAAACATAAATACACATAAAGATTGAAAGCACACTTTAAGAAAAAGCCTAACCAACACTAGTCATACAAAAGCTGCTAACGCTGTATTAAGGTTAGACAAAATACATTTAAAAGGCAGATATTCCTAGTGATTAAAAGGATCATTACATATTAGTACAAGTTCATCTTTCAAATAGATGTAACGATTCTCAACTTCCGAGTGTGAAAACCTAGTTTCAAAATGTATTAAACACAAAGTGAGCAAACTACAAAGAAAAAGCAAGTCCACTATAAAAATGGAGTAATTTTACTTACTTCATTCAGTCAGTTACAGATTAAGCAGGAAAAAAAAGCAAAACTAACTTTTACACGTTTTTTACAAAATTAAGCTCAATTAAAAGGACAAAGGCAGAATATTACATTGTAAAACTTGAAAAATCATAAACTTTTCATCATCCATAGGACATTAGGAAAACTCCATGTGCTCTAAACCAATTCTGAAAAACATTCTAAAAATTACTCATATGAAGAGCATGTTTTCTGATCTCAATGTAGTTAAGTAAAAAAACCAACAAGAAAAACGCAATCTCAAAAATTCTGACATTAAGGGTGGAAAAAGCACACTTCTTAATAGCTTTTTGGTTAAAAAAGATCTAATGCAGATATTAGAAAACACTTATAAGCAAAAAAAATATTGCCTATGTAAGTTTGAAGAATGACATGTAAAGGAAAATTTATACACTTGGTTCTTAAAATGGAAAACAAATACTAGAAATTAATGAACTAAATATCAAATTTAAAAAATTAGAAAAAGAATACAGATTGAACCCAAATAGAGAAAGGAATACAATAAAAATGATAAAGGTTAACATTAATAAAAGCAGAAAACAAAAAAATACAGCCTCAAGAAAGTCATAAACTGGCTTATGGTAAAAGAGAAACACAATTTTAAATAAGTAGTATTAGAAATAAGTAACTAGAGCTATAGATTAAGCAGTTTAAATGGAAGAGAATGTAATTAACAACTTTATGACAGTAAATTTGAAAGCTTAGATAAAATAAACTCCTAAAAAATATTATGAAAATATCTTTAAAAAATTAGCTGTACCTGAAAAGGTCTATATTTCTTACAGTAATTGAAGCAGTGATTAAACATATTCCACAAATAAAACAAGGTTCTGCAGTGGAACACAATCAAACCTCAATGAAAAAAAATCCAATTTATACAAACAATTCCAGAGAAGAGAAAAGTGGAAGTACTCTGTCTCCTTTGAAGAGGCAAATATACATCCCTGATTTTGAAAACAGACAAGAAGTCTATAAGAAAGAAAATTTGAGTCAATACAAGCCATTAATATTGAAGTAAAAATTCTAAACAAAATATGAGCAAATCAAACCCAATAATTCACATATAAGATGTGAATTACCATGCATCAGTTGCATTTATATAAGTATCTGCAAGTTTGGATTAACATTAGAAAATCATTTACTATAATTCACCAAATTAAGACATTAAAAAATTATCTCAACTATTTCAATGATTTTATTTATTTTTAATTTTTTAGTGATAGGGTCTATGTTGTCTAGGCTGGTCTTCAGCTACTGGCCCCCAGTAATTCTCTGACCTCAGCCTCCCAAATCAAGAGGATTGCAGGTGCAAGCTACCATGCCCAGCTAATGATTTTTAAAAATAAAAAAAACTGCTACAAGTCATTGCGTATTTATGATTACTCTTTAAAAACTTGTATAAACTTAGAAAAGTAAGCAGCATGTTGTTTATGGTATGTCAGCATATAGTAAAATTAATTTTAAAAGACACAATAATCATTCACCCAAAAACTAGAACCAAGGTAAGCTTGAAGAATGAGAGACTGAAGAATGATAATACAGGAAACTTCAGATACATTGTTACTGTTTTATATTTTTTAAGCTCCATGGTAGCTACACAAGTGTATGTTTCATGATTATTCTTTATACGCTTTTGTTAAGAGCCATTTCATAAAGAATAAACATATAAATTATTACATGAAAAAGTAGAGCTTCATAATGACTAATATATAAAGAAATCATTTACAAAGATAGCAGTTAAAAATATTCAAATCCTTTTTGATGGTATAAACCAAACACGAAAGAATTTTACGCTTGCTACAATAGTGCCTGTGAACTTGGTTTATGATGCTTTAGTCCAGATGATTATCTGCAAGTGTGGATATCCTTTATCTAAGTAGAGAAATGACCCTGACCAGGAAGAATAAAAGTAATTACAGAATTGGCATCCATGACAAAAATGCAATAGGGAGGTCATTCTGCCTCTCACTCAGCTCTGCAGAGCCCCCAAGACCCATAGGGTCTGGCTAACTTCAAATGATAAATCTAAGACTGGCTACTGAAAATTGGGTACCCACTTTGTGCCAGCTATTTTACATAAATTATCTTGATAGCAATCCTGTAAGCTATGTATTTTAATACCGTTTCTATGGGTGTAGAAACTTATATAAATTAACTCATATACCCCAGTTCACACTGAAGGTAAATTACATGTTCAAAACTTTAACCCAGATTTGACCCAGGAACCTGTGTGTTTCCTACTACCCCATTTTATCATTTACCTTCAAAAATTGCTCTTATAGCAAACAAAAAAATTATTGGCAACATTTAATAATTAGTATCTGCATAACAGACAACTAGGAGTCACACTACTTGCTGGTACTTTTAATCAAATCTAGATTAGATTTAAATTTCAACAAGACTGATCTAGGTGGGTTTTCACCATTTTAAAGATTTCCTTTTCTATTATCTGTAAAGAACTCAACTTGGGCCTGATATTGTTTCAATGAGATTCTGATCATTTACAGAATAAAATGTAATTTCAGAGATTTGTTAGCCATTCTTATAAACTTCTATTAGGAAAAAATCCACTACAACTCAGAGCCACCAGAACAAAAGAAAGTGGCAACTGGCTATCTCCCTCTGATTGACACTAAAGGTGCTCCTATTATTTCATCTTTGAGTAAACTATTCAGTGGCATAGCAAACATCAATGTGCACAGGGTATCTTCAGACATTTTCAAGGCAAATCTAAACTTTAGCAGAATGTAGCACAGCTTCCTTCTTTTCATTCTAAATACAACTCTATAAGCATGATTGGGTAAAACAAGAGTCTGGAAGTGGAAATAAATTGCCTTCAACCAACAGACAGTAACACTGCATGATATAAAAGAAATGTCAGAGGTTAACTCGTGTCAATGATTGCTACATCCCCCAGCAGTCAGCTACAAAATGGGCTGTCAGTATTGCCAAGAGCTAAAAATCTCTCCGATTGATAGGCAACTTAAAAGGTCAAGTGTATGCAAGAGCAAAATGTAATTCTTTTGCATGTATTGCAGTATTTTCACCATATGATAACTATGACTTGTTAGCAGTCTTAATGCAATGGGGCAATACAAGATCAGAAAATTATGTTTCTTTTTGACATTCATATGAAGGTAAAACAACAATGTATATAGAGTACTATCAATTAGAAAAAATAAACTTTTCTATTGCAAACATGTTAAATAGCACAATGCTTTTAGTCTATAGACGAAGTTGAGTGATTCAAAAATATTAACAGTTTTTCTTTCATTCAGTAAATAAAAGCAAATGTGACTGTTCCAACCACTAATGTTAATGATGGGTCTTATTAGCAACCAGCATTTTGCAGCTATTCTTAGGATAAATTTAGCTAAGCTCAGCATGACAAATTAGAGCAAAGAATTTCATATATTTTCTTCCTCTTCTCACATTATAATGACTTCTCCAGTGGTTTTTGCCTTGGAAAATGGGTAATTGCAGAAATTGGAAATGTTCTTGGGTGTTATCCTTTCCTTTAAAATTAGAGTGTCCATGGGTTTAATGCCTAGAAAATGCAAGAATTGTATTTCACATACAACAATTCTATACCTAAAAGGGTGTTGAAAAGTACGAAATATATATATATATGTGTATATATATATGCATATACAACATTTTATTATTGCTCGATGACTCAGATGGTAATTACAACAATCATAAAAATCTCTTGCAGAGCCCAGTATTAGCATCCATGTAATCGAAGCCTTACTTTACATATTAAATACTGTATGGAGGACTTAAGCTTGAAAGCTAGAGCCTCAAACAAGGATGGCATGCAGGTGAGTACTCCACAGATGATGCCAAGAAGTGAAGGACCAAGGTAGCTAATTTTATTGTCAACTTGACTGGACCATGAAGTACCCAGATATTTGGACAAATATTATTTGTAACTCTATGAGGATGTTTTTGATGACATTAACACTTAATTCAGTAGACTGAGTAAAGCGGGTTGCCCTCTCTAATTTGGATGAGTCTCATCCAATCAGTTGAAGAACTGAGCAGAAGAAAAGGGCTGACACTTTCACACATAAGGGAGAATTCCTCCCACTTCACTGTGTTGAACTGGGACACTGACTTTTTCCCCTGTCTTTGGACTCAGAAATATCAACTTTTCCTGGGTCTCAAACCTGCCAGCCTTCAGCTCTTCCAGGTCTTCAGCTTGCTGACTTATTCTGAGATTTGTCAGACTCTGTAACTGCATGAGACAATTTCTTATTTTATATATATACATAAGACATAATATCCATATATATATGTGTGTGTGTGTGTGTGTGTGTGTGTGTGTTTGTGTGTGAATTTTAACAATAATTTATTTTAAAAATCTTTGCTGTGATCTGAATGTTTGCATCCCTCCAAAACGCATGTGTTAAAATCCTAACCCTGAAGGTGCTAGGTAGGACGTTTGGGAGGTGATTAGGTCATGAGGACATAGACCTCATAATAGGATTGGTGCCCTTATAAAAGGAGTCCCAGCGATCCCTAGCTCCTGCTGTCAGGTGAGGTTACAGCAAAAAGACACCATCTTTAAATCAGAGAGCAGGCACTCCACAAATGCTCAATCTGCCAGCATCTTGATCTTGCACTTCCATGTCTCCAAAGCTGTGAGAAATAAATTTTTATGATTTATAAGCTACCCAATTTTTGGTATTTTGTTATAGCAGCCTAAATGGACTATGGCAATATGGGGAAAATGTTAAAATGCTAGCAAAGGATATAGATTTGCTCAATTAATGAAGATATTTCACACACTTGAACAGAATGACTGAAGTTCGCTTACACATTTAAAACAAACCTAAGCAAAATTCTAATTAAATGTTTTGAGGAACTTGATAAACTTACTATGAAATTTATTTGCAACAATAAAGGTGCATGAATAGTCATTTTATTAAAATAAAGCAGTATAGTTTTGGTGCAGGAACAGATGAACAGACCAATGGAACAAAATGTCAGTTATAGATAAGACAATGAATATGCAAGTAATATAGGTGGGATTACAAATAATAGTAAAATAAATGATTGTTTAAAAGATTATGTTGGGAAAACCAGCTGTTTAGAGAAAATAAAACTGGATGCCCGAGCAAAACCATATACAACATTCGAAGGTAGACTGTAGATGAAATAAAGATCTAAATGAATAATGTAAAACTACGAGGTATCTTTTTAAAATTGTCATAGATACAGCTTTTATTGTTTCAGAACAAATGCAAAAGAATCTTTGTGACCTAAGAGAAAGGGCCTCTTAAATTTTAAATATACAATCACTAAGGGCAAAGGCACTGATTTTGATTACATCAAAATTAAAGCTTCCTGTGACCAGCGGAAAAAAAAAATGCATACACTATGTGATTTTGCTTATATGAGGTACCAAGTTCAAAGATGTAGAAAGTAAAACGGTGGTTGCCAGGAGCTAGAGGGAGAAGAGAAGAGAAAATTGTTGTTTCTTGGGTATAAAGCTTCAGTTTTGAAAGATGAAAAACGTTCTGGAAACTGGTGCACAACAATGTGAATGTGCTTGACATTACTGAACTGTACATACAAAAATGGCTAAGATGGCCACATTTTCCTGTGTATTTTACCACAATTTATTTAAACTACATATTCTGTCTGTTGGTCACCATGTTAATGATGTTTCTGGAATGGGAGAAAATATTGGTGATATCTGATGAGAGATTAATATCAAAATTATATGACGAGTTTCTGCAAATTTACTAAGAACTTAAGAAAAACGGGTTTTTCTGAGATCCAAGATGGCCGTTTAGGAACAGCTCAGGATTGCAGCTCCCAGTGAAAGCGCACAGGCTGCTGCAGGTGATCCCCAGGAAAGCAGGGCCTGGAGTGGACCTCAGCAGACCTACAGCAGAGGGGCCAGACTGTTAGAAGGAAAACTAAGAAACAGAAATAACCTCATCATCAACAAACAGAACGTCCACTCAGAGACCCGATCTGAAAGCCAGCAACTACAAAGATGACAGGTGGACAAATTCACAAAGATGGGAAGAAACCGGCGCAAAAAGGATGAAAACACCCGAAACCAGAACACCTCTCCTCCTACAAGGGATCACAACCCCTCACCAGCAAGGGAAAAAGGTTGGATGGAGAACGAGTGTGATGAAATGACAGAATCAGACTTCAGAAGGTGGGTAGTAAGAAACTTCTGTGAAATAAAAGAACATGTTCTAACCCAATGCAAAGAAACCAAGAATCTTGAAAAAAAATTTGAAGAAATGCTAACAAGAATGGACAAAACAGAAAGGAATATAAGTGAATTGATGGAGCTGAAAAACACAACACGAGAACTTCGTGAAGCATGCACAAGTATCAACAGCCGAATTGACCAAGCAGAAGAAAGGATATCAGAGGTCGAAGATCAACTCAATGAAATAAAACGGGAAGGCAAGACTGGAGAAAAAAGGGTAAAAAGGAATGAACAAAGTCTCCAAGAAATGTGGGACTATTTGAAAAGACCTAATCTACGTTTGATAGGTGTACATGAATGCGACGAAGAGAATGAATCCAAGCTGGAAAATACTCTTCAGGATATTATCCAGGAAAACATCAACCTAGCAAGGCAGGCAAATATTCAAGTCCAGGAAATACAGAGAACACCACAAAGATATTCCTCAAAAAGAGCAACCCCAAGGCACATAATCGTCAGATTCACCAGGGTCGAAATGAAGGACAAAATACTAAGGGCAGCCAGAGAGAAAGGTCGGGTTACCCACAAAGGGAAGCCCATCAGACTCACAGCAGATCTCTCAGCAGAAACCCTACAAGCCAGAAGAGAATGGGGGCCAATATTCAACATCCTTAAAGAAAAGAACTTTCAACCCAGAATCCCCTATCTAGCCAAGCTAAGCTTCATAAGTGAAGGAAAAATAAAATCCTTTGTGAACATGCAAGAACTCAGAGATTTCGTCACCACCAGGCCAGCTTTACAAGAGTTCCTGAAAGAGGCTCTACACATATAAAGGAACAACCCGTAACAGCCACTCCAAAAACATGCCAAATAGTAAAAAGAATCAACACATTGAAGAATCTGCATCAACTAATGGGCAAAACAGCCAGCTAGCACCAAAATGGCAGTATCAAATTCACACATAACAATATTAACCCTAAATGTAAATGGACCAAATGCCCCAATCAAAAGACACAGACTGGCAAATTGGATAAAAAGCCAAAACCCATCGGTGTGCTGTATCCAGGAAACCCATCTCACATACAAGGATACACAAAGTCTCAAACTAAAGGGATGGAGGAAGATTTACCAAGCAAATGGAGAGCAAAAAAAAAGCAGGAGTTGCAATTCTCATCTCTGATAAATTAGACTTTAAAGCAACAAAGTTCAAAAGAGACAAAGAAGGACATTACTTAATGGTAAAAGGATCAATGCAACAAGAAGAGCTAACGATCCTAAATATATACGCACCCAATACAGGAGCACCCAGATACATAAGGCAAGTTCTTAATGACTTACAAAAACACTTAGACTCCCACACAATTATAGTGGGAGACTTTAACACCCCATTTGTCAATATTAGACAGATCAACCAGACAGAAAATTAACAAGGATAGCCAGGACTTGAACTCAGACCTGGACCAAGCAAACCTAATAGACGTTTACAGAACTCTCCACCCCAAATCCACAGAATATACATTCTTCTCAGCACCACATCACACCCACTCTAAAATTGACCACATAATTGGGAGTAAATCACTCCTAGCAAATGCAAAAGAACGGAAATCGTAACAAACAGTCTCTCAGACCACAGTGCAATCAAGTTAGAACTCAGAATTCAAAAACTAACCCAGAACCGCACAGCTTCATGGAAACTCAACAGCTTGCTCTTGAATGTTGACTGGATAAACAATGAAATGAAGACAGAAATAAAGATGTTCTTCAAAACCAACCAGAATGAAGACACAACATACCAGAATCTCTGGGACACATTTAAAGCAGTCTCTAGAGAAAAATATGTAGCAATAAGTGCTCACATGAGAAGCAAGGAGAGATCAAAAATTGACACCCTATCGTCAAAACTGAAAGAGCTAGAGGAGCAAGATCAAAAAACCTCAAAGTCTAGCAGAAGACAAGAAATAACTAAGATCAGAGCAGAACTGAAGGAGATAGAGACACAAAAAACCCTTCAAAAAATCAATAAATCCAGGAGCTGGTTTTTTGAAAAGATCAATAAAATAGACAGACCACTAGCCAGATTAATAAAAAAGAAAAGAGAAAATAACCAAATAGATGCAATAAAAAGCAATAAAGGGGATATCATCACAGATTCCACAGAAATTCAAACTATCATCAGGGATGATTACAAACAACTCTATGCACATAAACTAGTAAACCTGGAAGAAATGGATAAATTCCTGGACACTTGCCTCCTCCCAAGCCTAAACCAGGAAGAAGCCAAAACCCTGAGCACACCCATAACAAGGTCTGAAGTTGAGGCAGCAATTAAGAGCTTACCACCCAAAAAAAGCCCAGGTCCAGACGGGTTCACAGCCGAATTCTACCAGACATACAAAGAGGAGCTGGTACCATTCCTTCTGAAACTATTCCAAACAATAGAAAAAGAGGGAATTCTTCCCAAATCATTTTATGAGACCAACATCATCCTGATTCCAAAACCCGGCAGAGACTCAACAAGAAAAGAAAACTTCAGGCCAATATCCATGATGAAAATAGATGCAAAAATCTTCAATAAAATACTGGCAAGCCGATTGCAACAGCACATAAAAAGCTTATCCATCGTGATCAAGTAGGCTTCATCCCGGGGATGCAAGGCTGGTTCAACATACACAAGTCTATAAACGTAATTCACCACATAAACAGAACCAAAGACAAAAACCACATGATTATCTCCATTAATGCAGAGAAGGCCTTTGACAAAATTCAACAGCCCTTTATGCTAAAAACCCTCAATAAGCTAGGTATTGACGGAACGTATCTCGAAATAATAAAAGCTATTTATGACAAACCAACAGCCAATATCATACTGAATGGGCAAAAACTGGAAGCATTCCCCTTGAAATCTGGCACTAGACAAGGATGCCCTCTCTCACCACTCCCATTCAATATAGTACTAGAAGTTCTAGCCAGAGCAATCAGGCAAGAAAAAGAAATAAAGGGCATTCAAATAGGAAAGGAGGAAGTCAAATTGTCTCTATTTGCAGACGACATGATTGTATATCTAGAAGACCCCATCGTCTCAGCCCAAAATCTCTTGAAACTGATAAGTTCAGCAAAGTCTCAGGATACAAAATCAATGTGCAAAAATCACAAGCATTCCTACACACCAATAACAGACTTAAAGAGAGCCAAATCAAGAACGAACTACCATTCACAATTGCCACAAAGAGAATAAAATACCTAGGAATACAACTAACAAGGAACGTAAAGGACCTCTTCAAGAAGAACTACAAGCCACTGCTCAACGAAATAAGAGAGGACACAAACAGATGGAGAAACATTCCATGTTCATGGTTAGGAAGAATCAATATCGTGAAAATGGCCATACTGCCCAAAGTAATTTACAGATTCAACACTATCCCCATCAAGCTACCACTGACCTTCTTCACAGAACTGGAAAAAACCACCTTAAACTTCATATGGAACCAAAAGAGAACCCGCATAGCCAAGTCAATTCTAAGCAAAAAGAACAAAGCGGGGGGCATCACACAACCGGACTTCAAACAATACTACAAGTCTACAGTAATGAAAACAGCATGGTACTGGTACCAAAACAGAGATATAGACCAATGGAACAGAACAGAGGTCTCGGAGGCAACACAACATATCTACAACCATCTGATCTTTGACAAACCAGACAAAAACAAGCAATGGGGAAAGGATTCCCTGTTCAATAAATGGTGTTGGGAAAACTGGCTAACCATGTGCAGAAAGCAGAAACTGGACCCCTTCCTGGCACCTTACACTAAAATTAACTCCAGATGGATTAAAGAGTTAAACATAAGACCCAACACCATAAAAACCCTAGAAGAAAATCTAGGCAAAACCATTCAGGACATAGGCATAGGCAAGGACTTCATGACCAAAACACCAAAAGCATTGACAACAAAAGCCAAAATAGACAAATGGGACCTAATCAACTCCACTGCTTCTGCACAGCAAAAGAAACAGTCATTAGAGTGAATCAGCAACCAACGGAATGGGAAAAAAAATTTTTGCAGTTTACCCATCTGACAAAGGGCTGATATCCAGAATTTACAAAGAACTAAAACAGATTTACAAGAAAAAAACTAACAAGCCCATTCAAAAGTGGGCAAAGGATATGAACAGATACTTTACAAAAGAAGACATACATGAGGCCAACAAACATATGAAAAAATGCTCATCATCACTGGTCATCAGAGAAATGCAAATCAAAACTACATTGAGATACCATCTCATGCCAGTTAGAATGGCAATCATTAAAAAATCTGGAGACAACAGATGCTGGAGAGGATGTGGAGAAATAGGAACACTTTTACACTATTGGTGGGAGTGTAAATTAGTTCAACCATTGTGGAAGACAGTGTGGCGATTCCTCAAGGACCTAGAAATAGAAATTCCATTTGACCCAGCAATCCCATTACTGGGTATATATCCAAAGGATTACAAATCGTTCTACTATAAGGACACGTACACACGAATGTTCATTGCAGCACTGTTTACAATAGCAAAGACCTGGAACCAACCCAAATGCCCATCGATGATAGACTGGACAGGGAAAATGCGGCACATATACACCATGGAATGTTATGCAGCCATCAAAAATGATGAGTTTGTGTCCTTTGTAGGGACATGGATGAACCTGGAAACCATCATTCTCAGCAAACTGACACAAGAGCAGAAGATCAAACACCCACCGCATGTTCTCATAGGTGGGTGTTGAACAATGAGAACACATGGACACAAGGAAGGGGAGTACTACACACTGGGGTCAGTTGGGGGGAAATAGGGGAGGGACGGTGGGGCGTGGGGAGTTGGGGAGAGATAGCAAGGGGAGAGATGCCAGGTGTAGGTGATGGGGAGGAAGGCAGCAAATCACTGTCACGTGTGTACCTATGCAGCAATCTTGCATGTTCTTCACATGTACCCCAAAACCTAAAATGCAATAAAATAAATGAAAAAAAAATTAAAAAAAGAAAAACATGCAAAGAAAATAAACATACAATATAGAGGACAGAAAATTAATAAGCATGTAAAGATACGCTCAAAATTATTATTTTTTTTTTTTGAGACGGAGTTTCGCTCTTGTTACCGAGGCTGGAGTGCAATGGCGCGATCTCGGCTCACTGCAACCTCCGCTTCCTGGGCTCAGACAATTCTCCTGCCTCAGCCTCCTGAATAGCTGGGCATGGTGGCTCACGCCTGTAATCCCAGCACTTTGGGAGGCCAAGGCGGGTGGATCACAAGGTCAAAATTACTATAAATCAGAGAAATGCAAATACATCAGAGAAATGCAATAGTGAAAGAACATTTTATACCTATTGTGCTGGCATAATTATATTGGCTTGATAAAGTGAAATTTAGCCAAGGATGTGGGATACAGGACCCTTTATGAGTACATCATAGCAGTGTGGAGTATGGTCCTTCTAGAGAACAAATTGGTACCACTTAATCATATTAAGCATACTTCAACCAACCATTTCAGTTCTGAGTGCATATATGATAAAGAAATTATCACTCAGCTCCTTAAGACCTCAGGTACCACGATGTTCACTGTGGTACTATTTGTGGTAGCAAAGAATTGGAAGCAACCTGGGTTAAAAATCTCTTAAAGGAGCTGTTATAAGTAGTGAAGTAGGTTTCCATATGACATCATGAAATAATCTTTTTTATAAATAAAAAATACAATGTCAATGAAGCCCACTGAAAATACAATCACTCAAAACAATAGTTCATATTGTGCAAACCTTGATATCCTTTCAACATCAAATGTTTATTATGGTGTGTGTGGGGGGGGTGGATTGGGAGTACAGTTTGAGAACAAACGAGATAAAGATACTGCCAAGGAGGTCAGGTATTCTGTGAGGCTGCAGGTGTCTGTCAAAGACCCAGTCAGCCTAACAGGCTGCTCAAGCTTCCTAATTTGTGGTTACTGGTGTTAAAAATTGTGAGAACTTTTGATCACAACTTACAGTCATTTCTTCAAGGTAGCAGAGTTTCAGATTGTTTACCTCCCTAAGAAAATGAAATAAATCAATAAGAACTTTATTGTTGTTATATTTGAATCAATGAAGTCCTCTCCGGGAAGGAAAAAAGAACCTTGCTTAGGTGAAAATATAGTTCATTACTTGAATTTTCTGTGCCCTTGTGGATACAAAAAATAGCATTATTCACTGCTCTTTAAAAAAGTCATTAAAAAAAGAAAAAGATTTTTAAAATGTTTTGCTTAGGTCATTACAGTTTTCTACATTATCCTGTTATTGAAGGCTAGAATTAGTAAAACAAGGAGGGCAATTTTAAATTCTAAAAAATGTAGTGACTCTTTAATAAAAGAGTTTAGAATATTTAAAATTATTTATAAAAGGCAAGATTTGGCGACCCCTTACATAGAGGCTCCTGGCTCTCAGCTTTGCTTCTTAACTCTTCTTTGTAGCAGATGAAAAGGGGTGACTGTATATGGTGTTAACTCAAACCTGTTTGGCTACATGGTAATCCACAAAGTGGACATAATATACAATGTGTCTCAAGAGTTGCATCTGCCAACTTGATTGGCAGCACATCACTACAGCTCTGTGTAGGAATGGGGAGTGGCATGTTTACCGTATTTATACCATACTCAACTCTTGTAGGTAAAAGTTCTAAACTACACTGAAACCTTTTGAAATAAATGTCAACTTTTGGCAAAACAAGACTTTCCAAGAATAAGTTATTAAAAATGCTAATGAATGTCTCAGAAATTTAGTTAAGTGTTATATACCATGTTACCCTTTAAGTATATGCAAATTAAATTTAAATATGTAAAAATTTAAACTTCCTCTTAACATAGCTATTTAAGGATGAAAGAAGAAAACAACTTAATTATGTGGTTTGGATGTGAGCTCAATTTGTAACAGGGTTGTTACAACACCCCTAAACATCACAGACAGAAAATATTTTTTTAAAAGGAGAAGTATATTCTTTTTTGTCCAGCCTCATATTCCCATTTGGCCAGAAGGCACAAAAGGATCAGTGATGGACTAAGTACAACTAAGCCAAGGAATGGACTCTTCCTTGCCTGGATGATAGGCAGTTAATACTTTCCTGAGAAGCTCCTTCTGTTTGTTTATAAAGCATACTTCAACTGCTTTCCCTATCTTTCCCTTTATTCTTTTTCTTTTCTAGCATTACTCCTTGAAAGGAAAAAAGAAAAAGATCAATATCCTTCATGAAGATATAATCTCTTAATAAAGGTTTAGTATTCTAAATACAATGAGATATATAGATAGATAGATAGATAGATAGATAGATAGATAGATAGATAGATAGATAGATCATGTTACAAAGAAGTATAGTTTGGTTTGATTTAATCATTTAAAAAATTAGCACAATTCACCACTTTAATAAAATTGAGAGAAAAAATACTGTTACAGATGCTGAAAATGACACTGATGAAATTTCTTATTTATGACACATTTTAGCAAACTAAGATAGTTGTAAAATATTAAGCAAAGTTTATTTATATTCAATTGAACACTACCCCTTGTGACTGAGAAAAAATCTGTTACTACTTCTATTTAACACTGTCCTGGACATCCTAGTTCAAGGGTCCCCAACCCCTGGGCGACAAACCAGTAGCGGCTGCTGCCAGAACAAGACCACACAACAGGCGAGCAGCCAGTGAGCAAGGCAAGTTTCATCTGCATTTACAGCTATGCCCCATCGTTCACATTACTACCTGAGCTCTGATTCCTATCACATCAGTGGTAGCATTAGATTCTCATAGGAGCACACACCCTATTGTGTACTGCTTATTCAAGAGATCCAGGTTGTGCATTCCTTATGAGAATCTAATGCCTGACGATCTGAGGTGGAGCTGAAGTGGTGATGCTAGCAGTGGCGAGTGGCTACAAATACAGACTGACACGAGAAGAGAGGTTTTACTGCATAGTGACCATAATAAATCAAATGCTTGCAGGCTCATAAAAAACCTATCACCGAGTAGCAAGTGACAAACCATATCTGGTGGCAGGCTTTATAGTGGCAAGCGAGTTGATGTACTTCAATTGTACAACTGCACATGTTGGCAGGCCTTAAGTCAGAATCCAACATTTATCTTAGCTCATTATTTTATTTACCACTTCCACTTTCACCTCTTCCCCACACTGCACACTTGTCTCAGTCACAGTTTTGGTAAGCCTGCAAGCTAACCTTACCCAAAATGAGTAAAAAAAAACATCCTGGAGAACATCTTTGAAAAGGGGGAAAGACCCAGTGATGAGACAGCAGAAGACTCTAAGACTGCCAATCCAAAAGCAGCTGCATTTATTAGAAAATACGAAGAGTCCTACTTAAATTACGTGTTCATTGCAAGAGATGGTCACATTCTCCAAGCTCACTTTGTCTAATGTGTGATTTTCTATCCAACAAAGCCATGAAACGTTCAAAATTGCTTTGCCACATGGAGACCAAGCACCCTGCATTAAAAGACATGCCTTTCTAGTTCTAAAAAAAAAAAAAAAAACCAAAACAGTTAACAGAAGCAATTATTGAAGGCCACCACTTCATCAGGTGTGTCTTCACTAACACCATTATTCTTAGTAGCAAACCACATTGCTAAAGCTAAGAAGCCCTTTAGTATTAGTGAAGAACTGATCCTGCCTGCCGCTAAGAACATTTGTCATGAATCTCTAGGAGAGGATGCTCTTTAAAAGATGACATGTGTCCTCTTTTGGCTACTGTTATAACTAGATGAACTGATGAAGTAGCAGAGGATACTGAGGCACCATTGGTAGAGAGGATTCATGAGTCACCACGGTATGCAATCCAGGTTGATGAGCCTACTGATGTTGACAAGGCGACAATGCTTGTTTTTGTGCAATATATTTTTCAGGAGGATATGCATGAGGACATGTTATGTGCACTTTTGTTGCCAACCAATGCCACAGCTGCAGAACTATTCAAGTCTTTGAATAATTACATATCAGGAAAACGAAATTGGTCATTTTGTGTGAGTATATGCATAGGCAGAGAGGCTGCTATAACTGGAAGACTTTTTGGTTTCACTACTTGGGTCAAAGAGATGGCTTATGAATGTGACCCTACACACTGCGTCATCCATAGAGAAATGCTGGCTAGCCAAAAATTGTCACCTGAACTTAACATTTTGCAGTATGTGATGAAATTATCAACCACATTAAAGTACATGCCCTTAATTCACATCTGTTTGCTCAACTCTGTGAGGAGACGGATGCAGAGCACACGTTTTCTCTGATACACAGAAGTGAGATGGCTTTCTAAAGGTAAATCACTGGCCATAGTTTTTTAGTTAAAAGAGCCACTCATGTGTTTTCTTTTAGAAAAAGAGTCACCACCAGCAGAAGATTTCAGTGACACAGAATGAGTCGCAAAATTCATGTACTTGTGTGACATATTCAACCTGTTGGAGAAACTCAATGTATGTAGGGGAGGATGACAACAGTGTCAGGGAAGAATGAAAACTGTGCTCAAGTCAGCAGATAAAGTGGTTGCATTCAAAGCCAAGCTGGGATTATGGGAGCAACAAGTGATTACTTGGATTTCTGACATGTTTCAAATATTAGCAAAGATTTTCAAAGAGACGGACCCAGGGCCTTCTTTCCCCTAGGTGGTGCATGATCACCTGTCTCAGTTTTTGAAAGGACTTGAACTTTACATGCCAACGCAAAAGATGCCTGAACTGGGCAGGAATGGATCCACAATCCATTTGTGTAATAAGCCAGGTGAATCAACTTTGTGCTGGAAGAGGATCAGCTGCTTGAGATCATAAGTGATAACCTTAAAAGTATGTTTGAGGCAACTTCAAATCTCCATACATTGTGGATGAAAGTCAAAGCAGAATATCGTGAGATTGCCAAAAAAGCACTGAAAAATCTGCTTCCACTTCCAACCTCCTCTTTTTGTGAAGCAGGGAATTCTGCAGTGACAACAACCAAAATGAGATTATGGAGTAGACCGGACATAAGCAACACACTTCCAGTGTCACTGTCTCCCATCACCCCAGGTGGGATAGTTGGAGGAAAACAAGCTCAGACCTCCCAGTGATTTTACATTATGATGAGTTGTATGGATACTTCATCATGTATTACGATGTAATAATGATAGAAATATAGTGTACAAAAATGTAATGCACGCGAATCATCCCCAAACCATCCCCCCATCACCAGTCAGTGGAAAAACTGTCTTCCATAAAGCCCATCCCTGTTGCCAAAAAGGTTGGGAACCACTGTCCTAGTCAATATAGAAAAGCAAGAGAAAGGAATGAGAAGTACAAAGAATTAGAAAGGAAAAATAAAATTGTCATTGTTTGCAGATAGTTTAAATAGAAAATTTAGAACATCTACAGATAACCTTCAGAAATAATCATTGAATTGAGCAAAATTAATAGATCCAATAACTATACAGAATCCATTGCACCTCAGTGTACTATCAACAAAAATGGAAATGCAAATAGCATTTGGGAATTACTGCGTATAGTTACAAATGAAGTTTAAATCAAGTATCTCTGATATTATAGCAATAGGCACACCTCAGATCATCACTATATTATGGTACCTACAATTATGAGCAGTTTTCTTCATAAGATTAAACAGGTATTCACAATGACTACCTTATTTATCCTTCCAAGGTCATTTCAATATATACAGACATCTGATAAAATTAAGCTTTGTTGATTTAATTAAAACTCTAGATGAAGAGGACAGGCCTGAAACCTTATGAAGAATGGATACTTCAAATCAACATAGCAATTAACAATGAACATTTGAGGTTTTTGCATGAATGACCTAAACTTCCTATATTAATCAGGGAGGTCTCCTTATCACTATCATTGGAGCTAAAATTTCTGGTCAGTGTAACAAGATTTAAAGCAAACATAAGAGAAATAAGAAAATAAAATTTCAAAAGTATTGTAAAGCACAAAGAAAAGTATGAGTATTAAATTTATTGTCAAATGAAACTGAATTTGTTTTCCTGCTCTGCCATTTACTGTGTGCCTCTTATCAGTTCATCACTATAAGTTTCAATCTACCCATTATAAAATGTCAACAAAGATAGTATTTATCTCAAAAGATTGTTGCCAGGTGCTTGAGATGTGTCAGATACTATTATAAACATATAAATATATATGTCTACATATATAGATATATATACAAATTTATATAAAATATAAATTGGTGTGTGTATGCATTTGCATACTCAGTTAATTAAGGATAACAGCACGATTTGAATCCAATTAGTTTGACTCCACAATATGTGCTCCTAACTAGTAAATGCACTATTCATTGATTTATTGTCTGTTCAAAAATTCATTATTTCTTCAACAAATATTCCTTGGGTGCTTACTAAATATAGGGCACTATTTTATGTAATGGGATACATGAGTGAACAAAAACAAATATTCTCCTACTTTATTGTAGTTATATAGTTACAATGTAAGAAGTGTACATTCTAGCCAGTGGAAAGAGCCAGCAAACACAGTACATGATATCTATAAGCAACAAATAAATTATAGTGATAATTAGATATTTTAAAATTAAAAATATTTTTAATTTTAATTTTTTTAATTAAATATTAAAAAGTGTTTACAATGGCATCAAAACATGAAACTATGAATGGAAGAAAATTATACAAAACATACATTCAGAAAACCATAAAACATTAAAGACACACATAAGAAAAATTAAGACCTACATGAACAGAGGAATATCCCATATCCATAGACGTAGAGACTTGGTTTTATAAAGAAATCAGTTATTGCCAAATTGTTTTACAGATTCTCTAATTTCAATAAAATTTCCAGAAAATTTGGTGAAATTTGATGAAATTACAAAATTTATGTAGAAACGCAATGAGTCAGGAGTAGCCAAGATAATCTTGAAAGGGGAATATGAAAGGAAAAAGACTAAGAAGAAAAGGCGAAGAAAAAGGAAGAGAGAGGGGAAGCAAATGGGGAGGAAAATGAGAAAATGATTGAATTTAAATCACAAAGTAGCACGGCTTATATAAAACACTATTAAACTAAGACCATATGGTATTAATACAAGGATAAACAAATAGGTCATTGGCATAGATTTCAGGAACAAGTCCACATTGTTGCCACCACCAAAATTAATTTTTAAAAATGCAAAGAAAAGGTGACAGTCTTTAATAATTTATCTTTGATTTTAGGTTGAGGGGTACATGCTCAGGTTCTTATATAGTTAAAACGTGTGTCACAGGGATTTGGTGTACAGATTTTATCACCCATGTAATAAGTGTAGTACCCAATAGGTAGCTTTTCAATCCTCACCCTCCCACCCTCTGCCCTCAAAGACCCAGTGTCTCTTGTTCCCTTGTGTTTTTGTATACTCAATGATTAGCTCCCACTTATAAGAACATGTAGTATTTGGTTTTCTCTTTCTGTGTTAGTTTGCTTAGGATAAAGGTCATTAGAAAAAACTATTGCAAAGGATGCAATCTTGTTCCTTTTATGGTTGTGTAGTATTCTGTGATATATATGTACCATATTTTCTTCATCCAGTCTACCTCCAAGTCATTAGAAAAAACGATTACAAAGGACATAATCTTGTTCCTTTTATGGCTATGTAGTATTTCATGACATATACGTACATTTTCTTTATCCAGTCTAATATTAATGGGCATGTAGGTTGGTTCTATGTCTTTGCTATTGTGCTGTGATGAACATATGCATGCATGTATCTTTATGGTAGAATGATTTATATTCCTTTGGGTATTCAACGTGAATACCTAATGGGAGTGCTGAGTTGAATGGTAGTTCTAAGTTCTTTGAAAAATCACCAAACTTCTTTCTACAATGATTGAACTAATTTACACTCTTACTAGTAGTGTATAAACACTCTCCTTCCTCCAAAATCTCACCAGTATCTGTTATTTCTTTTAATAACAGCCATTCTGACTGGTGTGAGATGGTATCTTATTGTGGTTTCAATTTGCATTTCTCTAATGATTAGTGATGTGGAACATTTTTTCATATGCTTGTTGGCTGCATGTATGTCTCCATTGAATAGTATCTCTTCCTTCATGTCCTTTGCCCACTTTTTAAAGGGGCTGTTTTTGGCTTATTTAATTGTTTAAGTTCCTTCTAAATTCCAGATATTAGACCTTTGTTAATTGTGTGATTTTCAAATATTTTCTCCCACTCTGTTGTCTGTTTACTCTGTTGATGGTTTCTTCTGCTGTGCAGAAGCTCTTTAATTAGATCCCATTTGTCAATTTTTGTTTTTGTTGCAACTGTTTTAGGCTTCTTTGTCATGATGTATTTGCTACAGCCTATGTCCAGAATAGTATTTCCCAGGTCATCTTCCAGAGTTTTTATAGCTTTGGGTCTTACATTTAAGTCTTTAACCACCTTGAGTTGATTTCTGTATATGGTGTAAGGAAGGGGTGCAGTTTCAATCTTCTGCATATGTCCAGCTAGTTAACCCAGCACTGTTTATTGAATAGGGAGTCCTTTTTCCCACTGCTTGTTTTTGCCACCTTTGTCAAAGATCAGAGGGTCACAGGTGTGTGGCATTATTTCTGGGCTCTCTAGTGTCTTCCATTGGTCTATGTATATATGTTTTGTACAAATACCATGCTGTTTTGGTTACCACGGTTGTACAGCATAGTCTGAAGATGGATAAAGTGATGCCTCCAGCTCAGCTCTTTTTGCTTAGGATTGCCTTGGCTACTCAGTCTTTTTGGTTCCATATAAATTTTCCAATAGTTTTTTCTAACTCTGTGAAGAATGTCATTAGTAGTTTGATAGGAATAGTATTGAATGTGCAAATTGTTTCAGGCAATATGACCATTTTAACAATATTGAGACTTCCTGTCCATGAGCATGGAATGTTTTTCCATTTGTTTGTGTAATCTCCGATTTCTTTAAGCAGCCTTTTGTAAATACTGTTGTAGAGATCTTTCACCTCCCTGGTTAACCGTATTCCTATGTATTTTATTGTTTTGTGGCTATTGTGAATAGGGATTAAGTTCTTGATTTGGTTTTCAGCTTGGACATTTTTGGTGTGTAGAAACACTACCAGTTTTGTGCATTTATTTTGTATCCTGAAACTGTGCTGAAGTTGTTTATCAGATTTATGAGATTTTGGGCAGAGACTATGGGGTTTTCTAGCTATAGAATCATATCATCTACACACTGAAATATTTTGACTTTCTCTCTTCCTATGTGGATGCCTTATTTCTTTCTCTTGCCTGATTGCTCTGGTTAGGACTTCCAGTACTATGTTAAAAGGAAGTAGTGGAGAGAACATCCTTGTTTTGTGACAGTTCTCAAGGAAGATGCTTTCAGCTTTTGCCCATTCAGTATGATGTGGGCTGTGGGTCTGCCTTAAATGGCTCCCATTATTTTGAAGTGTGTTTGATCAATGCCTAGAATTTTATTAAAAGCCTTTTCTGCATCTATTGAAATGGTCATGTAGTTTTTGTCTTTAGTTCTGTTTATGTGATTAACCACATTTAATAATTTTATATGTTGAACCAAACTTACATCCCAGTGATAAAGCCTACTTGATCATGATGGATTGGCTTTTTAATGTGCTACTGGATTCAGTTTGCTAGCATTCTTTGAGAGTTTTTGCATGTATTTTTATCAAGGAAATTCGTGTGAAGTTTTCCTTTTTCGTTGTGTCTCTGCCAAGTTTTGGTATCAGGATGGTGATGGCCTCGTGGAATGTGTTAGGGAGGAGACTCTCAATTTTGTCGGAATAGTTTCAGTAGGAATAGTACCACCTTTTCTTTATATATGTGGTAGAATTCAGCAATGAATCCATCTGATCCTGGGCTTTTTTGTTGATAGGGTGTTGGGTTTTTTTTTGTTGTTTTTTTTAACTGATTCAATTTTGGAACTGATTATTGGTTTGTTCAGGGATTCAATGTCTTCCTAGTTCAATCTTGGGAAATTGTGTTTCCAGGAATTTATCCATTTCTTCTAAGTTTTCTAGTTTATGTGCATGGAGGTGTTCATAGTAGTTTCTGCTTAAATTTCCCACTGTATGTTAGAGATTTATTCGTATTTTCATAAGGTTAGTAGAAATGCTCCCTTTGTCATTTTCAATTATGTTTATTTTGAACTTTTGTCTTTTTTTCTTTATCAGTCTAGTTAGCAATATATCAATCTTATTCTTTATAAAAAAAAAAAACCCTGGATTGATCTTTGGTGTGGTGTTTTGCATCTCAATATTCTTCACTTCAGAAGAGCAAAAGTTTTGAAATTTGCCAGGGTTAGAAACCAGAAATGGCTCCCCTACATCTTATCTCTAATGTAGAGATGACAGTAAGTTATTGTTTTAGAAGAGATAATATACAAAAAGCACACTAGTGCAATTCCCAGAATATATTAAAGTAATAATAGTAACCTGCATCAAATTTCCCACTGTTGTTACCACCGTGTACATAGGTACATTTGTGTTCATCAATGTAAGCATCTCATCTGAGAGTTGGCCTCTCTTCCTGCATTAAGATCAGAAATCTCATTCCCATAGAAGAGTACTTTCTGAAGTGGCTTGGGCATTTACACATACCATCATTTCTTATATGCTTACACACATTATTATTGTCATTTTCTTCAGGCTATGCTCTTACTACCTGAATATCACCCCATAAAAATAAAAATGTTATCTCTTCAGATTGCTGTTTACCCATTACATCTCTAAAACATTTTTCTTGAAATATTGTTTTTTCTATAGCATATTCTTTATCAAGATTCACAAATATTGAGAGGCCATTTTGAGGCACCCATTGTGTGTACTGATCAAAGAGTGAACAAGGCTTGGTCTCTCTTTCTAGGAGTTTATTTCTTCAGTGAACAACAGGTAAGTAAAGAGACAATTATGATGTATTAAGTGCTGTTAAAGGTAACACAGAGAATATGGGAACTGAGGAAACAACTACTTTGACTCACCCTTAGAAAGTCAAGGCAGATTCCACAGAGGAATAGAAACTCGAAAGCTCATTAGATGATTTGAGATTAAGGGGAAATCAGTCAGGCACATCAGAGAATATGCTGTGTTGCAGACCCCAGGCAGAACATACGCCTTACTGAAGAAAACAGCAAGGTCAGTGCAGCTGGAGCCCATGAGGCCCAGTTATGAGAGAAGAGATCAGAGTAAGACACAAGAAACACGTATACAGAAGAATTATTCATTTTTGTAAACACCTTACCCTAAATAGTAGAGTCTTATTGGCCAATCATTTCAGTTAATTTTTCAGTTGATTACAGCCATTTATGCATCAACAAATATTTATTTGGAGGCTATTTTGTTCACCACACTAAACTAATCTCTAAGAACACAATAAAGAATAAATCAAAGAAGTCCCTGCCCTCATCAAGATTACATTCTAACAGAGGAGCTAGGCAATAAGAAGGTAACTAAATCAATGTATTTATGAAAATATTTATGACTCCCAGAAAGGAAATAAGATGCCATGAAAAGGATTAAAAGAGACTTTTTAGAGAGGGTATTCAGAGAAGGCCTTTGATAGAAGATAACATTTAAGCTCAATCTTATGTGATAGGAGCCAGTCATGTAAAGATCCAGGAAAAGAGCCACTCAGGCAATGGAAAACACCCTGTTGTACTCAAGAGCCAGGTATGTTCCCGGAACTAAAAGTTATCCAGAGTAACTAGAGCATGGGATGCAAGAGAGAGGAGTGGCCAGGGAAGTGGAGACAAGTCATAAAGGAAGCATCTGAACGGTTTTAAGCAAAGCAGTGGCATGATCTGCTTTGTGTCTTAATAAGATCAATTTTTCTCAGAAATGATTGAATACCAGGCACAGTGCTAGTACTCAAAAAACATTTGCTGAATTAATGAATGAAGAGCTTATTTCATATTCTTCAAACCAAAACTTTCCATTATCACTTTTTTGGAAGTTATAGGAGGATGTGCTCCAGCAATACAAGGATTAAAAATCTAAGAGAATAAAAGACAAAAGATCCAGGAAACAATAAGCAGAAATACTAAGGTGCTATCTGAGCAGTACACCAAGAGACAAAGATTGGCTACCAAGATTGAGGCAGGAAGTTAGCAGGCTCTAGAAGGATTGTCAAGAAAAGAAACACCACTGAAAAGTGTATATTTGGTTCTACCAAATTTTTTTAGTATTTAGGAAATAGATTAATATCAGAGAACACTGAAACATATACAAATGAAAAATTCAAATATTAACTCTCAGGAAAAGAAAACACATCACAGTAAACCAATTGGCGCAATAATCAACTGAGCCATCCATAGTATAAACACCGGCTACTAATTTAACCAAATATATATATGGGATGGGAGAAGTTGGATAAGAAACCAAGTTTCTCACCTGCCAAAATAAAAACTATTAGCTATTGTCTAAAACTGATAAATCAGTAAGTGGAAGTGAGTTTACCATTAACAAATATTGGCAGTGATGTCAGCAAAAATTGCTAAGTATTGAGAGTAATTGCTTCTGGGAAGGAGTGGGAAGAAGTGAGGAAAGGGCCTGGTGCTCCCCATTTCCACATGACATTTTGGAATGTGTGTTCTATTACTTTCTTTTGTCTTGCTCCTTTCCTTATCTCTTGCTACCACACTAGCTCTAGGCTGGCCCTCTGAGCTAACTCCTGTGTCTTTCTGTCAGATACTACAGAGAACTTGAGGGAGATATTTACCCATTTATACAACTGCTGATCCAAGCTATCCAAACTGTTTCAGAATTCAGTTTACCTATTCACCATGGCATCTCATGTCTGTGACCTTTCTTGATTACTTATATATAGACCCATGAGTATTACTTTTTATTCATATTTCTCCTCTCAAGACTGAACAAACCATTTAAGTATGTTGAAGTAACTCTACAGAATTTCCCTTTAAATGATCCGAAGGACATTTCTTTAAACCTGAAGTTTCTATAAACAGATGAAGAAATATATCCGTTATTCCTGCCCCATGTTCAAGATTTTGTCCTGTTATGCCTCCAGTAATAATTATTTCCTATAATCTCTGTTTCCAACCCATTTTAGACCTATTAAAGAAAACATTTCTGTAAAATATTATTTTCTTTTTAATTCAAAGATTTTATAAATAAAGTTAATTTGGCATTAATAGTTTGTCAAAGTCAAAAAAATTCCAAGTCACATGTAGTTACAGTCCACCTCACAAAAGCTGTTCATAAATTACAGTGGACTTTGGAGACTCGGGGTAAAGGGTGGGAGAGGAGTGTGGGATAAAAGACTATAAGTTGGGTTCAGTGTACACTGCTTCAGTCATGGTTGCACGAAAATCTCACAAATCACCACCGAAGAACTTATGTCACCAAATACCACCTGTTCCTCAAAAACCTATGGAAGTAAATAAAAGGCTTCCTGCACACTTAAAAATAAACAAAATTGTAACAAAATGTCTAACTATATAATTATTCATTGAATGTCTGTCTGCCGTATTAAATGAAAAGCCTTGTGAGGACCACGTCCGTTTTGTTCATGGTGATTTTTCCAGGATTCCATGTACCTAAGTCCTGACATATGGTAGATAGTCAATAAGTATGCGTCGAATGAAAAATAAATTAAAATGCCACCAATAATTTATAAAATTGAAGTTATAGTATATTCAAGGATATTTCTGGAATTCTAATCAACAGGGGCTAATGAATTGAGCACAGGAAACAAGAACACCATTAGAGAAAGCTAACGAAAGGCTAGCAGAACATAATTATCCTTCTAAACAGGATTACTTGAAGGGACCAATGCTATTTTAAAGCATGTGGCTGTGTGGTGAAGTATATAGAAATCATGACCCCATCAATTTAAAAAAGCGTTATCAAATGAAAGGTCCTCTGAGGGGAGAGATTTTTGCTGTGTTTGGCAGTGCTCTCTCTTGTGCTTGGCATTCAGAATGTACTCAGTAAACATATTTTTGAATTAGTCAAAAAATTAATGGTATCACCTTCTATTAATTCACATTTTATACTGAGAGCAGGAGCACTTCTATAACATAGCCAAAATTGGTTATCGTCATTATAACTCTGGAGCCTCACAAGACCCTAAAATGCCTTCTGAATCCTCAAAGGTAGAATGCCATTCACATTATATTACAATGTTGTTATTAATCACATGTCCTTGTGCTCTAATCCTTTGATTGGTAGCCAGACCTAGATACCCCAGATAGAGAATATTAGTGAAATTTTTTCCATAGGTATTTCTTCTTCTAATTGATTAAAAGGGGTCACAAACCTGTGTTCCTCAAGTTATATGCAGTTTACAGATACATTTTGTTAGGTCCTCTCCATATTGGTATGCACACTCTTTTAAATAAATGCAATTGTTGTCCAAATTTACAAGCCAGTTTTTTTAATATAAAATTTTAAGTTTGTGGATTCTTTTGGAAAAAAATTATAGTATCTGACAACACTATGTCCATGTTCCCACATGGAAACAATAGGCAGAAGCTGAAAACCCTGCTGCCTATAAACAGAGCACATGCTTCCTGAGTTACCCCACTTTCCATGACTCTTTTGTCCTCCCAGTCAGATGTTGTTCATTATGGTGTTTATTGTTCTCAGAGTATAATTAAGAAGAAAATGAAGTGCTTTGTACACTTCACTCTTTAATACCACCTATAAGAATTAAGGTTCCTAAGTTCTGGCCTTAAAGATAAAGTGCTATTGCTTTAGCATGGGAGACCCAGCCCTTCACACTCTGACCCAGATGAATGTTTTATTGTCTTTTCCCACCTCTCCAGATTATTTATTCTAAACTCATTTTCTCATTAGATCATAAGTGTTTATTCCCGTGTATCTTTGCAAGATCCCTTTCTTCTACAATATAGTAGAATCCCACTTTGCTTCTAGTAAACTCCTGTTCACTTTTTCAAATGCCATCCTTCCTTCTCTGTGAAGCAATAAATATTTATTAAGTGCCTATGTGCCAAGCACTTTACTAGTCTCTACAGGATACTGAAATAAACAAGGAACACACAAAAGGTGAGTCATCAAAATAATTATATAAAATGGGTGAGTTTCATCACGGAAGATCTATAGGATACCATGAAGTACAAGGTAGGAAGAGGTAACAGTCTGGGGTGTAGGGAAGGCTTTCCACAAGAAATAAGCTGATACATGAAAGATGAGAGAGTTTAACCGAGCAAAGGATAATGAGAAGGGAACTAAGTGTGTCCTTTTCCCCCGAGGCAAAACGATGTAGCAGTGCTGTATTTGTTTCTGAAGGCTCCCATAACAAATTGCCACAAATGTAGTGGCCTAAAATGATAGAAATGTATCCGCTCAAAATTACAGAGGCCAGAAGTCAGAAATTAAGGTGAGCAGGGTGGGTTTCTTCTGGAGGCTCTGAGAGAGAATTCATTCATCTTGTAGCTCCCTGTGGCTGCTGGCAATTCCTGACATTCCTTTCCTTGCAGATTCATCGCTCCAATTTCTACCTCCATCTTCACATCACCTTCTCCTCTCCCTTTCTCTTATAAGAACGCTTCTCATAGGATTTATGCTCCATCTTCACCCAGGATGATCACCTCTTAAGATACTTAATCACAACTGCTAAGACTTTTTTCCAAATAAGATCATGTTCACAGGTTCCAGATGCACTTTTTTTTTTTTTTTTTTGCGGGGTGGGCGGGGCGTGCAGCTGCTGGGGTGGAGTGGGTGTCACTCACTATTCAACCCACTATGGGCACATTCAGGGAACCAAAAAAAGAAAAAAGAACAGGCAACATGCTACAGTACAGTCTGAGTGAGAACAGCTAAGAGTTGCATGGAGAGGTTTACAGGGGGGCAGAGATTACAGAGGGTCTTATTCAGCAGGAGGTCATTTCAAGCTTTAATCACAAATAGCTAAATTTTAAACAGAGGAGTTTCATGAATATTTTGCCATTTTGAAAGATCTTTCTCCCTGATTTATAGAGGAAAATTGACGAGTTGCAAAACAGGAACATGCTGCATGGGTCATCTAGGTGAAAGATGACGTTGATATAGACCAGAAGAGTCATCAAGAGGATAGAGAGCCACGGGAAGGGTCTAGATTTGATCATATGACAAATGCTGTAATGGAGAGTGACCAGAGGGCACAGCAGCCCTCTCTCTGGTAACCCACTGCACCTCATACCTTCTTCTATTATGTATTTACTACATTTGCTGGTCATTACTATTTATATGTGTGTTCCTCCCCAAATGAACACACTAAAGAGAAAGGATCCATTATACAGGCTTAGCACCTACCACAGGACCAGAGATATGTAATACATACTTACTGAAGATTAAAATCATTGGGGAGTCACCCATCCCATCCTTTGAATTTATAATCTAGGGTTACATCTTGAATATGCAAATAGGACTGCTTGCATTGACTGAATAGTCAAATACTTTTTATAATTTAACCCATATTCATCGTAGACATTTGAAAATGAAAATACACATAATAAAGAAATTTTGAAATCACCATGCTAAGCTTCACTTCCCATTCCAGCAGACATAACCACTAATATTTGCAATATTTCACTCCAGACTTTATATTTTGTGAACCTGGGCTCATCCTATATGTATGCTTTATTCTCCTACTGTTTACCTATGTTTCAAAATGACTTTCATGTTTCAATAATATTGATTAACTGCCAACCACATCTAAACTATTTATCTCTGTTGTAAATTACCGTGTGAGATCATCAATAGCTCCAATTACTTCAAGATAAAGGGCTGGAATTTGAATTATTGACTCATTCATTTTTAAGGTTAGCTTTAAGTTTCATTGAAATTGAAAAATATTTGCATATATACAACTTTCTTAGACCTACCTTTCTTTCCTTTGGAATGCTATGGACATTCCCACATTATCTTTCACCACTGAGCGTTGCTATGTAGAAATTGAATCCAGTTCAATTCTTGCTCCCAGGAGGTAACTCACATTTAGCACTAAATTAATGATCCTAAAAAAGTATTGCTTATTCTTGAAGTTCAACAGTTTAAACAAAAGTCTTTAAAGTTTTCCTAAATGAAGGTGTAACTGACATATAGATCCAATTCTTTCTTCATTTCAGTAACTTACACGTCCATGAATGTGTTCCTTGTTCCAATTGTAAAGTTTTCTACTTTAGAAATAAGTCGTTTATTTTCACCATGGATATTTGTTTTTTGGATTACCATCATCTTCTCTAATTAAATAATGGTTTTGGCATTTTTCTCTGTATTCACTGTGATTATCTTCAGACTTCCCCTACATCAGCCAGCACCCAATTGTCTATTTATTCAACATATACTGTCTATTAGTTCCTTGCTTTTTCTATGTTGTTTATGGTACTAGTTTTGATTTCTTATTTTCTTGGCTCTTTAACATACATTTTCATCCCTTCAATGAACATTTTCATCTCATTTAATAATTTATTGCTTTGCCTTGACAGTATGATTTTATTAAACTAATTCATGTTATTTTAGTTTGGATTGTTTGTTTAGAGGACCAAACACCTGTTGATAATTTGTTTATATTTGTGGCCTACTTTTTATTCCAAATTCAGTTATATCCTTGAAAATTCTTAGGAGTTTGTCGATTTCCTTTTTATTTTCCCACTCTGAAACTGTGTGCATATTTGAGGGCAGCGTGTTAGTGTTTTCCCAAGCTGTGCTACAATCATTTAGATTAATCTTTTTCAGTGCTTAGTGCACAAAGCATTGTTTTATTTTTAATTGACAAATAATGAGAGAGAGAGAGAGAGAGAGAGAAAGTGTATGTGTGTGTGTGTGTGTGTGTGTGTGTGATGCAATGTGATGTTTTAATACACATATACATTGTGTAATAATCTAATTAGGCTAATTAACATATCACCTTAAATATTTATCATTTATTTGTGTTGAGAACATTTAAAATCCCTTCTTTAGCTATTTCAAAGTATATGATACATTATTAGCTACAGTCACCATGCTATGCAATTGATTACCAGAACTGATTCCTTCTGCCTAACTGCATCCCCTTTCCTCATCCACCCTCCCCCTTCCAGCCTCTGTTAACTAGAGACAAATACTGTATGATCTCACTTGTATGTGAAACCTAAAAATGTCATAGCTGTATAGCTACATAGAGTAGAATGCTGGTTAACACAGTTTATCCTTTTATATATATTGCGGCTACAGGCAAACTTTTTTCTGAGTTTTGTCTGAAAGTATAGAAAAGAGATGTTGTTATTCAACCTTATTCCACTATCTTTAACCAGGATCTTTGAAATAAATTATTTTAAGGTTCTTAAATGCTGATAAATTTCCCCCCCGCAAAAATATTCGTTTTCACTCAGCAATCATATATGAAAGTTCTTATCTCACTACATTTGTGCTAGCATTAAGCAGTCTTGTCAATATTTTTCAAATTGAATGGTCAAAACAGTATTTTAATATTCATTTTTCACAAGTGAGTTAGAAATTTTTCATACATGCCTTGTTAATGTGTCTTTTCCTTGAAGTTACCTAGTTGAGATCCCTGATCATTTTTCTGAAGAGCTGTTTATCCTTTGATTTTAATTATATAATTACATAAACTTGTAAATACGACCTCGATTTTTGTCTTTTAAATTACTATGTTTTTGCATAATTTTCTATAGTCAGAATTATCTGTCTTTTATTATTTTGCTCAAAGTTTTATGTCTGAATGTTTCTCGTCATTGCAGGATTCATTCAATACTCACTTATTTTCCTTTACATTGATAGTTATGTATTTTACATGTAACTCAAATCTCACTGGAGTTTACTTAACGCATTGTATGACATTAGTAATCAACATTTATCATACTCCCAACTCTAAATAGCTCTATCCTTTTCTCACTTTTTTAGTTTTACGAAAGTGATGCATGCACATAACCAAAATTCAAATAATTTTTAACATAAAAACTTTATAGCCATCCCCTGCCTCATGCCTTCTACTCACTTTACCTTATCCCCATAGGCAATCACTTTCAACTCTTTTAAGGTTTCTTCTGATGTTTGCCTCCATATTTCAAAAATAATGTGCTTATAACTGCTATTACTTGATGTATTGATTTTGAATATCATTTATTGGCCTCCTATTATGGTAAATAATAATTTAGCATTTCTGCTTTTCCCCAGCATTGCCCCACCCACACTTCTGCTATCATATTGTAAGTGCTGGTGAAGCCAATATTTAGTATATACATTATTACGGCAATGCAGGTGGAGTAGAAATTACTCATTAATGTCTTGTTCTGCTCTTGTTTTTCACCCTTGCGCAATGTGGTGAGGGCTGGTTGAAGTGGAAGTGATACATAACTGATTGAAGTGGAAGTGATACATGTTACTTTCTGACACAAGTGTTCAGCGGTTATAGTGGGACTCTCCCATTCTTCTCTCCACTCTATCAGTGACTGTGGAGATTTCAGATCATACGGTCACAGATTCATGGAACCTACATCAGGCTGGGATCCTGAGTGACTATGTGGAGCAGAGCTCCCTGTTGTCTCTCAAGAAACATAGCTGAGAAAGTAATAAACCTTTTTATCTTAAGCCATCAGGTCTTCGGGTTAATGTTACTACTGCATAAACCAGCCACTATGAATACAATCTCCCTTATTTATAAGCTATCATTTGCTTAAAACTATTAAATTTATTCGACCTACTTTCTAGTTCTCATACCAAACCACTATATTAGAACTGTTACATATGCATAAAATATGTTAACAGAAATTGGAAACAAGTTTTTCCCCCAGTTTTTTTTTAGCGGTGCTTTCATCATACTGGCTCCCACATGTATATCATAATTATTTTAAAAAATTGAAAACCCTTTGTAATTCTTATTACAATCATTTACAACTATAAAGTATTTCTTTAAAAGAATTAATAACATTTAGCTTTCCCTATTCAGAAAATCACGTTTCTCCATTTACTTAAATCTTCTTTATCTTCCTTAATAAAATTTTATAGTTTACTTCGATGGCTCCTGCACATTTCTCATCAAGGTTAGTTTTAGCTATTTAAGATTTTTCATTGTTATTGGCATAGAAATGTTTTCCATTTTACCTTTTAACTATTACTTGTAAATGGTTTATGTGTTGATAACTATTATTTTGTATCTATTATCTTGTATTTCTTCCTTATTGATGAGAATTTATTCTCACGAAATTTCCAATTACATATAGTTATTTTGACTCAAATCCTAATTTGCTTTTTTTATGTATAGTAGTTACAGCTATTACATAAACAGCTTTGTTTTTAGTGGGGATAGTGATATCATGAATTATATTAATAGATTTCTTGATATAAAACTATCACTGCATTTAGGGAAACTCTTGTAGTGAATGATTTTAAAATGTGCTCTTTAATTCAGCAAATATTATTTATACTAATTGGTTTAATCAGTTCTTTTAAGGATGTGCTATCTTAATCAAATATTTCATTTAATGAATTAGTCAAGTCTCTATCTTTTTCAATACTCCACATTAGCTTATATTTTTGAGGCTTAGTGTTAAGAAACTTGAGTACTCAATTGTAAGCAATTAGTATGAAAAGGGTTTCATTTTACAGAACCTCTTGCTTTAGAGACCGGTAAGAAAACATAATTACATATCTCACAGTGAATATTATACTCATGGTATTAACAGAGCACTGTGGGAGCCATCGTACCTGGAAAGCAGAGGATATTCATCATAGCTCATCCACAGGTTAAAGTACTAAAGTTCAGAGAACTTCAGTGAAAGAGGCAACATCATCCTGCCTGATAAGAGTCAGCGAAAGGACTCAGACTCCTCTGGACTCATCGATGGGAAGAGGGCCCTCATTGCTGCTCTCCAAATTATATGTCCAGCCATTTATTTCTTGATTTCTGATGTTTCCCACTGCTCCTTTCAGTTCACACAATCTGCATATGTAACCCCTTCTCTATCATGCTGTCAACTATGCACTACCCTCTGTTTTACTTCCTGTATTAGCTCTACCCACCTCAACTCCCTTTGCCATTCATGGAAAACTCAACGCTCATACAAATAATCTGCTAGACCCCTGTTCTGTCTGCTGCTTTTCCTCTTAATGCCAACGAGCTTTCTGTCTAATCCACCAGTCACCTAGTTCCATGACATCAACAATGATGCTAATAGTCACTATTTCAGAATTTTCTCCACGGCAGGCATTGTTTTCCATGTTATCTAACTTAATTTTACAGCAATATTTTCAGGTAGGAACTACCCAACTATCATTAGCCCTATTTTCCATATGAGATATTTAACACAGAGAGATGAAGCAGCCTACCCAAGGTTAAAGCTAGTACATGGTAAATCCAAGGTATATATGATGAGGCACACCTGCTCAACTCTCTGGGAAAAACCCCAGTGCTAGGAGATGTTGAAAACTGCTTCTAAAGTTTCAATGTCTATTCATATATTATTAATTTGCAGATTCTGATTAAGAGTATATCCTTCTAATGACCTTCTAGGTGATATCAATACTGCTGGTCCACACATACACTTTAAATTGTTGGTTAAAACTATTTGACTTCATTACATGATAACTGAAAAGCAGAACATAAATGGAGAAAAATTACATTACTTAGCACACTGATTTCCTTTTGAAATGGTGATCACAAACAACAAATTTCTCTAGTTTACCATCCCATTAGTTCAAGAAGGATGTTTTATATATTCTTGACTAGCTTCAAATTGCCAGAGTCTTCCCTGGGTATAATCTAGGTTTTAAATTCTAGGAAGTGCTCCTTACCCTATCAAACATCAGTGCCAGTGATCCCAATACTTCTAATCATCTCAAAAGCTTTAGCCCTTCCTTGTATTTTCTATCTCAACATTTTCAACACCCCCAGTGGATTGTTCATATCAATATGCAAACCTGATATAACACTCCCTTATCAATAACACACTCTCACACACAAACACACTTCTAATTCCATTCCTTTTCTGCCGTTATTACCAAACACCTAAAAATATTAGTCTACACATTCTGTCTCCACTTTTTTACTTCCCATAGTAGGCTTGACTCACTCCTAAATGAATTCTCTACACATTACTCCTTTATTCTTGCCAAGATCATGATGGCTTCCATTTGGCCAATCACATTTTAAATCTTCTCTTATCCAAATTATCCATAAATTTCAAAACAATTGAACATCATCTTCTTCTTGGCACACTCTCCTCTTTGGATTCACCAGCTATGTGAATAGCATCCCATTTCTCTCTCCAATTTTTTTGGTCTTTTTGCAGTCTCCTCCTCTTCCACTAGACTTCCCGCCAAATACAGGGCTCTTCAAAGCCTTGGTTCTCTTTATCTCACCATTCTTCTATTTCAGTGTCTTTAGATACCATCTCCATTGCCACTGACTCCCTTGCCAACACTGTATCCTGAACTCCAAACTGACGTAGCTCAGCACTCTTTCTCTATTTGACTCTCTAATAGCATGTTATATTTAACGTGCACAAAATCAAACTTCAGCTTTTCCGCTCCCAGTCTGCCCCATTTCATTAAATGTCTTTATTCTCTACCATTCTTAAACCAGAAATCTGGGAGTTATTTTCTTTCCCCCTCACCAGTTCCCTAAACTGAGATATGCATTAATAAATTTCTCATTCTACCCCCAAAATAAGTCTTGAATCTGCTCAGTTCTCTTCATCTTCAATTCCTTATCTCTTTCCAAAACAATGTCTTCAGCCTCCAAAAGAGCTTTCTGCCAGTCCCCCTAGCAATGTCTTCATGTCTTCTCAAATCTATTCTGCATAAAACATTTCTTAAAATGGAAATTAGATCAGGACATCCCCCTGCTTCATCACCTTTCTGTTGCACTTAGAATAAAATCCAAATTCCTTACTGAAGCCTACACAGTCCTTGATGACCTGCCCCTTTCTTCCCTTACTCAGTAAGGTTCATGTTTTTTGCTTTCTTGAGCCCTCTAAGATGACTTTCTTGTAAGATCTCTGCACATGCTCCTGAACTCTACTGTATTTGGCTAAATTGCTCAATCTCATGCTGAACCCAGCTTACATATTACCTCCACAGAGAGAATTTTCCTGATCATTCTATATAAGTAGATTTTTCTCATGGTCCTCCATCACTGTAACATGTTTGCCTGTATTAGACTTCTAATACAATTAGTAATCATGTATTTGTACATTTCATTCTAAATTATTTATTTCCTAAAATAATCAAGGCCATTCTCTCAAATATATCAGTACAACTTATCAACATCAGAAAATGAGGATTGCAATAACATTATCTAATGAATAGTCTTTATCGTACATTTATCAACTTGGGCACTAAAATTAGTAGGTGAAAGTTTAATGACAAACAGGATATTTACATAAACATGTATGCTCTATAAAATACTGTAAAATTGGCGGAGATCCAAGATGGCCGTTTAGGAACAGCTCAGGATTGCAGCTCCCAGTGAAAGCTCAGAGGGTGAGTGGATGCCGCGTTTTTATTGCCCACAGACTAGGAAATTCCCGGGCAGAGGTGCTCCACAGTCGCCAGCGCGGCTGTTTCGGCCAGCGCCGCTGCTTTGCCCCGCGTGGCTGCTTTGTCGGCGCCCCGGAGCCACGGTTCTCCCTACAAAATCCACCGGTCCGGGGGCCCTTTTGGCTGGCGATTGGAGCCACGGGAAGTCGCCCATATGCTGGTTCAAAAAGGGGACTGAGCAGAGAACCAGGACAGTAGATTCCAGGGCAAAAAAAAAAAAAAAAAAAAGCGCCACAAACCTCAGTGCCGCTGTTTAAGCCAGCGCAGTGAGTGGCCGCAGGAGAAAACAAACAGACCCCGGCGCCTCTTCAACAGGCGACTGGAACACCAACTTAAAAAAGGCTCTGAGGCAGGGAGCCAGGCGATCAGGCTTGGCTGGCCCCACCCCCACAAAAGAACAGCAACCAGAAACTCTGGATTGAGAGTTTCACAGCAAGCGCAGCTGAACCCGGGACGGTCCAGCTCTGTTGGGGAGGGGCGTCCGCCATTACCGAGGCAGCCCGCCGTTGCCAAGGCAACCCGCCATTGCTGAGGCAGCCCGCCGTTGCCAAGGCAACCCGCCACAGCAGAGACTCCGCCCCAACAGAGGCGGGCCACCATCGCCAAAGCAGTTCTAACTACACCCATATAAACAGGACTGCAGGGAAGTTCACTCGGCAGCTGGGCGGAGCCCACAGCAGCTCAGCAAAGCGGCTATAGGCCGACAGTGACTAGGCTGCCTCCTTGCTGGGCTGGGCAAGTCTGAAGGAAAAAAAAAAAAAAAAGAAGGCGGCAGCATAACAGAAACTCATAAATAAAGCCCTAAAACCCTGGGACAGAGCACCTGGGAACAAAAAGCAGTTTATGAGTTCTGCTGCAGCAGACCTAAAAGTACCTGCCCAGCAGCTCTGAATGAACAACAACAGAGCTCACAGCTCACCATTTGAGCTCCTATAAAGAAGAGACCATCTCCTCAAGCAGCTCCCTGACCCCTATATATCCAAAAAGACACCTCATAAAAGAGAGATCAGATTGACACTAGGCGGGTATCCTTCTGGGACAAAGATAGCAGAGGAAGAAAACTGGTAACAACCCTTGCTGTTCAACAGCTGTTGCAGGTGAACCCCAGGCAAGCAGGGCCTGGAGTGAACCTCAGCAGACCTACAGCAGAGGGGCCAGACTGTCAGAAGGAAAACCAAGAAACAGAAATAACCTCATCATCAACAAACAGAACGTCAATCTGAAAGATTTGAGACCCAATCTGAAAGCCAGCAACTACAAAGTCGACAGGTGGATAAATCCTTAAAGATGGGAAGAAACCAGCACAAAAAGGATGAAAACACCCGAAACCAGAACACCTCTCCTCCTAAAAGGGATCACAACTCCTCACCAGCAAGGGAACAAGGTTGGATGGAGAACGAGTGTGACGAAATGACAGAATCAGACTTCAGAAGGTGGGTAGTAAGAAACTTCTGTGAACTTAAAGAACATGTTCTAACCAAATGCAAAGAAACTAAGAACCTTGAAAAAAGATTTGACGAAATGCTAACAAGAATGGACAAAATAGAAAGGAATATAAGTGAATTGATGGAGCTGAAAAATGGAACACGAGAACTTCGTGAAGCATGCACAAGTATCAACAGCCGAATTGACCAAGCAGAAGAAAGGATATCAGAGGTCAAAGATTAACTCAATGAAATAAAACGGGAAGGCAAGACTGGAGAAAAAAGGGTAAAAAGGAACGAACAAAGTCTCCAAGAAATGTGGGACTATGTGAAAAGACCTAATCTACGTTTGATAGGCGTACCTGAATGCGACAAAGAGAATGAATCCAAGCTGGAAAATACTCTTCAGGATATTATCCAGGAAAACTTCCCCAACCTAGCAAGACAGGCAAACATTCAAGTCCAGGAAATACAGAGAACACCACAAAGATATACGTCAAGAAGAGCAACCCCAAGGCACATAATCGTCAGATTCAACAGGGTCGAAATGAAGGAGAAGATACTAAGGGCAGCCAGAGAGAAAGGTCGGGTTACCCATAAAGGGAAGCCCATGAGACTCACAGCAGATCTCTCAGCAGAAACCCTACAAGCCAGAAGAGAATGGGGGCCAATATTCAACATCCTTAAAGAAAAGAACTTTCAACCCAGAATCTCCTATCCAGCCAAACTAAGCTTCATAAGTGAAGGAAAAATAAAATCCTTTGGGAACATGCAAGTACTCAGAGATTTTGTCACCACCAGGCCAGCTCTACAAGAGCTCCTGAAAGAGGCTCTACACATATAAAGGAACAACAAGTACCAGCTCAACTAAAGGGCAAAACAGCCAGCTAGCACCAAAATGGCACTATCAAATTCACATATAACAATATTAACCCTAAATGTAAATGGACTAAATGCCCCAATCAAAAGACACAGACTGGCAAATTGGATAAAAAGCCAAAACCCATCGGTGTGCTGTATCCAGGAAACCCATCTCACATGCAAGGATACACAAAGGCTCAAAATAAAGGGATGGAGGAAGATTTACCAAGCAAATGGAGAGCAAAAAAAAGCAGGAGTTGCAATTCTCATCTCTGATAAATTAGACTTTAAAGCAACAAAGATCATAAGAGACAAAGAGGGACATTACATAATAGTAAAAGGATCAATGCAACAAGAAGAGCTAACGATCCTAAATATATATGCACCCAATACAGGAGCACCCAGATACATAAGGCAAGTTCTTAATGACTTACAAAGAGACTTAGACTCCCACACAATAATAGTGGGAGACTTTAACACCCCAATTTCAACATTAGACAGATCAACCAGACAGAAAATTAACAAGGATAGCCAGGACTTGAACTCAGACCTGGACCAAGCAAACCTAATAGACATTTACAGAACTCTCCACCCCAAATCCACAGAATATACATTCTTCTCAGCACCACATCACACCTACTGTAAAATTGACCACATAATTGGGAGTAAATCACTCCTCAGCAAATGCAAAAGAACGGAAATCGTAACAAACAGTCTCTCAGACCACAGTGCAATCAAGTTAGAACTCAGAATTCAAAAACTAACCCAGAACCGCACAGCTTCATGGAAACTGAACAACTTGCTCTTGAATGTTGACTGGATAAACAATGAAATGAAGGCAGAAATAAAGATGTTCTTCGAAACCAACGAGAATGAAGACACAACATACCAGAATCTCTGGGACACATTTAAAGCAGTCTCTAGAGGAAAATATATAGCAATAAGTGCCCACATGAGAAGCAAGGAGAGATCAAAAATTGACACCCTATCGTCAAAACTGAAAGAGCTAGAGGAGCAAGATCAAAAAAACTCAAAGTCTAGCAGAAGACAAGAAATAGCTAAGATCAGAGCCGAACTGAAGGAGATAGAGACACAAAAAACTCTTCAAAAAAATCAATAAATCCAGGAGCTGGTTTTTTGAAAAGATCAACAAAATAGACAGACCACTAGCCAGATTAATAAAAAAGAAAAGAGAGAATAACCAAATAGATGCAATAAAAAACGATAAAGGGGATATCACCACAGATTCCACAGAAATTCAAACCATCATCAGAGATTATTACAAACAACTCTATGCACACAAACTAATAAACCTGGAAGAAATGGATAAATTCCTGGACACTTGCCTCCTGCCAAGCCTAAACCAGGAAGAAGCCGAAACCCTGAACAGACCCATAACAAGGTCTGAAGTTGAGGCAGCAACTAAGAGCTTACCACCCAAAAAAAGCCCAGGTCCAGATGGGTTCACAGCCGAATTCTACCAGACATACAAAGAGGAGCTGGTACCATTTCTTCTGAAACTATTCCAAACAATACAAAAAGAGGAAATTCTTCCCAAATCATTTTATGAGACCAACATCATCCTGATTCCAAAACCCGGCAGAGACTCAACAAGAAAAGAAAACTACAGGCCAATATCTATGATGAACATAGATGCAAAAATCTTCAATAAAATACTGACAAGCCGATTGCAACAGCACATCAAAAAGCTTATCCACCATGATCAAGTAGGCTTCATCCCAGGGATGCAAGGCTCTTTCAACATACGCAAGTCTATAAACGTAATTCACCACATAAACAGAACCAAAGACAAAAACCACATGATTATCTCAATTGATGCAGAGAAGGCCTTTGACAAAATTCAACAGCCCTTTATGCTAAAAACACTCAATAAGCTAGGTATCAATGGAACGTATCTCAAAATAATAAAAGCTATTTATGACAAACCAACAGCCAATATCATACTGAATGGGCAAAAACTGGAAGCATTCCCCGTGAAATGTGGCACCAGACAAGGATGCCCTCTCTCACCACTGCTATTCAATATAGTATTAGAAGTTCTAGCCAGAGCAATCAGGCAAGAAAAAGAAATAAAGGGCATTCGAATAGGAAAGGAGGAAGTCAAATTGTCTCTATTTGCAGACGACATGATTGTATATCTAGAAGACCCCATCGTCTCAGCCCCAAACCTCCTGAAACTGATAAGCAACTTCAGCAAAGTCTCAGGATACAAAATCAATGTGCAAAAATCACATGCATTCCTATACACCAGTAACAGACTTAAAGAGAGCCAAATCAAGAACAAACTTCCATTCACAATTGCCACAAAGAGAATAAAATACCTAGGAATACAACTAACAAGGAATGTAAAGGACCTCTTCAAGGAGAACTACAAGCCACTGCTCAACGAAATAAGAGAGGACACAAACAGATGGAGAAACATCCCATGTTCATGGTTAGGAAGAATCAATATCGTGAAAATGGCCATACTGCCCAAAGTCATTTACAGATTCAATGCTATCCCCATCAAGCTACCAATGTCCTTCCTTGCAGAACTGGAAAAAACCACCTTAAACTTCATATGGAACCAAAAGAGAGCCCGCATAGCCAAGTCAATTCTAAGCAAAAAGAACAAAGCAGGGGGCATCACACTACCAGACTTCAAACTATACTACAAGGCTACAGTAATCAAAACAGCATGGTACTGGTACCAAAACAGAGATATAGACCAATGGAACAGAACAGAGGTCTCGGAGGCAACTCAACCTTTCTACAACCATCTGATCTTTGACAAACCAGACAAAAACAAGCAATGGGGAAAGGATTCCCTGTTCAATAAATGGTGTTGGGAAAGCTGGCTAGCCATGTGCAGAAAGCAGAAACTGGACCCCGTCCTGACACCTTACACTAAAATTAACTCCAGATGGATTAAAGACTTAAACATAAGACCTAACACCATAAAAACCCTAGAAGAAAATCTAGGCAAAACCATTCAGGACGTAGGTGTAGGCAAGGACTTCATGACCAAAACGCCAAAAGCATTGACAACAAAAGCCAAAATAGACAAATGGGACCTAATCAAACTCCACAGCTTCTGCACAGCAAAAGAAACAATCATTAGAGTGAATCGGCAACCAACAGATTGGGAAAAAATCTTTGCAGTTTACCCATCTGACAAAGGGCTGATATCCAAAATTTACAAAGAACTAAAGCAGATTTACAAGAAAAAAACTAACAAGCCCATTCAAAAGTGGGCAAAGGATATGAACAGACACTTCTCAAAAGAAGACATACGTGAGCCCAACAAACATATGAAAAAATGCTCATCATCACTGGTCATCAGAGAAATGCAAATCAAAACTTCACTGAGATACCATCTCACGCCGGTTAGAATGGCGATCATTAAAAAATCTGGAGACAACAGATGCTGGAGAGGATGTGGAGAAATAGGAACACTTTTGCACTGTTGGTGGGAGTGTAAATTAGTTCAACCATTGTGGAAGACAGTGTGGCGATTCCTCAAGGACCTAGAAATAGAAATTCCATTTGACCCAGCAATCCCATTACTGGGTATATATCCAAAGGATTACAAATCGTTCTACTATAAGGACACGTGTACACGAATGTTCATTGCAGCACTGTTTACAATAGCAAAGACCTGGAACCAACCCAAATGCCCATCGACGATAGACTGGATAGGGAAAATGTGGCACATATACACCATGGAATATTATGCAGCCATCAAAAACGATGAGTTTGGGTCCTTTGTAGGGACATGGATGAACCTGGAAACCATCATTCTCAGCAAACTGACAGAAGAGCAGAAGATCAAACACCGCATGTTCTCACTCATAGGAGGGTGTTAAACAATGAGAACACATGGACACCGAGAGGGGAGCACTACACACTGGGGTCAGTTGGGGGGGAATAGGGGAGGGACGGTGGGGGGTGGGGAGCTGGGGAGAGATAGCAAGGGGAGAAATGCCAGATGTAGGTGATGGGGAGGAAGGCAGCAAATCACACTGACACGTGTGTTCCTATGCAACAATTTTGCATGTTCTTCACATGTACCCCAAAACCTAAAATGCAATAAAATAAATGGGAAAAAATAAAATAAAAATAAAATAAAATACTGTAAAATTATGAAGAGAAAAGTAAGCAACTTTACAGAGGAGAATCTTGGCAGAAATGATCCTATCAAGATTAACACTATCATCCTTAGTGAAATGAAGAAACGTGCCTGCTAATGCCTTGAGAAAGACAACCTCACTTCTGTGTTATCCCTTTCCTCCCCACAAATTAAATTGTACAGCCTAAGTCTAATCATGAAGAAATATCAGACAAACCCAGTTTCAGGTATATGTTACCAAATAGTTGTATTTGTTAAAAATGTCCCCGTCATAAAAAAAAAAAAAACACACAAAGTAACTATTTCAAATTGAATGAGACTCAAGAGACATGATAATGAAACGCAGTAAGTGATCTTCAATTAGATCCTGGGTCATGGTTGTTTTCATTTCTTAGGCTTATTCTTTTGCTGTCATCTGCCTTCTTGGTCATGATGGTTTTCCGGGGGAGGGGGTAAGGAGTGCATAAACAACTTAACGGTTTTTAATCCAAAAGAAATTTCATATGCTGAGTATTTGAGATGATCTCTCGTAAATGCTTACCAAAAAAATGGGGCATGAAAAACATGGAAACTAACTGAAATTTAGAAAGATTGAGTTTCAGGTGAATAAAATAATCTTGAAATAACAGCTTAACAAGCGACAAAAGAAGATTAGATGGTGTCACTGAAGCCACCTGCCAACGTCTTATCATCTCTAGGTTAGAATGTGAAATAAGAAAAAATGGAGGTAAATATTACAGAATGCAGTAAGAAAGAAAATCTCAGCCAGCAGGTCTGTGTGAATTTTTTCACAGAAAACAGCAATGCTTTTCATAATAACTCCGGACAGTCAGGAAAATGAAGGAGGCAGGTGTCAAAAATCTAACCTGGCCTTGGCTAGTCATAACACTTGAGTTTTATACCCTGTACTCTCAGTCCCACTCAAGAATCTCTTCAATTCTGCCATTTTACTGATGATTCTGCCATCTAATACATTCTCTAACCAAGTTGTTGGAAACCAGGAGAGGAGCATGGATTTATTATCTAAATCTTCTGCTAACACCTTCACATCGGCACCTTATTCCTCTTGAGAGTCTTCTCAATGCTAAAGTTTTCAACCTGTCATTTATAAGTCAAAAATGTACAGACACAGAATTTAAAATTCTGGAATGAAGAAAAGGAATGTCAGCACATTTCCTGGAGCTTCCTAGGGTGTCTTTCTTTGCACATATTCACAGATAAAGACACAGAGGCTCACTCACCTAAATTACATTTAAAAACCCCAAATCGATGGTACTTTGCTCACTAAAGGAAGGACAATAGAACAACATTTGCCAAGGTAAGCTGAACTGCATATATTTAACATGGTTTGAAACTAAAGTGATTATAATAGCACTTGTTAAACAAGAAATTATCCATAGTCAAATTAAGGCACTGAAAGATTCCACTGTTTAGAACTAGAATTTGAAAACAGAGTAGAGGTAGAGAGGAAACAGGGCAAAGAAGTTCAGTATTTGGAAATGAGTAAAATTGTTGGATTATTAAGAAACTAATGAATAATTTTAAATTATGTTTACCATAATGTGCTCTCTTCAGAGTTTCTTATATATGTGTGTATGTATAATCTACTATAAACATTCATACATATACAGAAATATAAACAAATATTTGCATATTTATCCTTCAAAAATATCTTACTATATTAACATTAATATGAACATATAAATAAATACATTTATATTTTCATATATTTAAAGGTATATAGAGATAAGGGTATATAATTTTAAGAAAGTAGGGTTATAAAAAGAATTTCTAGAACACTGTCTTAAGAAAATTCCACAAAAACTGAACATTTGTGAAGAAGAACTAGGTCAATGGTTGCCTAAATTAAACATAAACATGAGGATAATTCCTAAAAGAAGAAACTGACAAAGAACTGAATGCAAATGCTGCTCACTGTAGACCGTGGGGAAGTTGAACTAGGTTGATCAGAACTACACCATAATCTGCTAAATTGAACCGAAGCAATTTGATCTGAACTAACACCACAGCAATTAAGCCATGCATGAAACTCTGAAGACACGTGAAAAAAGTATGAAAAAAAGAAAAGTGAGCAGTGCTTACAACAACCAATGAGAGAGAATACACATTGTGTTAGACTTCTGCAATTTCAGGTCACTGCTGTGTCTGGCAATTTTCACAACAGAGTATGATAGATGGACATACCTAAGTGTCCAGAAAAGGGCAAAAGCTTTTGTGATATTAGAACATACCTTCGAAACCAATTTTTAAATAAAGATCTTATTTCAATGTATTTAAGATACGTCTTTTTCTCCTAAATAGATTTTAGAAAATAAAACTACACAATTATCAGTTTATCTATTGTACTTGCCAACTAAATGACAGCTTGGCAAAGGGAGAATCAATGCTTATTCATTTTGCATCTACAGTTTCCAGCACAGTGCTTAGCACACAGCAGGTAGGTAAGTATAAAATACATATTTACTGACTCATCTTTGATAAAATTATGTACAACATGCCCATAAATGGGAGAAACTAAATATTTTAAGTCTTCCAGCTAGCTGACTTCTGACTAATGAAAAATTTACTATAGTCACAAATGTCCCCAGAGCTATTTGCACGAACCAATAAATTAATCTGGCTTCTATATTATGAAGCATAGAATTGGTAATAAAATATTCAACCCTAGTCTATCCTATAAATTTGCATTTATGAAATTTGAAAGGTATATTATGCAAATATGTGTTTAAGAAATTTAAGAATCATGGATCTGTTAGGTCTTAACAACTTCCGCAAAAACCATTAGCATCTATAATGTAAATTCATATTTACAGACCTAATAAAATGCATGTTAGTCACCCAACAGGAATAACTTATCTGTGGTGGTCTCACATGTACATGTCCAGATTTATTTTGCTTTTAAGAAGCGAAGTTGAAACATATTAATTTGAAAGCTGAAGCTTCAATATAAGAAGGCATTTTTTGTCTTATTTTTAATATTTTAAGACTTTTCAATTTGGCTGAGACAATTCAGAGAAATTGATGGGATTTTGTAGAATGTAAACAACCAAAGTCAGAATGCCTAATATAACTGCATTGCTACTGAAAAATGTATGACTTTCCATTTTGTATATACATGGAACTGATGTCTTCAAGATGAACTGGAAGTTATGGAACAGAGTTTGAAGAAACAAATATAAATTAAGTAAAAATGACCTTACTGTTACAAATTAACTATAAATTCAGTCAAATTTGATGAATATGATTAATTTTACCTCTAATGGTCTATATATGAATAATTTTACCTCTAGTCGTCTATTATTAGATAAAATTTAGTGATGGTATCATGTTAAGAGACTATTGTCATTCTGTTATTGAGCTTTTTGATAATTATTAATAAGTAATTATATTGTATCTTTTTTTAATTAGATGATATAAAAAGTTTATAATTCATATAGAACTGCCAAAGGTAGGAGGGGTTTTTTTTTTTTTTTGAATTTTCAGATTATTGGACTCATAAATACAGCATATGAAGTCACCGTATTAAACAAAATGGGATACTTTGCAACATTTCCTTTGGGATATTAGATTTAGCTTTGTAATCTAAAAAAATCCATCTCTGGCTGTTATCTCCTAACAACCATGGCAGAACCCCTACCTCTCTCTTGCTCTCAGATATAAGTCATTACATCCTCTCATTAGGCATATGAGGACTCTCTTTAAGGAATCTTTAGGACTCTCGAAACTCACTAATTTTCTTGGAGGCTTAAGTAATTCAAGAGCACCCTAATATCTAACACAGTGGCTGGTAAGTAATTGGTGTCCAGTATGTATTTGTGAAAGTAAACTAATAATGAGAAGTAACCTGGTTTTCATGGTGGACTATGATTCTTGGTAAGGCAATTACAGATTTATACAAAGAGATATTTGAAGAATTCCTTAATTTTCAAACATAGGCAATGGGTATTCTTAAACTACACCCACCTAAAAGGACTAATTTACAAAACTACATAAATGTTTTAGAGCATTGCTTATTATTAGAGTCTCGATACTTGACAAATTTCTTATGAATTTCAAGCAAGTTTTGGTGATTAAATATTTCCCTAAGGTTCTGTTGATACCATTTCTAATTTTATCTGCAGTGTCTAGCATTATTATGCACTTAGTAAATGTTCAAAAATACTTGTTTAATATGCAAATGTCAAGTTGCTAGAGCATTTTCACTGAAGTGGGTAGTCAAAATCTTTTTTTCCATCAGTCTAAATGATTGAGCCAAGCGGTTGACACATTGTTTTAGCCTTTCCTATTTTTTTTCAGAAGATATATTTCACTTTCCAAAGGAAATTACAAATTACTAAACAAGTCAATCCAAATTATTAAATCAAAAAGATACGCTTAGTTGTATTATGTATTATATTCTAACTATAACCTGGGCAGTAGATCCAATAGATAGAGATATGCTACTTAGGCCTTCCAGGAGCAAAGAATGAAATGAAAAGTTGATTTTATACCAATCTGGCAGCAGTCCTAATTTGAAAGTGCACACATTGAGAGTTGGCTTTGTGCTTCATCTAGCCAAGGCACATTGCACTTGGTATGCCCCAACAAAAGTTTGTTGAGTTAAATTTAATTAACTGAAGACATTGGTGGCAAAGGAAGGAGGATTCTATAAAACTTTTTTCTCGGGGTCTGATTAATTGTACCAATTTTTTCTCAATTCATCTAGATTTGTATCTAGTTAGCATTTAAATTGAAAATAAAGAGAAATTCACCAACTCTACATTTATGAAAAACCTCTTTCCCTCTCTCTCACGCACACACACACTCACATACAAATATGCTACCCTTGGTGTTTTAATACTGAACAAAATGAGATGTGTCCATTTTTTAAATAGATTAAATTGATTTAGAAATATCACTTAGTTTATATGATAGAAGAGAGTTGGATTTATTTTATATGGTCTTCTAAAAATGTACACCAATCAAAACATTACCTGCATGTTTATGCTAAAATTCTTGCGCAATGGGGGCTGTGTAACAAAGGAACAATGACTATTCCTCTGTTCCTTCTCTGGTAACCATCACAGATTTCAGAATTTATTGTAATACCAAAAGAGCATCTAAGAGAAAATACATATAAGAAAAAATTTTTCACATCTTTAGCAGAGAGAGAGAGACAGAGAGATAGAGAAAGAAATACAATTTTCTTCAAAACATCACATCTTTCCTTCTTCAGTCTCTTTGTCCTTCTCCTCACATGATCAAGCTCATTTCTCAGCTCTTTTAGATCTCTTTCTAAGTTCCTCTTGCCTGGCACACTCTGCATTTCTTCACTACTACAGCTGAGGGTCCAGCTGAGCTACAGATAGCAGAAGGGAAAGTCATGGGAGCTAAAACAGGCCAATTCTCTGCTGCACTTCCTGTTTTTATCTGTCCCAGTCTACTCTTTCTATAAACTAGAGTGCAAAAAGGTGGCAATTCCTCTAAGAGAAATAGGTTTTCTTTCATTGTTGATGCAATAAACAGCGATGCAACCCATGTTGAAGCAAACTCCATAGTTCATGAAATTTCATGAAAAGACAAAGCCATCCAGAGTTTGCAAGACCATACTCCAAGGAGTGCATCAGAGGAGAACACAACATGAGGTTTTATGCCACCAGTGGAAGAATTAAAATGGAAACAGGCTCAAGCATTATTTTGATGGTAATTGACATATAAACTGTTCAATTTCAGCACTAAATTAGTTCAGCATTTTGTTTTTCTGTCAAACTTGGATATTCTCCAAAGCATGTTAAAACAAAACTGGTTCTAAAATAAATTTTGCTTACGTCTGCATATACCCTAGATAACCCTCCAAACAGATTCAGTGATGTCTGACTTACTCCTATCCTAAATTTGTCTGGATTCAAACATATTAAATCCAACAGTGTTTTTGCACAATTTCTGTTAGAAATAAGATGAGATTTATGCTACCACAACCAATGCCCAATAATACCTTGACCTCACCCGCACAAAATCTCTACTCCCCCTCCTCATGCTTCCTAAGGGATGTAGAAACACATACACACACACACACACACACACACACACACACACAAAGGCAGTGATCAATGTGGAAAAAAATACCATTTTGTCATAATTTAAGTCAGAGCCTAATTCCCTAATGTAGGCATGCGTCATCTAACAAAAGGGATATATTTGGAGAAATGTGTTGTTGGGTTATATCACCATTGTGCAAACATCAGAGTGCACTTACACAAACCTGAATGGTATAGTCTACTTCAACTCCAGGCTATATGATATAACCTATTGCTATTAGGCTACAAACCTATACAGCATGTTACTGTACTGAATACTGTAGACAATGATAACTTAATAGTAAGTATTAGTGTATCTAAACATATCTAAGCATAGAAAAGACACAGTAAAAATGCAGTCTTATAACCTTATGGGACCATCATCATAAAAGCTGTCCGTCATTAGCCGTAAGATCATTTTGTGGTGCATGACTGTACAGAGCTTTCTGGTAAAAGATGGTTTAGTGCCCATGGCTCAGGCATGAATCTAAAGCAGGACCTTTACTTTTTCCTAAGTCTGAATTCAAATATTTTGGCCAACCCCATAATAAATGAATTCATGGCAATGATCAATCCCCTACAGTTTTACCTGCCTCAACATTTCCACCTGGCTCCTAGAAGCAATGAAGTTGAAGGAAAGGGGTGTGGGCGCATGCTCCTGATCACAGTAAACATAGATTGAACAAAGTTTTAAGCTAGGATCATTCATTCATTTGACAAACTTTGAGCATCTATTACAGACCAGACACCGATAATAGAGAGATAAATTGTTAATTAGCTCTATGCAGAAGTGGAGTCAACCTGGAAAAAGTTGAAGGAATAGCCCTTATATCTAATACACACAAGCTACTCTTTCAATGATGAAGATAACGCATCCATAAATAAGATTTGGACTTATTGTCAAGGAATATACAATCCAATTGGAAAGAGAATTAAAAATACTAAATGAATGTAAGGATGAAACTGTCATTCCCTTTAACTCAGTGATCCCACTTTTAGATTCTCTCTTAAAGTATTAATCTAAAACACCAAAACATTTTTAGTAGAACTATTATAGACTTATCGTAATAGTCTTTTATACTTTGATGTACATGCTGTATTTCCAGTCCTTTGTCTATACTATATTTGTATGGATGCATGTATGTGTACACATAAAACTGATATTGTATCACAATTATTTCACAACCTCATTCCTTTTTCATTTAATAACGTATTTAAAATGTGTTCTCATGTCATCAGATATTCTGTTAAGTGTATTTTCAATGGCCACATAGTATTAGATCATGTAATAAAATACGTACGCTATCTCCCAATGTTGTATGTTTAGGTTCTTTTCAAAAAAATTTTTTTATGATAAATAGCACTAAAATATCCATTACTGAGGGCAGTGAAATTATTCTGTATGATACCATCAGGATGAATACATGTCATTATACACTTATCAAAGCCCATAAAATGTTCATCACCAAAAGTGAACCCTAATATAAACATTGTTATAAACATTGTGTGACTCTGTGTGATAATAATGTGTCAATGTTAGTTCATTCCTTGTAACAAATGTACCTCTCTGGTGTGAGATCTTAGCTGGGGGGTAGGGGGAGGGTGTGTGTGTGTGTGTGTGTGTGTGTGTGTGTGTGTGTGAACTCTGTGCTTTCTGCTCAGATTTGCAGTAAACCTAAAATTTCTCTAAAATATAAAGTATTTAAAAATATATAAATTATATGTAGTGCTGTGTGTGGAAAAAAATTTAAAGTAGAAATAATACATAAATATGTGTTTATGTACATATATATCCATTGTATATATACAATACATTATATATGCATTATGTTATGATTATATATAAATTTCATACAAACCTCTGATAATGAAAGTTCTGGATAATCATGTTTATATAAAGGCCAATTGCCTTTTAGGAAACTTTTACTACATGATGTTGTGATCCACATTGTAGAAAAGTATTCTCTTCCTCGCAATCTCACTCAGAATATGTGATGTGGAGGTTTTACTTACAATGTCTAATTCATGGAATAGCTTCAACACTGCACTAGGAAAAAAACACTGTATTCTGAGTCCAAATCCTTATATTATGTCCCAGCTCTTGCCCAAGCTGCATGACCTTACACATAAAGCATTTCACTGCCCTGAACTTCAGTGTGTCTGATTACAAATCTAAACAAAACAAAAAACAATTCCTGCTCTTCCTGGAGTTATTGTTTTAATCTTAAAACTAGGAAATGAAGATGAGGCACAAATAAAATTTTGATGGCATCTGTAATAATCGCTTAAAGAATTGACACTTTCCAGAGAGGTAAGACTTCCTTCACCAACTCCTACCCCACCCTGAGTAAATTGCTGTGAATAACCTTGCAACATTAATCCCAGGATGATAAACATCTCTAACATTATTGATCCCTACCTGATATGTAAGCCCCTCCAGGCATTGATCTTTTTTACCTATCTCTTCCCCATACTAATGTCTGCATACTCTTCTATAATCAATTTTCCAGAGTTCTCACTACCAAAAATTCTCTTATGCCACCTAGAATCTCTATTCCCAAGTAAACAAACTCTCCTTCTCTCTACCATTTTGCCTCCAGTCTTCTCAACCACAATTTATTTTGAACATCTTACATTTTCAAGGGGACACTCTCTCATTAATGGCACTGTTTCACTCTCCTGTAAAAATCTTGAATGCTTTGAGAGTTATGTCACTGAATTGCAGTACGTAATATAATGGCCTCCATACTGCCAAATCCTGAAGACTTTTCTCAGTCCTATCCTACTGATTCTCTCAGTTGTATTCCACACTGGTTACCAGGTTCTCATTGAAACTGTGTATTCTCTTGCCTTTGGTAGGATTTCTTCCTCCTCATGCCCTTCACACAGCTCTGTCCATCTCTGGTTGTGAGCTATATTGTGCTGTCCACGCCTCCAAGGCTGTACTTCCCAGAACTCCATCCTTATTCCACCATATCTTCTGCACACATTTATCTTGGATTATCCTGCCTACCATCATTGTCTCATCAATATCTAGATGAGGATTTCTCTATTTCTGAATCTACTACTGAACTTCAGGTTGGTAAAGTCATTGTTTGTAGACTATGTCCAAATGGATGACTCACAAGATTATCAAAATCACCTTTAAATACCAAGACCTTTTATGTTCCTTGACAAATCTTGCTTTTCTTACTACATTTTTTTATTTTAGGATATGGCAGCAACATGCATCAAAAAAAAACCCCAGAAACTTTGATGTCATTCAAGACTTCTCTCATTCCACGTAATTTCTACTAATTTTATTGAAATAAAAGTAAATATTATGTAGCACTCACTAATTTCCAGGCACTGGACTAAGTATCCTAAAAACATTAACTAATGTAATCTGTATAACAGTAATATTATTGTGTCCATTTTATAGATTAGTAAACTGAGGCACATGGATGTCAAGGAATTTACTCAAGATCACACAGAGCCAGGATCCAAACTCAGGCAATTTGATTCCAGGACCTATGTTCCTGGTTACTACAGTATGCTCCCCTTAAATCCAAACAGCTAGACTAGCTATACTCAATTCCCCATGAAATGATCAATACCAGCATATCAAATATAGCTTTCCATTGCTTCCTGGTCTGTATTCAGTATTTTGTGACCAGCAAATAATATGCCTCTGTATCTTTGCTTATGACATTCCTGCTAGAGGGCCTTTCTCATTTTTTCCATATCTGTGCACTGCCAACATTTAATTATTCATTAAGTCTTTGCTCAAAGCTTCTCTCAACTGAAATCATTCCTTAAACTCCATGTTGAGATGCAAGATTCTTTCCCACATTCTTATAGTACCCATACACACCTCCCCTGTGTTTAACATATTATAATGATATCATCTATTGATAGATCATAAGATTTTTTAGGACAAAGAGCAGTTTTCGAAAAGTTTTTATCTTAAATTGCCCAGCATCTATTTAAGTGTCCTAGCACATAGAAATTTGTATATAGGCCTGGCACAGTGATGCATGCCTATAATCCCAAGCATTTTGGGAGGTCAATGTGGAAAGACTGCTTGAGACTAAGAGTTCAAGACTAGTATGGTCAACATAGTGGAACTCCATCTCTGCAAAAAAAAGAGAAAAAATCAGCTTTATCAAAAAAAAAAGGAAAAAAAAAAAAAGGTTACCTATAGAGAGATCTTAAAATTTACCCCTGAAATCTTGCAGATGAGCATTCAAATTTCATTTCTATCACTTATCAGCAACATGACCTTGAGCAAGATATTTACTCTCAATAACGCCAGTATTCTGGAAAACTGCTGTTACATATATTTTCCTGTTACGATGTTATTGACAAAAAGATAGGCAGAAGGAGTGAGCTTCACTCTACTCAGAAGAAAGCAGCCAAAAGAAGTAAGAACATCACCCCACTAGAAGTTCCAAGGCAGATAAGCAGTCCTGCCCACATTCTACATCTCACGGGGCAATGCCTGTTCTTCACAGGACAAGTCAAATCAGAGTCCCATGAAGTGCAGACAAGCAAATCTACAAATCAAGTAGACAGTGCTGGAAACTGCTGATTCATCTGGGTTAAAAGGCACCATCATGATTATCAGATGGAAAAAGGCTCTTATGAAATAGAGGCACATTTCCCTGAAATGGCCATTTCATCTTCCTAGAGTGCCAGTGACTCTTCGCAGCAGCTTGTGTTTCTGGAGAACCTGGCTTATAACCAATGAATGGTTATAGAGGTTGATGACATTTTACTAGGTCTAGGAAATCACTTCTAAAACTTTGAAAAGACATATACACCAGAGGAGAAGGCCTTCAATCTAAGCCATTAACATAAGAATTATTGAGGAAAAAAGTCTTCAAAACGCTAGAGGATATTGAAGAGATATTGAAAATACCACAATAAATCTGGCTTCCCAGGGGTACTAATTAAGTCTTTTGGTTGCAGTTAGACAACAGACACTGACTCTGCCTAGATGAGGTATAGTGAGAATCTATTGAAAGAATGCTGCCATTTCTCAAGATGTTGCAGAAGAAATTGAACAAAAAAGATTCATTAAAAAGAGGAATTAAGATAGCCCTGGGAATCTCAGTGCAAATTTCAAGGACAGGTTTATTACTAGAAAACTACCACTAAAGTGACTCAGCTCTAATGAATCACAGTCACAAATCCTCACTGTTTTATATTTTCATCTTTTAAAAGAGAGTATGTGGTCCAGTTTGTATAAAATCCCAAGTCCTATCAATTAACTGTGGTCAAAGGTCAGGTCATAGATTATAAAAACCATTCCCAAAGAAAGGAGGAAATATCAGCAGCTGAAGAGGTGAAGAGCATCACCTACAACTAAGTTTTTCAGCATTAAAACAAACCACTTCATTTACAACTAATACAACAGGAATAAAAAAATTCTTGTTGAGTTATACAACACAATTTTTTTAAAATAGAAAGAAGAACATCTTTCTTGGTACCAGTAAAGTGCAAAGCCTTTTGAAGATAGAAAGAATTCTGAAATTGAAATATTTTGATACTAGAACTGAAATCAAATGATACAAAAATATGTCAATGTCTTCCCCATGAATGCAGTGGAGACAGACAGCCACTTACCAAAAATCTTCCCTGTCCTTCCACATTATGGAGCTGCTGCAGACAAGCAGCTGCAAAGCCATTTATCGGGAGCACTTGCATCTATCTACATGGGGCCTCACCTCTGGTTCTTACCAAGAGAGACAAAGTGGCAATGTGTGTGTTGCTCTCTCACAGACATTTACGAAGCAGGTGAGCTTTTTCCACATGCTTTTCCATGTCTGCTGGCTGGCTCCAGAGAATGGGCAGAAACAATGGAAGGCGCCAGGGAATCTTAAACATCTCATGGAGAAGTCCTCACCAGTCAGGAATAATTTCATAAATAGGAAATGAATTTCTACTAAAAGTTGGAGGTCCATTTATCACAGCAGATAGCTTAAGCAGCACAGAATTTTATTTCAAAAGATGTTTAAAAAGCAGCAACACAGCAGATACTGTGTTGGAGAACAATTCCTGGATTTAGCAAGATGTTAGAAGAAAGATGAGTTCAGACAAGAACTGGCTGTTTTGAAAGGCAGGCAGCATGGAAGTTTACGAAATCTGAGTACTGAGTACTTCCAAACCTCAAATAGGCAGGAGATAACACTTAAAAGGACTTTGAAAAAGAAAAACATGTTAAGACTTTTCAATTGAACAGAGTTTAGTCTTATGAAAAAAGAGTTAATTAGGGGTGTTGCCTTATAAGCCAAAACTGTCATTGCAGACAGGTTCCAGATAGCCACCATTACAATGGGAAAAAGGCCTAAGGACTAAGAATGAAAGAAATAATGGGTATTAGAGAACCATATCCAGGAAAGTACTTTGAGAAGTGGGGAGAATTCCTGGCAATTGAATTGTTTAGAAACAAACAAATAAAAGCAGATGTTTGGTCAAAGAAACCACAAGCATGTCATCAAACAGTCTAAGGCTGTTTGGGCTTTCAAACAGCTTTTGGGAGTTCCCCACCACCACCAGGACCCCCATTGCCCACCCAAACTTGAATGATCAGAAACTGGCTGGCACCTTGAACAAATACAAAGTATACTATGCTCACCAATATCTACTTTCAAGAGTACCCCTGGGAGATAATAGACAAGAAGATGGTGCTGGCAGCCATGGAGAGGAACAAACAACAGTTCTTCCCGAACTTAAGGGTGAGTACCTAAATAAGGAACTTCCTCTTTTGGCTAAATCCTCCCCAACAGAATCCCCCCATTGCTATAGAAATCACTGTACCAGTTCTCCCTTTTCTAAAGTGGTCCTGCACTCAGCCACTGTGCATGGTGTTTGTGAGTACGTAGTGTGGTGTCAACAGATAACACCAGGCCTTGAGGAACCACCTCTGGATTTGATGGAGGTGATTGATTTTGTCCAAAGATATTGAATTTTTAGATAAAGGAAGAAAATGGGGAATTGGGGTAATCCTCCTGGAGGAGGGAGTAACTCTGCTTTTGTAGAGGAAAGGGTGCCAATCAACATTTGGTAGCCAGAGGGGAGGGCTCTGAAGAAGACGGTTAACTGGCAGGCAAAACCCTGTGCTCCCCGGCAGCCAGCAGATCCCTTTTATGTGGTCATGTGACCAGCTTTTATTAATGGGTGGGAAAAAAAACGATACCTGTGATCGCAGGCTGAGGTATTGAAAAGCCAGTCTAGTTTCCCAATGTTTACTTTTACTTCAGCCATCTTGATACAAAAGACACTATTACAGATAGATGAGCCGTAAGGTGGAAGGTGATTATGTCCCGGATTCTCACATAGAGGAAAAATGTACAAAAAGCAGGAACACCCATTTAGGCAATTACATAGAGAAAAATCTGCTTCGACTGAGCTAATTGCTGAGACGTAGGAGGTAGATTGTTTATTTGCTTTTTTCATCATCTACAATTTGTGTGATTTATGCTTCAACATAAAAGGAAAAACAGATTACTCTGTTGTCCCATAAAGCACTCTACCAAAATGACAGAAAATGGAAAAATAAACAAACACAAAAAAAGAGAAGATGACAGAAGTGAAGAGATGCCAACAAGATTTGGAAAACATCTGACTTAAGAAAGTTGAAGAATTATGAAAATCCATGTCATTAATCATTAAAAGAATTCAGGAATTAGAGACAAAAGACACTTTTGAAGATAGATATGGAAGAAAGATTGAAGACAGAGAGTTTATTGAAAATCTGTGGAAAGAGCAATCGGACACTGTCCAGCTGCCTTACTTAGGCAGGGACTCTGGGTCAATCCCAGGGCCTCAGGACATACCAGATGTAGCTGAGAGGGGGCTGTCACTCTTCAAACATATTTCAATGAGAGCCGCTCCTGCCACCCAGCCTCCTTCCTCTCACTCAGCACTGAGGGCCAGCTGGCCACCATGTCTGCCCCAGTGTACTCTGTCCCCATGCCCATGAGAAGTTAGAGAGACCCCTCCTGAGGAAACCAGCAGCTGGTCAAGCAAGCATCCTCACACCAACTGGCCATTGTGAATCCCTCAATGGAATAAATGGTCCCAGGCAGTCGCAAAACTGCCCTCAATAAATACCACCAAATATACAAAGAGCTTCCAGTCAGTTTTGAAGGCCTCTATCTTAAATAGGGACAGATATCCAAGGTTCCCTGGACCTTTTAGGACAGCCTCCAATAGGAATGTGAAGAAACATGACAAACAAATGCTACAAGAAGCTGAAAGGAAAAGAAAAATCCAAAGAAAATACCCAGCAAATAAAAACTAAGGTCTTCAGAGAAATGAAAAATACAGTGCATCTGTGAAAAAAAATACAGGAGATTCTGAAAGAGAACTTTTAGAGAACAAAATAGAGCTACCGGATATGAACAAAGAGATAGCAGAAATAAAGAATTCAATGGCAGACTTAAAAAATAAAGTTGAGGGGAACATTCAGAAAGTCAAACAAGGAAACAGAGGTGGGAAATGGAAGGAGAAAGACCGAAAAGTTACAGAATCTGTCCAGGAGGCCTATCACCTAATTAGTAGGTGTTCCAGAGAGACCAGAAAGAACCATGGGAGAAAATTGTAAGGTACATAATAAAAATTTCTAAGAACTGAAGAGAATGAGTATCCAGACTGAACAGGCACAATACAAAAACTAAATAAACTTTTAAAAAGCACCCTGTAGCACTCTAGGGATAAAGAGATCTTGAAGGCTTTGAGAGAGAAAAAAAAATACTTGCAAAGAAGAAGATGGCAATTGGGTAGTGAAAAGACCTCAAAGAAAAGCTTTCAAATTTCTGAGACAAATGCATTTCATCAATAAACTCAAAATGAGGGGTGAATAAAGTCATTGTCAGATATACAGGAACTCAATTTTTTCCTCCACACATTTTTTTTTTCCATCGGGGCCCTGCTGATGAATATTTCCCAGCAAAATGAGGGATTAGGCCAAGGAAAACAAGATGTAGGCTAACGGGCTTAAATGATCCAACACAAGAGATAATAAAGAAGAAAGCTAAAATACTAAAAGGCAATAAATAATCCTACAGAACTATCAACTTAACAGCCTCTAATAAAAATACTGGGAGTCAGTCCTTCTAAAGTTAATATGTAAAGCTAGATGACAAGTGTGCTGGAAATAAAAGATTGTTTTAAGAGTTGGAAAGGATTTCTGGTATCATCTACTTTTTCATTTTATGTGTGAGGTTCAAAGAGATCAAGTCACCTACTTTCTTAGCAGATATATTCCATTTGCTTCTACGCAGAAACCATTGCAGAGTAAGTTAGATGCACATAATTAGAAATAAATAAGAGCTACAGTCTGAAGTGGAGAATCTCAAAGCATGCCTTCCTCCCCTTTTTTTAATAGTTCAGTTTGGCTCTGGGCCAAATCCAATTCCCATTTGCAGTTTATTTCTGCCCATTTGCTCTGACATCAGATGATTTGTTTTTAGCTAAACTACTATATAATCACATTGCTTTTATTGTATAGCTTTTGCAGCAGTAGCTATAAATTTTGGGCAAATTTGTGTTATCCTTTCAAAAAAAATAATTGGCTTCTTTCAATTTACAACGCATTCTATTTTTATCCTGATGAATTTTATCACCCATAACATATATGCAGCTTTGGAGATAATGCAAAGATTTCTTGCAGACCAATAAACCCTTTCATCTGGCTATTGTTTGTGATGGTGGAATATGTGCTGCATAAATCTGCTTCTCTTAGGAGAACCATAATCCCAACTATTTTCATTTTAAAACTGATATTGTACTCATTTTTCCATCCTACCTGGATTACTGTTTTCATGAATCATTCTCCTCACAAAAGTACTGGGACTTAATGAGAAGATTCTGTCCTGGACTCTGATATGATTTGTATGGGACACTTTCCTACATACCGCTGGCCAGATGGATAATTTCATCTTTCATTAATAAATTTCATACTTCGCCCACTCAGAAAGACCTATTCAAAAATAGGCAAGGTGACTCTGTCCTGCTACATCCTTTTCTGAAGCTCTTAAACTTTCATTTAACTTTTGCTAAATTTATTTTTTCTAGTTAAAAATGTGCTTCATATGCATATAGGATTATTATTCCCCTTATGATGATCTTTTAGTAATCTTTAGAAAGCAAGCATATGATTTCTTAACATGTTTTGATTTCACACTTACTTTAAAAATATAGGTTTCTCTATTGCTTAGTTCTTTAGAGATAGAACTGGCTGATATTTATAGGGAAGCATCACTTTTGGGATCAGAAGACGACAAAGGCCTAAGGATATAATCTTCAAGTGGAAGCAGAAATAATATCAAACTAAATTAGCATAATCTATATAAAGTTTTCAAAGCATTTTCAGATATATTATTGTATTGGATCTTCACACCCACCTTGTCAAGTAGATAGAAGATTGATATCTGCATTTTGCAAATGGAAAAAACAGAGACTTAAGTTACCTGCCTCAACCAAAACTGCACGAGAAATAAGTGACAGAGCAGGGCTTTGAAGTCTAATCCTTTGATTATACATTCATGTATGAGTGTGTTGAGGTGAAATAGAACTCTTAAGTAGAAGTCTGCAGGAGCTTATTTATAAAATGCCATTAAAAATCTTGGTAAATCTACATAAGAAACTGTTTAACTTTTCACCACTTGACAAAGGTAAATTCCTAATAAGAAAAATGTCATCAAGAAATACACCTATTGCTTAGAATAAAGGTGACTCAATTATACTTCAATTTCCTCATAAACATAAAAAATCTTTCAAAACAGTAAGTTACATTTCGATTCAAAAATAAATAGCTTTTTCATTGGTTTTGCATAATTAATTGGTTTTATTTTTGCCAATTCTTGACTTAGTCCCTTGCAAAATTGTAAACATTTTATATTTTTCTAATCATAATGAAGATATTACTTTGTTTCACTGTTATATTGCACACATTTTTCAAGCTATTGTTATACTATTGTAAATGACATTATCATGATCATATTTATAAAGAAAGTCTTTTTTTTTTTCGAAAACCATTAAAATAGGACCAGTGGTTCAAAAAGTATGAATATTTAAGGGCTAATGATACAGATTTTCATGATGCTTTTCAAAAGTCAAATGTAAACATTAATTAGCAGTGCAGGATTTGCCTTTTTCACCACACTCCATGCTTTCAATTGCTAAGGTCCAAAATCTTGAAGGCATTCTTGACTTCTCTCATCCACAAATCCTATTGAGCCTGCCTTCAGAATGTCAAAATGTCTCCAGAGTCTGACCCTCACTCAACATCTTTATCTGACCTCTCTTCAGGTTTCTCTGCTTCCACCTGTCCACCTCTTAGAGTCTATTCACATTTCATCTGTTGTCCACTGAGCAGCCATAATGTGTAGGGGGATTGAATCAAAAAGACCAACTATGAGGCTGTGGTAATAATTCAGGTGAGACATGATGATGGCTACAGATCAAGGAGATAGTACTAGGGGTGATTAGTGGTTAGTGATGAATATGCTGAACATGTTTTGAAAGTGGAGCCAAAATAATGTTCTAATGGATGAAAATGAGATGTGAGAGAAAGGTATATGTTTGAAATATACACTTGGGAGTCAATGAAATATAGAGAGTATTTAAAGCCATGAAATGGGTGAGATCAAGACAGTGATTATTAATAAAAGAGAATCATGAACTAAATCTATTATTTTCATTTTAAATAATAATCATCTTTGTTATTAGGGTGAAGGGAAAGCAAAGGAATCAGCCAAGGAACGTGAGAAGGAGCCACCAAAAAGGTAAGAAAACAACCAGGTGAGTATGGCATCCTGGAAGTCAAGGGAAGGGAGGAGTAAATGATCCACTGTTAACAAATCCTGCTGAAAGAACAAGTAATAAGAAGCTGGGAATTCAGCAGTAAACTAAGTAATATGACCTTAAGGCCTTGACAAGAGCAACTTTAATAGTGTGATTGAGATAAATGCAAGACTGAATGGAAGAGAGAATATGGAGCCAATGAGCAGAGACAAAGTTTTTATAGAATTCAGGGTGAAGTAATGGATGGGTGAGGGAAGAGAAGTTGAAGAAAGACGGTTTTATAAAATTTTTTAATGAAGGAAGCAATAGTATATTAATGAGTATGATCCAGTTGTGTGAGTAAAAAGACTGATTTTGTGGGATGGAGTGGTAACAAATGGGAGCCAGTGAACAAAGTGACAGATTGGCTTTAGACTGGGGCACTGAAGCTCACCTCTGGTTACAGGCAAGAATGCAAGATGTGGCAGATACTGGTGGTGGGTAGATGCATGCAGAAGTCTATGGAGGGTCTCTTCTGATTTTCTAATCATTTTAGTAAGATAGGAAGCAAGGATGGAAAGATGGGGAAAATGTGTTTCAAGTTTAAGGTGAAACAGAATATAGTAAATCATCTAGGAGAGAAGGAGGGTGAATGATAATTCCTGGGAGTATAAAGCCTCTTATAAATGCCTGGTGACACTGAGTGCATTTCAGGTTCATTATCACTGATTTAAAGTCAGACCTGCCCAGTAAAACCTCTTACAAATGCCTGGCGACATTGAGTGCATTTGAGGTTCATTCTTACTAATTTAAAGTCAGAGCAGTCCAGGAAGATGTGTTTTTCCCTCCAGCTACATTTAGATCCATGAGTGTAAATGTGGTATGTGAAGAGTTGAATTGAACCAGGGTTGTGATTTTGCTAAGCAACGACAGAGGAAAATAAAAGAGGAGGACAAGGGACTTTCAGAGGTAGTCAATCGAGTGATCATAATGACTACCATAGGATTTAACCAAACAAGTATGGAGAGGACATCAAGGGATAAGGAACAAAGAAAAAAGCTGAGATCAATGGACTGGAGGTCCTGGTTGGATCAAAGGATCATTGAAGTTGGGGTTCTGGATAAATTGGGAAAATAAAAGATCACGGTCAGAAAGTGAGATGCATGCAGTTGAGTTTGTGGGAGAGATGTAGTTATCTGGCAATAACAAGATCTTAATCACATCTAGCATCTAATCAAAACCCTCCTGTGGCTTGCCTTTGCAAATAAAGAAAAAGCTATGGAAGTACAATAGCTTCAACACATTCCGCTCATCCTGCTTCTCACTGTTTGCCCCTGAATCTCACCTCACTGCCTTTCCAACTTCTTTCTACTCCAGCCACTCTGACTTCTGTGATGCTCCTTGAGACACGTCCCTACCTTGAGATCTTTGATTGTTTACCCAGATTCCCCATGGCTTCTTCCCTCCCATCTTTCAAATGCCCAAGTGTCATTGTTTTAATAACTTCCCTAACGACCTCAACCCAGGTCCTAAGGCTCCCTGTCCACCTTCCCTGCTTTCTTTGCTCTGTATCACTTACTGCCTTGCAACGCTACACAATATACTTATTGGCCATCTTTCTCCCACTGGAATACAAATTCCGTGAAGAAAGATATTTCTGTCTATTTTAGTTATAACTCTCCTCTCAGCACCTAGCAGAGAGTAGGGATTCATTACATATGGAATAAACTGATTGCCTTTATTCATTCCTATGACCTAATCTTTGCCTTCTTAATAGGTATAAATGTCATTGTGTTCTTATTATTTTTTGGCAGATTTTCAAGAAATGCCTGTGTATGATTTGGATTTGGGGGAATAAATGCCACTTAGGTAAAAAACAGTGTTGGAGGTTATAAATTGTACAAATAACTTGCAGGAAGATACCACATAATATAGACATAGAGATACAGTATGAATATCCACTATCGAAACACTCTCAAAAAACTGGGTTTCATTCAAAAGGATAATTGCAGTGAATTTTGGGGTCATTTTGATATATTAATTTTATAACTGGAACCTAAAATGTGTGTTGATAGCATAGGCTTCCTGTTAAAATTTAGTATGTTGTTCTGAGACTTCAAAGAGATATTGAGTTTTGAGCTGATACTGAACAAAAAAAAAAAAAAAAAAAAAAGAACACCAAGTTATAACATAGTATATACTTCCAATTAAGAACAAGCAAACCCAGGTGAAACTCTTTTCCTTCACATTACAAGTATCTTTGTTATCTGCAGCCAATGTGCACATTGCTGTGTTCCAGTGATAACCTGTACCACCAAAAATCTATTTAAGTGATAATTATCTCACTATAGCTAATACTGGAGAAGGTCACCTTGAAAACTAAATTTGAGGAAATAAACGTATTATCAAAATAAGTCTAGATCCGAAAGACAAAACCTATGCACAAATACTGTCATCTAGTTAGTAAATGTGTTTCTCACAGAGGCATATCAGTAAATATATTATCACCACTGATAGTCAAATTTCTTACTGACAGGGAAGGAAGTTACAAGAAAGAAAAGGAAAAAGGATCCAAATTTGTTGGATTGGAATGAGAGGTAATGGTATAAACACGAATTTCAATACATGTACAGAAAGATATGGAACTAAATATAGATGAATGTGTATGCATGACTTAATATACACATATTTCCTTGTTTTGTCCACTGAAAGGACAAAGAAGCAACAATATCCTAGTCCTCAGATCTTGGTTTCCAAACACCATTCTCTAATAAAGGATATCGGAACCTTTTTAGAGAAGTGGTTGAGCCAGAACTGAGGCAGAGAAAATATAAATAATCAGCCCTAGACACAGAGAGCAATCTAAAGGGGCTCCCAATAGCCAAAATAACAAAATAATGAGAACATTGTACTAAGACTCATAGAATGAAATACATGTCCATAAATGCATATTTATTAAAAATTGAATACATAACTAAGTTGGAGAAAGCATACATCTCTTTACTACTACACATCCAGCCACTGATTCTTTCTCTCTTGAGGCAGCATGTACTACCTTCGGGTACTCTCATCCCTCAGCACTTCCTAAAATTCTTCCAGAATGTCTGGAGAATGAGCAGAAAAACCCAATAGAGCCCGGTCCCCAGTATACTGTCTTCTTTCCTTAAGACGGTTGCTAGCTCTGCATCTCCAGTCATATCAAGCCTTCCAGGGAACTATAGGCTGGTTTATTCTATTTCTTTTTATCCTATCCAAGTAGCATGTACAGCATTTAGGGAGCTGGCCCATGATGTGGACTGGATGCATGAAGTTAGAGAAAAGGAAGAGAGGAAACTTACACTCTTGTTGCTAACTATTCACATGTTACCACTCTCCTTTGTGCAACTGTTTTTCTTCCAAGGCCAGAAAATGTCTTTAGCCTCCATTTGATTTTCTCTTATGCTTCCCTGTATTCTCATTTGATCCACTGGTCAATAGAGAATGATACTTTTCCATCATTACACTCTTCCTAAAGCAAAATCAAGGATTGCCCTACTTCAAGCCCTCCCTTCACGCCCTTCCCAGCCAAGGACCATATTGCCACAGCTTCAGATTCACACAGAGGTATTCTCCCTCCAGATATTTTCTGAAAGAGCTGTCATTAGGACAGCATATACCTCAGAGTGCATAACAGCAATGGCACATAATTTACCAGAACAGACACAGAAAACAACTGTATAGTGTCCAATCGAGTGGGTTCATGGTACAAAGACAGATGGCTGTGAACTGACTGATGAGGCTGAAGTAGTACAGGGACTCTGAGCTGCAGGCCCAAGACTCTAGCCAGGCCGAAGGGCGGAAAACAAGTCTTTTTTGCTTGTGCTACAAGAATTACAAGCTGATCACTGGAAGCAGAAAATCACCATTCCACAAGAATATAGGTTTTAGTGAGCATCTGAATGGCTGGCATTAACCCACCCCCAGAGCAATAGTCAGCAGTAACAGATTGTCCCAATAGCTAGCCAAGATTTCCAGCCAAGCACGAGAATCAGAGAGCCTCATTTCTCATATCTTCTCTAATTGGACAGGATATTAAAACACCTCGGCAATGTCTTTAATGAACAATCGTTGTTGTTAATTTTCATTTCCCCCAATGCCCTGTCAAGCATTGCAAAATTCTTCTGCCTTCGAGGGAACTGCTTTAGAACACTTTTCCTTTTCCCTGTGTGAGTTAAATGTATTGCCCAAAGTTACAGAGCACACCCTATCTGGAAGCAGGATTAACGTGGTTCACTCTTGAACTCTTGGTCCATTGCATTACATTTAACACCAAGTCCACACTTTTCCAAGAAAAGCATTCAACTTATTCCAAAATTCAAGAATACAGCATTTTTAAAGAGTTAGCCATAGTTAGTGTAACATACCAAGCACCTACATTTTGTCTGACAGTCACATTTCTCTAAGATTCCTCATAAAATCATTAATCTAAAAATTTCAACTTCCTGCTGATTTGAATAAAATTCTATGCAGAAATTCTAAAATGCTATGGTGTTTTGGAGTCTTGGCAGCTGGCTCCTTTGCCTATTACCTAATGTCTTCCCGCTGGATGGGAACTGGGCTGAATTTACCCCACCAATCAGTCATGTCATAAAGGCATCTGGTCTTCAAGAGTGTAAAGGGATTTGAGTCTTCATTTTATGCTTCTTCAACCATGTTGTACAGAGGTAGGCAGATGGTCTTTTACAGCAAAATGACCACATATCTATATAGTATCTTCTGTTATCAGACATTCTATTCCATGTTGCAGGATGAAAATCATAAAAACTGTCCCGGATGGATGTTCTCATATCTTTTAAATATGGTCAGATCAAAATTGTATTGCTTTTGGACAAAACTCCAAATCAGAAAACAGATAACATGCAAACTTTGAATTAGCATGAAGTTAGATTGTGTTTCTGTGCATGAAAATAGCATTCCTCATCTGGTTATGCTTATGGCTTCATCATAGAAATATCGCTCCACAGCAATGCCCTGCTGGGTATAAAATGACTTATGTTTCCTACATGTTTCTTCAAAACAGATGCTGTATCCTGCCCTGCATCGAAAGCCTTGGCTCACCTCATGCAAATGTCTGTTGGTAAATACAATTTTTGCTCAGTTTGTACAAAATAAGAAACTATTTCATTTACAAATATGGTCACATCAAGAAAAGAAAATCTTCAAGAACATTAATTCTTAGCAGATTTTTGGAAACATTCTTTCACTATGCATTTTCAGATCATCGCCTTTTAGCAGGGGTCATCTATTACATTTGCCATTTTTTAGATAGAATAACTTTGCACATCCCTAGGGGTTTCTTGGTCACCACCTTCACATTATTTATCTTTATCACCATAATTTTTCTCCCAGGAGACTAACTGTAAGAAGTTAAAGTTAACAGATTCTGACTCAAGATTCCACCAAAATATCCTGATACTCTTTCTTACAGATCATCTAATACACATCAATGTATTGTTCTTATCATCCAGAATGACTTCTCTCACACAATTTCTTCTCCCTACTCCTTATCCTGAGACACTTAAATAAGGATGATTGACATTTCTCTTTCCTTCTTAGAAGATTAATCTTCTTAGAAGATTAATTTTCAGGGAAGTCTTTATGTTAATCAAAGTAATTATTTGCTATTGTTGTTATATGAATCATTTATAAACACTTTGGATGTATTATTTAATAATAACACCAAAGTTCTAATACTATCCCAATTTTGCAAATGAGGCAGCCGCAGGGTCATGACCCAGGTAACTCCAGAGCCTTGTGGTACACAGTACTACCCTCCTTCAGCAGTTGGCTCCCTATTGTACTATACTTGGCACCATGAATATTGTGCCCCTGAAGCTGCTGGTCATCGTGATGGTTTCACTGCTCAGCTTTTCCCCTTTAATCTGTCATGGGTGTATCATTATCTGACTCCTGTCTCTAGGACTGAAACACTACATGTTTAGGCATATTCTTTGTGATTAAAGAATAAGTTAGTGATTTATCAGCACTTTACTTTCTGAGGCATAAAAAGGGGAATTCCAATTTTACCTGCAAAATGACTATGATTGTGTGGTGTTCTATATAAATATTTGCTTGTGTCACTGATAATAAAAACAGGATTTGAAATCAAGATAGGCTACAGGCAGCCAATAGGTTCCTTTCCACATCCCATGAAGACTATGTCCTGCATGGAAGTCAGTCATTTGACCCTATGGATGAGCCATTCGTGTGGCCTTTGGTCATTTGCTATGAACTCATACCCACTGCAGAAAACAGAAGGAACATATACTCACATGTGCAATTTCTTACCAAAAGGACCATGTAAATGTCTCAACTCACAAAGGCTTACCAATGTACATTTTACTCAGAAGAAACAGCATCTAAGCAGTCAAACAAAAATCTGATCCCTGATAAAACTCTAAATGTCAATAATCTCCTCTAATCAACAACAGCTCATGGGAATTAAAGAAGCTACTTATAGAAGAAAGATTGAAAATCATAGTTAATTGTCTATATTCAACACATTTGCAGGAGCTAAAAGTGGCTGAAGTATCTTTCAAATGTATAATTTTGTTTTCAATATTCTCCTATACCACAAAGGGCTCAAGCTTCTTTGGCCAATATTCACAGATGTTTTGAATTACCACCTACATGGTTTGCAAAAGCTGGGACTTTACCAAGGATTACCCTCCGCTATATCTGAATGTCCTCACGGATGTTTACTTGTAACACTAACATCCCCAAGCTCTGCCCAATCACAGGTCCTAATTAAAGACTTCAAATAACTAAAGCTGAACTAAGGATGCTCACTCTTTTTTTTTAATTTAAATTCTGAGATACATGTGCGGGACATACAGGCTTGTTACATAAGTAAAGATGTGCCATGGTGGTTTGCTGCACCTATCAACCCATCACCTAGGTATTAAGCCCAGCATGTATTAGTTATTTATTTAATGCTCTCCCTCTCCCTGCCTTCCCCCAACAGGCCCCAGTGTATGCTGTTTCCTCCCTGTGTCCATGTTCTCATTTCTTAGCTCCCACTTATAAGTGAGAACATGCAGTGTTTGGTTTTCTGTTCCTGCATTAGTTTACTGAGGATAATGGCTTTGAACTCCATTCATGTCCCTGCAAAGTACACGATCTTGTTCCTTTTATTGCTGCATAGTATTCCGTGGTGTTTATGTATCACATTTTCTTTATCTAGTCTATCACTGATGGGCATTTGGGTTCATTCCATGTCCTTGCTATTGTGAACAGTGTTGCAGTGAACATACACATGCGTGTATCTTTATAACAGAATAATTCATATTCAAAAAACAAGTAGAAAAAAATCAATCCCATTAAAAAGTGGGCAAAAGGACATGAACAGACACTTCTCAAAAGACAACATTTATGCGGCCAACAAACGTGAAAAAAAGCTCCACATCACTGATTAAAGACATGCACATCAAAACCGCAATGAGATACCATCTCACACCAGTAAGAATGGCAATTATTAAAGTCAAGAAACAACAGATGCTGGCGAGGCTGTGGAGAAATAAGAATGCTTTCACCCTTTCTTTTTTATGTCACTCTAAGAACCTCCAGTGGGTAAAAAGGGCTGTATTTCACACAGAATGCAAGTCCATGACTGTGACTCTGCCATCCTTCTCTTTTGGCCAAAACTCTTGTTTTTCTACACCACTGTTTGGTCACTGATCTACTCATACCAAGTCACTGTGCAATGCCTCTCTGTGCCAAGTGTATGGCCTACCTTCAACCACTAAAGTCACTTGAGAGTGCATCATTTTCCCTTTCTAATGCCAATTCCTTGGGCTTCCCATCATCTGCTCTCAGGCCTTTACATGGTTCTCAGTCATAAAGAAACATTTTCTTCTCCCAATATTCAGCCTTGAAGAGGATTCCACAGTAGAGAGACTTGGATGCCCATCCATCAGGATCCTCTTTATCATATCTATAAAGAGGTAAGCAATCTGGGGTGCTGCATCAGAGGGTTGTCAAGCACAGCTCTGCACTACAGTTGGAATTACTGTTTATTCTGGCCCACTGTATTACAGTTCTCTGTAAACACATGTTCATTTCTCTCTCAAGAATTGTATTGTACCTCCTTGAAATATGGCTTTTTGAATGGGCCTATCCCTGTCCTTCAGCCATGGCTGGTATCTCTTACTCTGCCATGTTGGTAACATCTTGTCTACATATTTCTTAACGCTATATATAGGGCTCTAACCAATCAGGGACAGTCTAGAGCTTTTCTACCTAGAACGCTTTGTCATTTAAATGGCTTGTTTCCCAGAGTAGAAAGAGGAGTCTAAGAAAGTGTAATAACTTAATGGGTCTATTTAAATTTCAGCCAAATGCCCTCCCTGTACATTTAGTAATTGACAATACCTAATGAAGTCATTTGAATTCACAAATATTACTTTGAGACAGAAATGTCATCAATAATCAAAAACTTTTTTATAATTGGGATTAGAGATATGCTTTTATCAAGAAAAACACATACAGCAAGAAAGAGCACCTAAGGGGAAGGATAATTACAATAATTCATACTCATGTATACACCTTGTCAGATAGAATAAACAACATTACTAGTAACCTCTCTATAAACTGTTGCTAAATGGTTTGATTAGAAGCAGAGTGGGAATATTCCAAAAAATGTGTTTCATGTTTCCTCTTCACCAATAACAAGAGAAGTTTATGTGCTCCACATTTTAGGATTTAATGTAATTTGTAATAAATTTATAATTTTATTAATTGTTTGGTTAATTATTCGTATATCTACTTCTGGCAATGATAGACTGAGCAGTGTAGGCCAACCCTCTCGCCCAACCAGAAATATCGTACCAAAAATTTGCTTGAAGTCTTCAGAGTGTTAAGCTACTGAGGACTATCTGGATAAAGAAATAAACCCAGGTTGTTAAGCCTGGCATTTGAGGCCAGGTATCTACAGGCATATTGGCCAGTTCAAGAAGAGGTGCTGAAGATAAAGCTGCTAAAGCATTCTTTGAGAAACAAGTGTAAGTTATTTCTGGAGGATGATACCATTATTCAAGATTTCAAAATTATAAATTATAGATAAAATATCCAGCATTCAGTCAAAAATGGCCAGATCCATGAGTAAACAAAGCAATGTGACTACAAACTAAGAGAAACTCAAACAATAGGAACAGACTCAAAAAAGACCCAAATAATGGAACTATCAGACATAGACTTTAAATATTGTTACCCTAGTCAAAGAATAAAAGATAAGACCGATGTTGGCTGGTCATGGTGGGAGGCACTGGTAATCCCAGCATTTTGGGATGCCAAGGCTGGAGGACAGCTTTGAGCCCACCAGTTCAAGACCAGTATTGGCAACATTGGGAGACTGCCCACAGGAAAAAAAACATTATTCAGGTGTGGTGGCACACACATGTAGTCCCAGCTACTTAGGAGGCTGAGGTGAAAGGGTAGCTTGTGCCCAGTAATTCAAGGCTACAGTGAGCCACGATTGTACTACTGCACTCCAGCCTGGGTGCCAAAGTGAGGCCCTGTCCTACAAAAAAATAAAAAGTAAAAAGACTGAGGTTCTTGGTAGTGAACTAAAAATAGTAACAGCCAAATAAAAATGCTAGCATTTTTAAAGTAATAACAATAGTGAATTGTTTTATAGCACATTAAACAGTTGAAAGGAGAACAAGTGAAATGGAAAATAAGACATAAAAAACATAGTTTGAAGCATTGAGACAAGAATAGAAAAATAAGAAACATAAAGCTTACAGGACAACAGTTTAACATATATGTATTGAAGTCCAAGAAAAGAAGTAGGGGAGGGAAGGGGAAGAACTGGATAGAAATGATTTTTTAAAAATCAAGCCACAGTGTCAGGAAACCCTGAAAACTACAGACTATATCAGTACAAAGAGAAGCACACCTAAGCGTAAAAACTGTACAATTGCTGTAAACCAAAACAAAGATGAATTCTTAAAAGCAGACACAGGAAAGAAATATTGACATATTATCTTAAAAGGAGAAGCAATTCATTCCCTAGGACTGATTTCTAAACAAAACAATAGAAACCAGAAAGTTATACAACTTCCAACTTGGAATTCTAAACATTAAAAATGTGCATTAAAAAAAAAATTGGACTAAAACTAAGATAATTTATCACCAGTGGACTGTTCCTCAGAATATAACCTAGCAATTTTTTCAGGCAGAGAAGTGAGGCTGGAGCTAGAAATATATTAATTAGGAGAATATTATGAGATTCTCAGTGGGAGATGAGGAAGACCTATGGGGAAAGGATTCTTTCAACACAGGAAACCCTGTGTTGAAAGTTACACACACACACACGCACGGACACGAATACACCAGGACACCACAACACTAATAGAGGAAAGCACGAGCTCCCAGCAGGTAAGGTAGCCAGTCTCAAAAACCAATACAGGGCTTTTAGCTATGCCTTCAGTAGAAACACAGTTGGCCCATGAAAATTTCCTAAGGTAATACACAGTGTAACTCTGCAGGGACACCCAGAACTTGCAGTTTGCAGAACTCTTAATTAGCTTGGCTCAAATCCCATTTCCAGGATACTAATTATGCACGTTTTCCCCATTCCATAGAAGCAAGGGCTTCCACTTCTGGCTGAAGCCACACTTCCACCTTGTTACCTGAAGAGGCTGCTGGCCAGCCAAGACACACAGAACACAATTCAAAATCCAAGAAGCAGAGCCAAGAGGCACCATTTGGGAAGCAATCCAAATTAGTGACACCATCTGCCTCTCCTTCTAATAATGTCATACCACCCATCTAGCTTTAAAAAAAAAAAATGGAAAAAATTTTTAAAGGCCACTTAAAGATACAGACTGAATCCATCCTATTGTGTTTCTACTTCTCCCATCCAGGCAATTCCACCATTCACTTCCTACTAATCCCTCCAGCCTGAAATGAGGCTAGAAATCAGTGACTTCCTAAGACCCACCACCAACTTCCTTAGCTTTGCCAGATTAACTCAGTTAGTCATTAATCCAATGAGAGTTAAACTTTGGGTCAACTCCAACTTCAGTTTCTTTCTCTGACTTCTCCGATTTTATTTTGTTCATGATTTTTGCCTCTGCTCAAATCGTTGGGTCTTAGCTTTCTGACCTCCTGTCTCACCACTCTCCTTACTATCTTTAGAAAAAAACACTCAACATAGCAGAGGTCTGGGAAGCGGCCCAGCCCACTCCTATTTAGTTTTAGCAATTATAAATAAGAATGTTGAAAATTTGGGGGCAAAATATAATAATTTCTAAAAGATTGGCTTTTGGCTTTTTTTTGCCCAAGGAAAATATTATTGAATAGTGAAATATCACTTTTGACTGCAGGTATCAGGTTTAATGGTGTTTGTTGATGCAATTTATTTGGAAGAAGAGAGACTATAATAGAGAGACAGCCACGGAGAAGAGAATTGTGTGAGCCAAAGTTTCAAGTAACATAATGACTTAAGTTCTGCACAGAAATGCGCAGGACTTAGCAAGTAAAATGGGGAAAGCAGAAAAGTAGAGCACTTGAACTAGAGTAATGGTGAAATCTACTCCAGTTGCTGGACCTCCCCCAATCACGGTAATTGTGAATTATAGCTAAATTTAAATTAAAAATAATATGAAATCAACCTAAATGTCCATGAACAGGCAATAAAATAAATTTTGGTATATATACACCATGGACTACAACTCCGCCATAAAAAAGAATTAAATCATGTCTTTTGCAGCAACTTAGATGGAACTAGAGGCCATTATGTTAAGTGAAATGACTCAGACACAGAAAGTCAAATACTGCATGTTCTCACTTATAAGTGGGAACTGAATAATGCATGTACATGGGGACATAGAAAGTAAAATAATAGACATTACAGACTTGAAAGGTGGAAGACCAGCACGGAGATGAGAAATTACCTAATAGGTACAATGTACACTATTCAGGTGATGGTTACACTAAAAGCCCAGACTTCCCCACTATGCAATATATCCATGTGACAAAACAGCACTTGTACCCCCTAAATCTATAAAAAGATAAAACTTTTAAATAAATCGCTGTTAAGAATTTAAACCTAGCACTTTGGGAGGCCAAAGCAGGCAGATCACTTGAGCTCAGGAGTTCGAGACCAGCCTAGGAAACAAGATGAAACCTGTCCCTACAAAAAATACAAAAAGAAAAAAAAAATTAGCCAGATGAGGTGGCATATACTTGTGTCCCCAGCTACTCGGGAGGCCGAGGTGGGAGGATTGCTTGAGCCCAGGAGATAAAGCTGCAGTAAGGTGAGAAAGCACCACTATATTCCACCCTGGGCAATAGAGCAAGACCCTGTCTTAAAAATAAACAGGCTGGGTGCAGTGACTCATGCCTGTAATCCCAGCACTTTGGGAGGCCAAGGCAGGTGGATCCTGAGGTCAAGAGATCAAGACCATCCTGGCCAACATGATGAAACACCGTCTCTATTAAAATTACAAAAATTAGCCGGTCATGGTGGCATGTACCTGCAGTCCCAGGTACTCAAGAGGCTGAGGCAGAAGAATTGCTTGAACCTGGGAGGTGGAGGTTGCAGTGAGCCAAGATTGTGCCATTACACTCCAGCCTGGCAACGGAACAAGACTCCATCTCAAAAAACGGACAAACAACAAAAAAGAAGGATAAGACTATTCAACAATGTTGCATATTTCAGCTATGTCATGAACACTATTGGGATAAAGATTTTAATTTTGAAAAGATCTTTGAAAAGAAAAGATAAAGTGTGAAATCTACATGTTTGGCTAAGTATTTTAATCTGGGAATAAAGCTGTTGCTGAAGAACATTCTGTCTCACAGGCTCATATGTGCATAAAGAAAAAGTAGAAAATAAACCTCCAGATTTGGTAAATATTATAGAAGCATACTAAACATCCAGGTATGGTAAATATCATAGAAGATAATGTTAGCCTTGGGTACAAGACGCTCCAGTGCTGAAGAAGATGGTATAAAAGATCATCCAAGAAAAATATTTTGAGAAATATGTCATATCATTAATATGTACAGCATGGTTACTGTCTGTAATTTAACATAGCCTATAAATAAATTCTATATTTGGCATGTGTATATTTACATTTAAGCACCTCAGTTGAGGTGCTTAAACATAAATATACACATGCCAAATAAAGAATTTCAGTATAACTATAAAAATGATTGAGCTGAGAAGAGGGTGAATGGCAGGTTAATATTTATTAAACTATTGAATCAGTATATTGTGTCCAATGGCATTTGTTCTACTATTTCTCCCTTAGGTCAAACTAAGCAAGATGATAATATTAAGGGAGCTACCCTTCATGGAGCTCTTACCACCGGGCACTATGCATATGATTTTTCTATATGCATTATCTCATTTATTCCTGACAATAAATGTATGAAGTCTCCATTTAGCAGTGAGGAAACTAAGGCACAGAGAGGGAAAGTTACACATAAGGACTGAAAAAAGAAATTACTCCAAAGCCTGTGCTGCTGAGCCTTCATCATATTGCCTGCATTTCATGGGTTTCCAACTTCCTATGGGTGGCATTAATAACGATCGTGAGAATGACAAAAATGGGACAGAAGCATAAGGAAAGAGTATTAATCAGGACTAGATTTGATTCATGTAGCCGACAACCTAAAACTGATTTTTAAAGACAAATTTATATATATCTCATATGAAGGAAATGCAGAATTAAGCAGTTCAGGGCTGGTATGTCAGCTTTCCATTGGCCAACAACCACTCTCCCAGTTTTCTGTCCCACTGTGCTTATTAGCATGTTGCCTCATGTCTCAAAATGGCTGCTTTGGCTCCAGCCAGGGAGCACATAGTAGAAAGAGACCAAAAAGATAATGGCAAATGGCACCCACTGTGTCTTCTAAGAAGCTTCCTAAATGCTTTTCAACAACATTTCCACTTACATCTCATTGGTCAGAACTAAAACACATAAACACATCTAGCTATATGGTAATACTGGGAGATGTAGTCTTTATTTGCACAACATAGAGATTAATTTAAAACTGGGTTTTCTTACAGAGAAAACATAAAGTAATAGATTTGGAGAAGGCAAACAGCAAGATATGATTTGAATAATGACCAGATATACAGGCAAAAGAAAGGAAGGAGCCAAATAAAGAGGCCTCAAATGTTCAGATTCCTGCTGCTTAGAGGGAGAGTATATGATGCCTTTAGCAGCAGCAGCAGGGTAGAAAACAGGAGGAGAAACAGACTGGAGGAAGAACACATAGGGAAGATGATAAATACAACCAGAGAATTACAGTATCATGGCTGAAATATGAATGGAAATTAAACAAATCATTATAACAATAGGATTTTTATCAATGTTACTATAGAAATATGATTAATTCCAAATGCCTTTGCAGCTTGTAAATATTAAACATCCAAATTCAAAGTGGTTTTTCCATAAGAGCACATTTTGAAAATACATAAATGTAACCATAAACACTCCAGTCACTATTCTTCAGGCTTGTCGATTACCACATTTAAAATAACATTTTAGTTCTTTAATGGATATTGAGAAGACTTCATTTTGGAAAGAAGAAAACTGAGCATTCTTAGAATCTAGACTAGCCAGTCCCAGAGTGAGTCACTGAGGTCAATAAACAGCCTTTAGCCAAAACCCAAGGAAAAGACCTTTCAAAGAGACCAAGCAGGGTAGCATGAGCATAGAGTGGTTAACCTGCCTGAATTATTCATCAGCTGAGATTCCATGTGCTTTGCTCATCTCACTAGCATAGAGAAATTAGCCTACTAGACATTAGCCTTTGGCCAGATGTACAGGACATTGTTGTCTGCAATAGGTGCAGAAAATATAAAAATGATGTCATATCTTTCTCTACCTTCAAGTCAAGAAGCTTTTCCAAGATAGGGTCATGTCTTCCTCATCTTTGCTTCCCAGCTGCTTGGCGTATCATCTGCCACAGAGCAGCTTCTCAGAATATGTTGAAAAGTATTTCTGAAATGTTCTGCTCTAATCAGAATTTTGCCTTGCCTTAAGGATCTGAATAGCATCACATCAGCATTTGTATTCCTGGGACTGAAAGAGAAGAGGATGCAAAGTTCCTCAGATCCTACCTATTCAGACACAGCCAACCTTCAGTGTCATCTCTGTACGGAAGACCTCTCCAGCTGCATCAACCTTTCCACATCCTAAATGCCCTAATCATAATGCAGCTTTGGACCATATAAGGCTTCTCTGTCTTAGCAATTCTAACCCAAGGTCAATGACACAGTGGCTGTGAAGTTGTGAGAAGACAGGGGTTTTCAACTAGCCCTGGGAGTCAAATATTGTCCAAAGACTCTATTCCCTCTAATATAGCCTGATGTCTCTAGTAATGTGGAAAAAAATATGGAGAGCTACTCCTCTGAGAGTTTCATGATGATTGTTCTCCATTTGTCAGTTTTGTCTCATTGTCTAAACTGCAAACTAGAAAATTTGGGTAATTCTTTACATAATACTCTATTTTATTAATACTTTATAATTGAATTATTTAAATGTTTTAAAAATGTATAAATTTTACATATAAGTAATACTTATTTTTACATCAATGTACATTGAAGGTACACTCTATAAAGGAACATGCAGAGCTACCATGTTCTTATTAATGGCTGCATACTATTTTGGTGACATATGTACACAAGCAAGTATAGATACTTATATGCACATATATATGTGCATATATGCCCTAACTTAAACAATTTCCTATTGATACACATTTATATTTTGTTTCACATGAACTCAAATGGAACTTAAATAAATCTGCAATTATCCTTTTACATACAAATATACTTTTGTGTGAAGTAGCATTGTAGGATAAACCAACAAGCACATTTTAAAATTTCTATGGTCTTGCCCAGTTTCTTACCAAACCTGTGTTATCCATTTCTATTCTATTTAGTGTAGAAGGAGCCTTGTTCCACACTTTCTTCTACTCTTTTTTAATTTAGACAATACAACAGGTAAAACATTATAGTATATCAGCGTTTTAATTTGCATTTATTTGACTACAGAAATTGAGCAAACAATTTATGATAGACTAGCTGGCTTATAAACAATCGAAATCTATTTCTTACAATTCTGGAGGTTGGAAGTCAAAGACCACGCAGCCAGCACGGTTAGGTTCTGGTGATGGCGGACTCTGGTTCATAGATTGTTCTCTGAAGTGGGATTCTGAAACCTACAGAGACTTAGTACCACTAAGTAGTTTTCCACAGCAAGGGAGTCCCCTGATTTCAAAATACTATAGGGAGCAGTCAATGTATCAAGTTGGAAGCCTTCTAGGTATCAATACTCAACTTTAAAAAGTTGTTAGAACCTCTGCAAAACCTGAGCCACAGTTTGCTATAAACTTGGGTTTTTTTTCCTGAGTGAACCAGGTCAAACAAAGAGACTTCCCCAGCAAAAGAGCTTGAACTTTTGGAGTTAGTATTATTCCCACACATTTTCTACTGCGAGCGAGACTTTTTATTTTCTAACAATTTATTTCTGATATAAGGGAATGCCATTGGTTTTTACACAATATTATATCTCCACTAAAATCTATTTCCAGTGGCTTTTCACGTCATCTATAATAAAATGTTATTTTATCAACTTATTAAAAATAGTTAATTTTCATGTTATATGTTATAAAAATCAGTTTCTTCCTTTCTAATATATATAGCTTATTGCTTTTTCTTCTTATGTTGACTGGAAGTACCAGGAAGATACTGAATATTAACCAACACATGAAGATACAAAGTGAAAGGAAGAATTATATTAAATTATCCAAATAATTTGTCCTTTAAATCTGTTTGCTATTGTGAATGTACATATGCTTTCTTTCTGGGAGCTCCAAAGGACAAACTTGGCAGGATCCATGCACAGCGGCACCAGAATGCAAAGCTTCACCAGCATGGAAATTCCAATTCACTTCCTTTGACCAGAGACTACTGTGGGAATTTTCCAGCATAACTGTGCACAAAACAAACAGAGCTCCAGCCTAAGGCTCCTTAGTCTACCACACAAAACCAGGAAGGAGTGTTTTTACTTCTTCTGCGGAAGTTCACTACAGCCATTAGCCGCATCATTGCAACTACATGCTTCCTATTGGATACAATAAACACAGAGTACTGATATGTGCCAAGCCATGTACATTTGTTGGCACTGTGGAAAACATGGAGTCGAGTAAGACATGATTCTAACATGTAAATCTTAATCACCCTCTAGAAGTAGTAACCCAAGTAATGGCAGGCATACTAACACTTTACGTGTTTTTCTTATTTCTCAAAACAATATTTTATGCCCACTTTACAATGAAGAAGGTAAACCTGGCTTCATTGTCTTCTATCTCTGAACCATATTAGGCAGATATCCAATGGCTTTCAATTACAACCTTTGGACACAATTTTTAACATTTGAAAGTGTTTATTATCTATTTACTCCATGTACACTGAAATTTCATGGTAATGCACATGTGTATTTTTCCCTTCTTTTGAGGGATGACATTCATTCTCTTGAATACTCAGGTCATTTTCTTAGGCTAGAAACTCATGCCTTTTGTTCTAGAAATAAAGTTTTATTTTCTTGACAATTTTCTACTTTATTTCCTTGTCCTCCTGAAACTCTTTATCTGGATACATGACCTCCTCCACTAGCCTTTTAATCTCTTATCTATTTTCTACCTCTTTGTCTTGTTCTACTTTTGGGGAAATTGTATCACCATCATCCAAATTTTTTAATTTTTTATGTCGTATTTTTAGTCTTTAAAAGCCCTTTTCCTGTTTCTTTTACTGTACCCAGTTTTACTCAATTGAGACAATATCATCTTTTCCCTATCTTACTTTTTGGAGTTTCATTAAGCTTTATGCCTTGTCTTTTACCTCTAAATTTTGTTCCTTTTGGACAATTGTTTATATTAAAAACTTTCCATAAAGCTCTAAGAAGTAGATGCACAGTTCAAGTTTATCAACTGTCATCCTACATTTCACAATCACTGGGCCAGAGCATTTCCCAGGACACTTAATATCAGTAGTTATAAGTCTTACTGAGCTAGTTAATTCTTCCAGAAGAAAAGCCCAATGTCCTGCCTTAAGTATATAAATTTGGCTGTCTGATTTCTCAGAGGCAAGTGAAATGAATGGGATATTATCATTCAGTGTATACATTTTCAATATATCCTTTACTTTTAGTATGACTACCTAAAGCTCAGGTATACCTGGAGTCCCCAGTCCCTGAGTTTCTCTTATTCAGCATCTCCAGAGATCATTCAGTCTTTTGCTTGGGTAAGGCAGAAGCAGTCAGGCAACTCTGAGGAATGAAATAGGAATCCTGTGGCTCCGAAATGCTTTAGCAGGCATTCAACCAATCTTCCTGTATTCAGCCTCTCTGTGGCTCCCATGACCACCACTTTCAGTGATGGCTCATGCTTCCAATTCCTGCAAATTTCTGTGGTTCTGCCCCAAGAATCTCCTTGCATCTTACTCCCTCACTGGCAGCTTTCTGTGATCTGCTGAGCCCATTCCCACAGCATCATATGCTTTCTAACTTTCAGAATCCAAATGCTGTTCTTTGCTCTCTTCTCTTTGTCTTCAAATATTACTGCCTTTTGCATTCCTTTTTCTTTTAGTTGGATTTTGGTGTTTCAAGGTTTATATTTGAAAGGACAACTGGGACACACACATACCTCTGCTCCCTCCTAAAACTCCAGCATATACTTTGAGGATAACAGTTTCTTCCGTTTTCTGTTTTATTATCTACCTTGTGTAGAATACAATAGAATATCCATGGAATAAACATTTTCAAAATTTTACATGTGTTTTAACTTTTTGTTTTGAAATAATTTCAAACTTACAAGTTATAAGAAAAGAGAACTTTTGTTTATCTGCTATCTAGATCCACCAAACTTTTAGTATTTTGCCACACTTGCTTTATCATTCTTTCTGATAGCTAAATAAATGTAGGTATAATATGTGTGCGTGTATATAATTTCCTATTTCTAAACCATTTGAAAGTGATCCATACATCAAGCACTCTTTAACCTTGATAATTAAATGTGGATTTCCTAAAAACAAGAAAATTATCTTACATGCCCTTTTCAAATTCAGGAAATTTAACATTTATGCAATATTTTAACATATATTCCGTTTTCCAATTTTCTCCATTGATACAATAATGTATTTTATAACTTTTCCCTCCAGCACAGAATCTAGTCTAAGAACACATATCACATCTGTTGTCATGTCTTTTCTATAGCCTCTTTCAATCCAGAACAGTTCCTTGGCATTTGTCTTTCAGAACATTGACATTATTGAAGAATACAGTATTTTATGGAGAGTTACTCAATTGGTGTTTGACTATTATTTCCTTTTGAGTAAATTGAACATCTTTAGTTTGAATACCCCTTATATTGTATTTTTTCCTTCTCCAAACAATGTATCTAAAGGCACAGGATGTCCACATGCTGCTAACCAGTGTTGGCAATTTTGATCCCCAAGTCAATCTGTTGTCCAGTGTCAGCACAGCATAGCTGAAACATGAGCAATTTATGAGGAGACAACTAAATACTCTTTATTAAGTTTTCCTCCCTAGTTTTAACACTCGTAATAATTCTCACTTGAATCAGCTTTTAATATAATGGCTGCAAAATAATTACTACTTTCAACTTTACCCACTTTTTGATGTTATACTCATATGTGTTATGAGAAATTAATCTAAATTTATTCTTTTCAAATGATTATCCATTTGTCTTAACAACAGTTATTTTTAAAAGCTCATTTTGTACCAGTGATTTGATATACATCTTTTTCATATAATTTTCACCTGGGGTTTGTTTTATTTCTAGAGTTGCATTCCATTGGTCTATTTATGTGCCAATATCACATACTGATTTAATTATAGATCCTAATTTTCAGTGTCTTCCTAACCATTCTTGCATGTTAACTTTCATATGAACTGTATTAGGGTTTCCAAAGTAATAGAACTGATACACACACACACACACACACACACACACACACACACACACACAATTAAGAGGACATTTATCATGGACATTGGCTAACAAGATTATGGAGGTCAAGAAGTCCCACAATCTGCTGTACACAAGCTGGGGAGTCAGGAAACCTGGTGGGGTCATTCAGTCTGAGTCCAAAGTCCTGAAAAGCAAGGAAGCCAATGGTGTAACTCAGTTCCAGTCTGAAAGCCTGAGAAATGAGATCCATTGGTATAACTCCTGCAGTCAAAAGACCCAAGAACCAGGAGCCCCAATGTCTGAAGGCAAGAAAAGATGGGTGTCCCAGCTCAAAAAGAGTAAGTGAATTCATCTTTCCTCTGCTTTTATGTTTCATCTGGGCCCTCAACAGACTGGATGTTGGCGCACATTGTGAGTAAGGAGGAAGGCTCTTGTTTACTCAGTCCACTGATTCTAATGCTAACCTCTTCCGGAAACACCATCACTGACAAACCCAGAAATAATGTTTTACCAGCTATCTGGGTATCCCTTAACCTGGTCAAGTTGGCACAAAATTAATCATCAGGTGAACTTTTAGTATTAACATGTCTAGCTCCAGGAAAGAAAAGCTTATTGGTATTTTATTGGTATTAAAATAGTGTATAAGTAATCTTTTAGAGAGAACTGACATCTTAATATTAAGGCATCCAGACCAAGAACATAGGATGTCTTTCCATTTATTCAAGCCTACTTTTGTGAATTCAGGAGTATTTATTTCATAGAGCTGTGAACACTTGCTAAATTTATTCTTACACATATTTTTTCCACACTATTGTAAATGGAATTTTCTTTTTATAGTTTCTAACTGGTTACTGTCTATGTACATGTATGCTATTGATTTCTGCATGTCAATTTTATATCTTACCACTGTACTGAGTTATTTTATTGTGAGTTAGATCTACTTTGATTCTTTTGAGTTTTTCAGGTACACTATATCTGCAAATAGGGATAATTTTGGTAGTCTTTTTTTCCTTCAATCATATGCCTCTAATTCAGCAGTCCTCAATCTTTTTGGCACTAGGCACCAGGTCTGTAGAAGGCAGTTTTTCCATAGGTGGCTGAGGGGAATGATTTCAGGATAAAACTGTTCTACCTCAGATCATCAGGCATTCATTTCTCATAAGGAACATACAACCTAGGTCCTTTGCATTTACAGTTCACAATAGGGTTCACTACCATAAGAATTTAATACCACTGCTGATCTGACAGGAGGCAGAGCTCAGGTGGTATATTAGTCCATTGTCATGCTGCTAAATACATACCTGAGACTGGACTATTTACAAAAGAAAGAGGTTTAATTCACTGACAGTTTCATGTGGCTGCGGAGGCCTTAAAATCATGGGAGAAGGTTAAAGGCTCTTCTCACATGGTGGCAGACAAGAGAAGAGAACTTGTGCAGGGAAACGCCCCCTTATGAAACCATCAGATCTCATGAAACTTATTCACTATCCCATGAACAGCATGGGAAAGAAATGACCCCATAAAATCAACTACCTCCCACCAGCTCCCTCCCAGAACACGTGTGAATTCAAGATGCGATTTGGGTGGGGAAACAGCCAAACCATATCAGGTGGTAATACTCACTCGCCCTCCACTCACCTCCTGCTGTGCAGCCCAGTACCTAACAGGTCATGAACTGTTACCAGTCTATGGCCCAAGGGTTGAGGACCCCTGCTCTAATTGATTTCTTTTGTCCAATCACATTAAGTACAATCTCCAATACAATGGTAAATAGTGGTGGAGACAGTAGATACTCCTTCCTTGTTCCTGTTATTAGGGGAAATGCCTCTCCTCCCCCGCTTCTAATTAAGATACTAGCTTTAGGATTATGTACGTATTTCATTACATAAAGGGCTTTTTCAACAGCTATGGGGATAATCATGTAATTTTTCTCCTTGACTCTATTAAAGTGGATAGTGTCAGAGACTGTGGTGATTAAGGAAGAATAAAGGTTGGTGTTTACCCTCCTCCTTTCCTTCTATAGGATCCTTAATTTCCACTTTTAGTTCGTTTCTTACCCTCTTCAACACCTTTAAGGGGACACCACCCCTTCTCCATTTATCTTCCCCTGTTCTCCAATAACAGTAACTCTTCCAGGTTGTTGCCTATGGTCTCATTCATTTTCAAGCCCCTTTCTTGCAGCCGGGTGCTGTAAATTGCCAAATTGCAAATCTATGAGTTCAGTATTTAGGCATTAATGTTAGACTTTCTCTTCTGGGCAACGATTTTTGTACTTCGTGTACGTGCTCTGTCTTTCTCATCAGTTTTATAGAGTCCCTTAGACTCGGCTTTCCGCCTACACTAGCTGAAGTCACTGATGAAGCTCTATTGGTATGTCTGTTGGGATTTGATGTTTATTATTTTACTTACAGGTCATTTGACTTTCGTTGTATTTTCTTTCTCCTAGCAATACTGAATGTATGAATTACATAGAGTCTTATTTACACTCCTTTGTTGATTTTATGTTTTTTTAAAGAATATGTTGAAAAATTCAGATACATGTGGGCAACTTTGTATTCCAGACCCGCAAGATACAGACCTGTGTGGTTTGGACCATTTATTAGAAGTAGATATTACTTTACACAGCACGCGCACGCACACACACACACACACACACACACACACACACACACACCCCTTGGAAAACAATTCTGAAAACAAAGGCAAATTATGACGTTAAAAGAAAATTTAAATGATAGAAAGTAGAAAATGGTTCACCAGGTTAGTATAGGATTCTGAGGCAATGAAATTAATGTCTAGTTCAGCAGTGTTCATAGCTTCAACATAAATCCATAATATATCCTATAAAGAAATGGGAAGAAGGCAATTTATGACAATGCTTTGTCTAGTGTTCCAGCCAGTGGAAAAATTACTCATCACATTAGAAATGAAACTATAGCAAAGATCATTTGAGTATCTTCATCGATGCATTTACCACCAAGTGCTTCACAAAAATGTTTGTATAGTTTTCTTGCTTCCCTTCCCTCAAATTTTGTATCTATCAAATTGCTCATCCTCATACCACCAGTTAACCAACCTTCCACTTTCAGAGAGTTGGCATCAGTAGAAATTCATTGACAGTACAAAGGAAATGCATGAATAGTTTGATATAGTTTCTTGCATTTGATGTAGGAAACATTATGCTTCATTTATAAGTATTTCTATGTATTTATAATTTGAATTCTACATATTTCAAATACGACATGTTCTCACTCATACGTGGGTGGACAACAACACATGGACACAGGGAGGGGAACATAACTTATGAGGGCCGGTGGGAGGTATGTGGGGAAGTTGAGGGAGGGATAATGGGGAGTGGGGGACTGGGGAGGGTTAACATTAGGAGAAATACCTAATGTAGATGACGGGGGGATGGATGCAGCAAACCACCATGGCACATGGTGTATACCTTTGTAACAAACCACGTTCTGCACGTGTACCCCAGAACGTAAAGTATTTTTAAAAAATTTTTAATTAAAATCTCAGAATAGATTTCCTTAAATATCCATTGTTCTTTTTCTCTCATCTTAGGTCTCTCTTTTTAACCTTTACTGAATAACAATATTCTTGGTATTTTAGAATGTGGGGGTAACCTGTTTTAATATCCACCCTGTGCATGTATTTCGTGGGCTTTGGTTACAATGTTTTTAAGCCTTTATTTTTCCAAACTGAAATTTTCTCCCTTGTGAATTGTTCTCATGAAATGATGAGATGAAACTAGGAGATGCCAGAGCTAAGGTTCTTGAAAAATTAAAGGATAACCTGTCAGAGAAAAAATGTGAACAGATTTTTCACATAGGAAACAAAAATGAGGAAGAGAATTGAAGTGGAAGTATTATAAAAGAAAAAAATAGTTTTAAAGGGAGAAGACTTTCCTAGTTTCTTAGCCATATTGATGATTTCCTTATTTCTTTTAGAAATATTGTACATTCTCACTAATTCACTAACCGCTTCTCTAATTGCCTCTCTACAACACTGATGGAGACAAAGAGCAATTATTCACAGGTTGCTGAAGAAAACTCTAGAAGCTCAGCCTCTAGTAGAAAGGTTTCTTTTCAACGTGCATTTTAGACATTTTTAACCACTTTTCAAAAGGCCATTTTTTGACTATTTGACTAATGTGTATGTTGGACTTCCATCACTCCAACCAGAAGACTATTTGATAGTGTAACCCTCTCAGTTCATTACAACCTGTCATTGAAAATGGATTGCCCTACTGCTGCAAAACTCATGTTCAAAGCATTCTCCTGCTGTAAAACTCATGTTTAATGCATTGGTATAAGAGTAGCAGCAACAGCTGATATCAAAACATCTTCCTAAATGAGAACTACATAAAGGTGGGATGGATGGCTAAGAAATTACTTAGAATAAAGAAACTAGGCACTTTTAATATTACATATTTTAAATTGACATAAAATTGTATGTATTATGCACAACATGATGCTTTGAAGTATATATACATATTATGGAATCACTAAATCTAGCTAATGAACATATACATTGCCTTAAATTTACCATTTTTGTGTGACAAACCAAGTCCTTTTGGGAAATCTGATGAGTAGTATGTGATGGTTTCAGATCTTCCTGAAATAGAAATGGCATCTTACTCTAGTTCAGCATTCACCCCCATGACCAATCTTTGTACATTATCATCCATTCCAATCCATTTCTGACATCCAAAAGTACAAATGGCCAGTCCCTTACCCTATCTTAACAACCAACTGCTTTCCTATTTTTCACTACCAGTGTACCAATTCTTTGATGTCATGAAGTGCTGTGGTCTCTTAAAACTTCTTCTCTCCCAAGCTATTATTGTTTTGGTATTTAAATTGCTTGTAACAGTATATAACTAAATAACATTGTTTTGTTACATAATTTTTTAATTATTCTTTGTTTATAATAAACGATACAAAATTTATATTTAAAACAATAGTTTCTAAACAAATTGATTTAAATGAAAAAGATTAAATATAAAGAAAAATTTTAAGTAAATAATACCAGAGTGTTATAGAAATACAGAAAAAAATTGCAAAGATCATACTCAATAACTGACATGTTGGAAATACCTGATTAGTGGAAAGACTTAACTGGAAGATCTCAGGAAAGTTATGTAACATTCATGTGTTTCAGTCTCCTTACCAGTAAAAGAGGAATTTGACCTCAACAGTCTTTCAGTTAATAGCCACCAATACATGATCAATTTTATGGGTCAGACGTTTTGTTAAACAGACTACATGGAAGCTCTCCCTTAATTTAATCTTCTCAATAACCATGCAAAGAAGATACTGTCATTCTTATATTACAGATCAGAAGATGAAGTAAAATTCCCAATACTCCACAGTTTGCCACTCATGTATTAAGTGATTGTGGTTTTTACCTTACTTTTAATGGTAAAAGCCGCAATTACTTTTGCACCAACCTAACAGCCTGGGCTCAAGCCCATGTTCTTCTGGCTCCTAAATTATGTCCCCAACCTCCTGAAGGTAATTCACAGACCCTGTCGCAGTACTAATGGGAACTATTACTCTGCCTGTCAAATCTTTCTAAGGGATTCAGTTCCCTGGAGTTGTATTCACAGGAAGTAATATAACAAAGGACAATGTATGTTTGAATTAAAAAAAAAACTGTAGAACTGAAAAACATATGGTATAAAATGTGGAAAGTACAGAATCCTATAAAGAAGAAACCTTCCTTGTTCTTGTCCCATGCATATCTGTTCAACTGCCTAACCCAGTCCCTGGGTCCTCAGAAAGAGTATTTTTAATTTTCTTTTTGATTGGCAAATAATTGTATATATTTAGGGGATAAAATATGTTTTGATACATGTATACAATGTAGAATGATCAACTTGAGCTAATCAGCATCTTGATCATCTCAAATTTTAATCATTCTTTGTGGTGACATTTAAAATCTCTTTTAGCTATTTTGAAATATACAATGCATTATTTTTAACCATAGTCATAATGCTGTTCAACAGAACAGCAGAACTTACTCATGCTGTCTAATGAATGTTGTACCTATTGACCAATGTCTTCCCCTTCATTCTTTCCCCATCTTGACTTTGGCAGCCACCAGAAGTAGAAACTCTCCACTTCTACGAATCCAGGTTTTTCATATTCCACATGTAAGTGAGATTGTGTGGTATTTAGCTCCCTACACCTCTATGTATTCGTATTTTATAGGTTCAGGTCTTACTTTTCAGTCTTTAATAGTATATTCTTCTATAATGGATCAGATAAGAGTCCATTTTTTTTCTTCTGCATACGGATATCTAGCTTTACTAGAACAATTTATTAAAGAGAATTTCCACTCCCCTTGTGTGTCCTTGACACCTTTATCAAAAATCAATTAACCATACATGTGTGGGTTTTCTGTCCTGTTCCATTGGTTGATGAGTCTTATTATTTCACTTAACACAATGTCCTCTAGGTTCATTCATATTATCACAAATCGCAGAATTTCCTGGAATTTTTTAAACTGAATGGTATTCTATTGTGTATAAACGCTACATTTTTCAACTTTATTATCAGTTGACATACTTAGATTTTTTTTCAATATCTTGACTGCTGTGAATTATGCTGTAATGAACATGAGAGTACAGATATATCTTTGAAATATTGATTTCAACTCCTTTGGGTGTGTATTGAGAAGTGGAATTGCTGGATCATATGGTAATTTTATTTTTAGTTTTTTAAGGCTCTCCATACTGCTTTTCAAATGGCTACATTAATTTACAATACCACAAATAGTATATAAGGTTTCCCTTTTCTCCAAGTGCTAACACTTGTTATATTTCATCTTTTTCATAATGGCCAATCTAACAAGTGTCATGTGCTATCTCATGTAATTTTAATTTTTAAAATATGGTTGTTTACTTGCTGTTGAGTAGTTTGGGTTCCTTGCATACTTTGGACATTAGCCCCTTATCCAGTGTATGATTTGCAAATATTTTCTTTCAATCTTTGAGTTGTCTCCTCATTCTATTACCTTTTCCTTTTGCTGTGCAGAAGTAGTTTTTTTAGTTTGATGCAATCCCATTTGCTTATTTTTGCTTTCACTGCCTGGGCTTTGAGATTTATATCCAAGAAATCACTGCATATACCAATGTCATGGAGCTTTTCCTCTATGTTTCCTATTAGTATTTTATAGGTTCAGGTCTTACTTTTAAGTCTTTAATAGTATATTCTTCTATAATGGTTCAGATAAGAGTCCACTTTCTTTCTTCCACACGTGAATACCCAGTTTTGCTAGAACCATTTATTAAAGAGACTTTCTACTCCCCTTGTGTGTTCTTGACACCTGTCAAAAATCAGTTGACTGTACACATGTGGGTTTTCTCTCCTGTTCCACTGGTTGATAAGTCTGTTATTATGCCACTAACATGCCATTTTGATTACTGTAACTTTGTAATATATTTTAAAATCCAGCAGCATCGGTCAAGATTGCTTTGGCTACTCAGAATCATCTGTGGTTCCACACAAATTTTAGATTTGTTTATTCTATTTCTGTGAAGAATGACACTGGAATTGCTTTGAATTTACAGGTTGCTTTATGAATTAAATATTTTCTGATAGCTTTAACTCTTCTTACAATCCCTGCTGTGCCTTTAGCTGACATAAGAATAACAAGAGTACTATTAAGCACCTACTATATCTAAACATGTTGCTTGGTAATTTAATTCTCATAACGTATTTAAGAGACACATACTATTTTTATTATTACAATTATCCCCACTTTATAAAGACACTGAGGCTTAAAAGGCTAAGCAATTATCTTGCCAGTGGACAAACCACTAATACACAAACTTAAATCAATACCATGACAAAGCCTGCACCTAGAATCACTAGTCAGTACTGGTTGCATGCCACTGACTCCGTTTGGGATGAGTTTTCACAGCCTCCAAAAAAGCACCCCAAGTATTGCATATACCCCATAGGAGTACCCTAACCCAGGTAATCCAGGGCCTTGGCAAAAGTTCCTTTTCTTTTAAACCTTACCGGAGAACACTAAAGCATTTGTATTAATCGAATCCCAAGAATAAACCTAGAAAACGAGAGATTCTCATATTAGGTATGGAGACAAAACTCTAAATGTGACCTCGGATCTGCGTTACCTAAGAAAAGCTTGACAAATAATATATAGCAGAAAGAAAAATGAGAAAAATTATATATCAAAAGAGAAGCCCCAGGGGAAAAAATATGACTCTAGTTTTGTTTTTCTAAACTAATCACACCTTAAATTTTGGGTTTTATATTTTCAACTGTAGTCTACCACTGATCAAATAAAGAGGTGTGTCTCTTCATTTAAATTGATCCTTCATCTATAAATAGACCGGATCAAAACACAGACACAGAAAATCCATCATTATGCAGTGATGGCCAATAAATTCTTCCGTATAAAGAGATGTTATAACACTGCATTCAATTATATCAAAGTCTACTCTCAGGAACAATGAGTTAGACATTTCCAATCAATCCATCAGATATAGACAACAGGTTGCTAGGACAACAAATAGAAATCACCAAATAGCCTAAAAGCTAATGATTTTACTATAAAATCTTCAAGAAAAAAATAATTTTATAGATCTGTTTCTCAACATTAAGCTTTTAAACTACATATTTACATATAGTACAAATTAGTGAAATCATTTATTCAATGTTGAATTTAATGGATGCCTTTTTAATATGTTGAGATTGAGAAAAGATTTTGACCTGGGAAGTGGTTCAATGCCTGATTCTATAAATGAATAAATTATTTAAATGTAGTTATCTCTGGAAAATTCAAAGTTACTCCGAATATTTCACTCAATGGTATGTATGATAGTAAACATAATTCAGATACATACAAATTTGGAGAAAACGTTCTCAGTGAATTGATTCTCTGTCCTCATTCCAAACGATGCCCCTAAATATTTTGAAGGATTAAATTCTCTTTAAAGCCATTTGATAAATGATTTTAAGGAAATATTCCAACACATAATAAGAATTATACTAAACAGTCAACAAATTGTTGGTGAGTGTGCAGATTGTGTCAAGCATCTCATTTTTTAAAATAAGATTCTATTAAATTTTTTGAATGAGTCCAAATAAACTTGCTTACTATGAAACATTCAGATAAAGTTTCTAACTTCTAACCCTTGCTTTTTGAAAATAAAAATGTTTATCTCTAAAATTTAACTGTGGGGGGGGAAGAAGTAGTCAATACATATAACAATAATTTGAGAGACAAAATAATTGGCAGGCTGCTTTTTTCTTTTCAAACTTCCCCATTATATTTCATTGTGATTTGAAGGTGATTTTAGCTTTTTAAGAGTCTGATCACTGTAACACAAATTGGATTGTCTGTCAGATCCTGAGAGCTGTCACCTAACAGCATAGAGCTGTCATCACTTAAAGATTTCAACTCTTCCAAGCCCATCAGGGTATCTGAGCAAATGCTGAGAAGGGAAGAAAGCGTACGCATACAAGTTTCAATAAAAATTTAAGTAAATTCTTTTAAGTACTCGATCAAAATAGAGATTTTTTTTAAAGGATGTGACCTCGGAACCAAAATAATATGAACCAAACTAAAGTTTCAATGTAAAATAAATATAGCCCTTTTAATTCAAATTATACAACTCTTCCATACACCTGTCTCATTGAAGGTCTAGTTTTGATTTCAGGCTAAGGTTAAACTTCCTAGTGATAATCACTCAGGAAACCATTCCAAGGTTTTACGTTCCCATAACAAATGCTTACTTTGGGGAAAATATACACTAGAACAGCTAAGAGTGTGTGGTCCGTAGTAAATTCAAATGCGTGCCACCATTATCATCCATGGAACTTCAGGCTACTTACTCAACCCTCTTAGACTTTAAGTCTGTCTCTTTCCAGGGGTTTGTGAAACAGCAATTTTAGAAATCTACCTTACAGTGTGGTTACGAGGATTATGAGATTCGGGGGTACACATGCAGGTTTGTTATATAGGTAAACTTGTGTTACAGGGGTTTGTTGTACAGATTATTTCATCACCCAGTTACTAAGCTTAGTACCCAATAGTTATTTTTTCTGACCCTCTCCCTGCTCCCATCCAACAGCCTCTGACAGGCCCAGTGTGTGTTGCTGTTGTTCCCCCTCTTTGTGTCCGTGTGTTATCATTTAGCTCCAACTTACGAGTGAGAACATGCAGATTTGGTTTTGTTTGAGTTAGTTTGCTAAGGATAATGGCCTCCAGCTCCATCCATGTTACTGCAAAGGGCATGGTTTCCTTTTTTTATAGCTGCATATTTCATGGTGTACATATACCACATTTCCTCTATCCGATTTGTCATTACCGGACATTTAGGTTGATTTCATGTGTTTGCTATTGTGAATAGTGCTGCAATGAACATTCACATGCATGTGTCTTTAAGTTCGAATGACTTATATTCCTTAAGAATATATCCAGTAAAAAAAAAAAAAAAAAAAAAAGAATATATCCAGTAATGGGACTGCTGGATCAAATGATAGTTCTGTTTTTAGCTATTTGAGGAATTGCCACCCTGCTTTCCACAATGATTGTACTAATTTAAATTTCCACCAACACTGTCTAAGCATTCCCTTTTCTCTCCAAACTCACCAGCATCTGTTATTTTTTGACTTGTTGAAAATAGCCACTCTGACTGGTGTTAGATGGTATCTCATTGTGGTTTTGATTTGCATTGCTCTAACGATCAGTGATATTGAGTTTTTTTTTTCAAATACTTCTTGGCCACATGTATGTCTTGAAAATTGTTCATCGAACTTTGTCCGTTTTTAATGGGGTTGTTTTTCCTCTTATAAATTTAAATTCCTTATAGATCCCAATTATTGGACCTTTGTCAGATGCATAGTTTGCAAATATTCTCTCTCATTCTGTAGGTTGCCTGTTTAGTTTGTTGATGGTTTATTCTGCTGTGTAGAAGCTCTTGAGTTTAATTAAATCCTATGTCAACATTTGCTTTGTTGTGACTGTTTTTGGCATCTTCCTTATTAACTCTGCCCATTCCTACATCCTGAATAGTATTGCCTTGGTTGTTTTCCAGGGCTTTTACAGTTTTGGGTTTTACATTTAAGTCTTCAATCCATCTTGTGTTAATTTTTGTGTATGGTGTAAGGAAGGGGTCAAGTTTCAGTCTTCTGTATATGGCTAGCCAGTTATCCCAGTACAATTTACTGAATAGGAAGTCCTTTTCTCATCACTTGTTTTTGTCAGCTTTGCGGGAGATTAGGTAGTTGTGGGTGCACAGGCCTTATTTCTGGGATCTCTATTCAGTTTCATTGGTCTATGTGCCTGTTTTTAGTACCAGTACAATGCTGTTTTGGTTACTGTAGCCCTGTGGTATACTTTGAGGTCAGGTGACATGATACCTACAGCTTTGTTCTTTTTGCTTAGAATTGCCTTGGCTAATTTTTTGGTTCCATATGAATTTTAAAATAGCTTTTACTAGCTCTGGGAAGAATGTCACTAGTAATTTGACAGAAATAGCATTAGATCTGTACATTGCTTTGGGCAGTATGGTCATTTTAATGATATTGATTCTTCCTATCCAGAAGCATGGGATGTTTTTCATTTGTTTGTATCATCTCTGATTTCTTCGAGCAGTGTTTTGTAACTCTTAGAAATCTTTCACCTCCCTGGTATTTTATTCTTTTTGTGGCAACCTTGAACGGGATTGCATTCCTGATTTGGCTCTCTGCTTGGCTATTGTTGGTATATAATAATGCTAGATATTTTTGTGCATTGATTTTGTACTCTGAAACTTTGCTGAAGTTATTTATCAGCTGAAAGAGCTCTTGGGCGAAGACTATGCAGTTTTCTACATATAGAATCATGTCATCTGCAAATAGGAATAGTTGGAATTCCTCTTTCTATTTCATTGTGCTTTATGACTTTTTCTTTCTAACTCTCTCTTCTTAGCTTCTGCCCTGAAACTCCTCAACAGAATAATCATCAGTGAAATTGAAATTTCTCCTTCATTAGGGCATTATAGTGCATTATTTGGAAGAAATTTGAGGAGAGGCTTCTCTATGTTTCGATAAAGGTTGGGCAAAACAGGATTTTCAATACTTTGGGTTTTTTCCCCCCCATTTATTTATTTTATTGCATTTTAGGTTTTGGGGTACATGCGAAGAACATGCAAAATTGTTGCATAGGTACACATGTGGCAGTGTGATTTGCTGCCTTCCTCCCCATCACCTACATCTGGTATTTCTCCCCTTGCTATCTCTCCCCAGCTCCCCCCCCCCCACCGCCCCTCCCCTATTTCCCCCCAACTGACCCCAGTGTGTAGTGCTCCCCTCCCTGTGTCCATGTGTTCTCATTGTTGAATTGGATAATTTGTATTGCCAAATTACATCAATTTATAAAATTTAACTGGACGAGTCAGAAACAACAATATTCCAGTTCTGACCCTACTGCCATTTACTGTCTATGTGACCTTTGGAAAAACATACCTTCTCTTACAAATGTATGTTCTCATCTCCGAAATGAAAAATAATATCTGCCCTGCCTATACATCCAAAGTGTGTGAGAATCAAATGAAACACCATGTATAAAAGTGATTCATATATTATAAAATAAGCTGTAAGATATTTACCTATGGCATAAGAATTCATGTTTCATCTATCAATCAAATAGCCAAAATGAAAGGGAAAGTAGTTCTAGGGCCCCTCCTTTTCCAGATTCAATCATGCCAAAGGTTTAGGTGACTTCAGCAGCCTTTTAAAATATTGTCTTAAAGCCTGGAACCAAGGAATTTGATTATTTCATCTTGTTTCAGTCAAGAATAATTCTTGAACCAAATTACAACTTGAAGGAAAAGCAGACACAGCATATTTATGTCTTGCAAGATACATCTCTCCCTGAAAAGCTTCAGATAAGTTGTTCTAACCTGTACTCTTTCTCAGAGACACAAATATATAATAACAAGGTTTCTCCTAATCTGATTTTGTGGCTTTCCTAGTTACAAACTCTAGCTTAAAAAGGGAAGTGGGAAGAGATCGTAAAAACCAGAGGATGGTACCCATGTTAGAAATGGAATTGAGTATGGGGAAATAATGAAAAGGACTTTCATCCTATTGAGAATTAAGTCAGAATACTAGACAGAAACTATCATCTTCAAAATGTTAGATCAGCCATAGAGGAAAAGCAAGGAAGATGGTCATACTGCATGAGTAACAGGGATCATAGTGTAGTGATTTGCAGTACAGGTTTTAGATTTTTATATACATTTGGATTCATACCAAAGTCCACTTCTTACTAGGGTAGATTCAACCTCACCAATATTTAGTATCTTGATGTGTACATCTGAGAAAATGATACTAAAAGAATGGCTGGTGAGGATTAAATTAGCTATGACATTATGCTTATGCTTAGCATGGTACGAGGAACATATTGGGTACTCAGTAGATTGATGCTATTACAATTAAGGTGAGGGTGCTGATAAATCAGAAAATGTCTCAGTCCTTGTATTGGCTTCCGAGAGCTGCCATAACAAATCACTACAAACTCTGTGGCTTAAAATAACAAAAATGTATTCTCTCACAGTTCTAGGGACTAGGAGTCTAAGACGTTAATAGGACCATTCACTTTCTGAAGGCTTTAGGGGGAAATCTGTCTCATATCTTCCTCTTAGATACTACAGTTGCCAGCAAACCTTGATGTTCCTTACCTTGCAGACTTTAAACTCCGTCTCCATCATCACATACCTTCTCCCTATTTGTCTGCCTCTGTGTCTCTTATTCTACTCTTCATATAAGGACAGCAGTCATATTAGATTAAGGGCCCATCCTACTCTAGTATGACCTCATCTTAATGTGATTGTATGTGCAAAGGCTCCATTGCCAAATATGATCACACTATAGGTATCATGGGTTAGGACTTCAACATATCTTTTGGGGGAATATATTTCAACCTACAACAGTTCCTAGGATAGAAATAAGATGCACACTTTGGGCTTCTCCCCAAGCCCAATTCTGTACAACCCTAGAAGATATTGTATTTGTTTCTGAAACGTTTCTAACCACAACCTTGGAAAGTTTCTAACATTGGAAATCAATCAGAATAAAGCCCAAAACAATTTAGAAGGTGGAAGGATTGACTAATAAAGAAATCTAACAAGAGTAAAATAAGTTGCTAGGTGCGGTGGCTCATGCCTTTAATTCCAGCACGTTGGGTAGCCAAGGTGGGTGTATCACAAGGTCAAGAGTTCGAGACCAGCCTGGCCAACAACATGAAACCCCATCTCTGCTAAAAATGCAAAAATTAGCCAGCTGTGGTGGCATGCTCCTGTAATCCCAGCTACTCAGGAGGCTGAGGCAGGAGAATTGCTTGAATCCAGGAGGCAGAGGTTGCAGTGAGCCAAGATTGCGCCACTGCACTCCAGCCTGGGCGGAAGAGACTATCTAAAAAAAAATAAAAAATAAAAGTAAAATAAGTACAGTTGGGAAAAAAAAAATCCAGAGGGAAACACAAGTTCATTTGAGCCCAGAAAGCAACAGAGTGAAATATTCAAAAAGGATGAGAGTAACAAGAGATGAAATTAAATGAGATAAGTGAAGAGATTGGTTACTCTAACAGTTCTAATTAATGATAGAGGAAGTGTTCTCCCTTTTTTAAGCATTAAAAATGGGGAACATGTTATAGGAATGAATTATGGCTCAGCAAGCTGAAGAATTAATTTCTTGAATTTACCTAACATCTTTCCATAAATGGGAATCTAAATACTCCATAAGTAAGCTGAATCTTATTCTGCACACTTGGTGTTACAGGTATGGGGACCATTGGTATTCTCATCTTTAGAATGGAGAGTTAGAATGACATAGTAAAAAGTAAAGTGATGATCCTTTAGCCCTCCTTCAGTTCACTCTCTTCTAGACCTCACCAGAGCATAATCTCCATAACTGATTCCATCACTAGCACTTCATACTAAAAAGAGGTAACAATGTTATCTACTCAACTAGTTGTCCTGAAAAGTGAATCATCCCACATAAAACCCTTAACAGTGACAGGCACATGGTGAATTACCCATAAGTGATAGCTACCTTCTTAGACTATGATCTTCATTTTCAGCCTTTTGTGTTTTCTTTATTGTGACCAACTAAGCCAGCTCTCTTAAGTATCAATGAAGCAACACATGTTTGTTGAGTACATGCTATGACAACCAAGAGAACTACTGTGTGTCCAGCACACAGCTAGCCTGAAAAAGATCTAAAAATGAACACACGGATTTTTTTCCCTGCTTTAAGGTAGAGTCAGTAATAATTACATATTTACGGTATAAAACTTGATAATTTGCAGTACATATACCTTGTGATATAGTCACCACAATAAGGCTAATTAACAATGAACCTTCCTTGTCTCAGTAAAGTTCACACCCCACCCTATTCCTGGCTGCAATTCTAGCCCTAAGAAGCTAATTTTATTATTTTGGCTTACGCGTCAACATAACCTTGACGCATATTTTCTTTTTGTTGGCTTATTAGCTTTTCAGTAAACAAATCAATGTTAGGAATCTTTCATAATCCATCTTTCTCACATAAAATGCTCCACTAAGTATACACAAATAATCTGAAGTCATTTAGGCAAGGATAGCTAACTACTACCCAGAGTATCTCCAGAGGCTGGCCTCTCCACCATACCTTGAACAAAGGCATGCATGTATTGTATGTGGGAACATACACTCCGGAATGAAGATTGCGGAAGGGAACACACTCTTGGGGAAAAAAAATTTAAGTCAGGGATACTAAGCTTATCTTTATATGTAGCCCTCCATTGATGTACAGGGTACCACAAATTTTAGGTTTAACTCTTGTCACAATGTATTGCTCTTGGGCAAATCACACTTTTTAAGCCATACTTCCTCATATATAATTGAGGAGACATATGCTTCACAGTAAGTGTCTAAAATATATAGATACCAGATAATTCATAAAAGAAGGGAATGTTTGCGAGCCTAACATAATTCTAGAAAGAAATAAATGGTAGAGAAACTGGCACTGAGAAAAACTGAGACAAAGTTCATTTTCAAATTCTGCCTTCTGAAAAAAAATAGCCAATATGAATAAAGTCAGAAGCACATATCTGACTCTTAACATTTCCCAACAAGACAAGTAAAATTTCTTTTCAGAACTCATTCAAATAGTGTGAATGACTGACTTTGCATTTTTTTCCTCAAAGCTTTGAAAAATAACACGAACTTGGTTGCATAAAGTAACTGTGATAGATTTGAATGAAACTAGAACAGTACAGTTAGTTAATCCTGTCCTTTGTGTATATTAATGGAAGTCTGCTAACTTCTGAAAGAGTTTTATGCACAATGCCAGTTAGAGAAAACTAAATATATTTTGGCAAAGCACACAATATTAATATTTCCTTAAATTTTCTCAATCTTTCTAGATTTTTCTAAATAATTACAGAGGTTCTTCGACTTCTTAAAAATGTCTGCAATTTGAGAGCATAGTTTAATATTTGTTACACAATTGTTTCCTTTTTTCTCTCCATACATTTCATACATTTCACATTTCTCCATACATTTCACTTCTCTCCCCAAACGTGATTCATGAAACTATAAACTAGTGTATCTTTCCATTTTTGTTAAAGATCATAAAACACAGATATATACATATGTACATATGCACACATACTTATAGCCCTCAATTAAATCATTTAATTTCAAACAGTGATAAAACCCTCCTCTATGCAACTCATGCTAATCTTTTTTATCACCCTTATTTATACACATAGTGAAAAGAAGATTACACAGTACTGAATTTATAATGAAAAATTCTGTTTTCTGTCTCATCCTTCCCCAATCCCCAAGAGTACTGGCTACAATTATTTTTTTCTGTAAGTTACCTCAACATTTGTGAATATTATTCATATATTACTTTACCAGTTTTTGGTGTCAGTTATTGACTCTGGTTATGATTGATGGGGATTAGTTCTCTTTTACCTACCTCTTACCGTTCTTTCCCACCCTACCAAATTGCTATACAATTATTTTAAATGAATGTGACCATTATAACTACACATTTTTTCACTATGAAGCAGTATAGTGTGAATATTTTGTATATCTTGTAGAAAATTTTTTGGTTTTTTTCTGGAGTTTCTAATTGCCTCTTTTTCTAGCCTTTTTTCTTCTCCTCCCTGCCCTATTTTTTTTTTAACATGTTTTTAATTCTGTCCCGCCAAGCAACACATTTGCCACTATTCTATTGACTATCCCTTTTCCTTGGAAACTCACCTACTAATACTCTCTCTTCTTTTATTACAGTCAAGCCTTTGGCTCACTAGAGTTGATGCACAGTTGTTATCCTGGAACTTTAATGTTCTTTTGAGTTTGATCTGATATTTTCTGAATTTTATCTCCCTTTGTCTTTCTGTTCACTTATTTTTCAAGAGAACACCCCCAAATAATTTCTTAAGAGTAGATACAACTTAAATTTGAGTATCTTTCCCCTGTAAATATCCCTCACATCTTATTGTTTGGTTGGTGGGAGCATTCTAAGTGGAATATTATTTCCTGTGTAGTTTTCAATGCTTTGTTTCATGTATTATAGCATGTTGTAGCTGCTGAAGTGCCTGGTGCAAACTAATTTTTAGCTATTTATAAGCAACCCATTTTACCTCCATGGAAATTTTAGTATTTTCTCTGTCTCTGATACTTTAAAATTCCATTAAGCACCTTGTCATGCTTGTATTTTAAATATAAATACCTGTTTATATTTCTGAGCCCACTCAGGGTTCAACATTTTTCTTTTGTTATTACTCTAAAATGTACATTCCCATCCCCTTTATTCTCTCTACTCTCCCTTTCTGAAGCTTTTTGCCTAGCACGTTCAACCTCTTGGATTCATTCTCTTAGATATTTTCATCTTTTTGTGCTCTACTGTTGACAAGACTGGGTTAACCTACATTCTAACCCTTGAAATTTTCATACTGATTTCTAATATCCCTTTCTTTTAGCCACTCTGTTCCTAATAGTCTACATCTCTACTTTGAGGTTTTGAGGGTTATCCCTGTTTTTTTCCTGTTCTTACATTTTTTTCTGATTGATCTGTTTTCTCTGCTTACTTAGATCTCTCTTCTCTATCCGAAGGATTCCCCATATATAGCACAATTATAGGTCGTCTGTTCACATGACAGTAATTGGGGCCTGGCATGATGGCTCACACCTGTAATCCCAGTGCATTGCAAGACCAAGGCAGGAGTTTCATTTGAGTCCGGGAGCTCAACACCACAACACCAGCCTGGGTAACATAGTGAGATCACAAAGAAATTAAAAAGTGATCGAAAGGCTAGGGCATTTGAACAGGGCTTCATTTTAGGATGAGTAAGTGGGGGTATTTTAATAATTGGTCACTCCTAAAGACATTTTGCAAAGATTGTTTTCTTTACACTCCAGAGCCATGCAATTATAGAGAAGAACTCTTCGGTCTTCTATGCATGTAACGTGGTGTGAACAGCAGGGGGATAGCACAGAAAACTGATGACTGACAATGGTCACCAGCCCAACAAGTACATGTTTGTGATTAGGAAACAGCCTACCTTCAAGACACTTTATATCCACGTTAGAAAATTGTCATCATGAACTCATTTGGCATTTTTCTGTCATTTGCCAAAAATCACAACACAGATGCAACACTATAAAGTCAACAGTGGCTTTCAGCATTGAACAATGCACATCCAGGTCAGTATAAATGCTAGCCGCACTACTGATGTTCTGAATTTGGGGCTTCTGGGCAAGGGGGAAGGTACTAGGTACAGATTGTTACTTTTCCCACTTTTCAGCCCCACACTAAATGTTTTCATCTGAAAAATCTCTAAGTCCCACACCTCCACAGTACAAAGTTTCCAGGGAAGAAACTTTTGCTCTTTTAAGTAGAGAGTAGCAACCCAGTGCTGCAGTTCTAATTGCCTACACAGCAGGAAAGGAGAGGGTAGTTTTGCTTCCTCGTTTTTAGTTGGAGTCCTTATTTTCAACCACACACTCCACTCTTCCCAGTGTCCAAATTCCAAGCCTTTCTGAATTTGGGAGAATAATGTTATTTCTTAAAAAGCTTATGTCTCTGCCTAATTTCAGGTTGTGGCTTCCCTCCTTCTGAATTATTCTCCGTCTTATTTCTGTCCAAAAAACGGTTAAAATGTTCATTCTCACAATGTCCATTTTCCTATTTGTCTCTTTATTCTTGCTGATTTATATTTTTTCCCTTCTTTTACTGTCATATTAGTGCAGACTCAGAAGAGAAAAAAGGAGATAAACATCTGGTCAGTCTATCTTCTTAAACCAAAAGGTCACTCATGACTTTTATAAGAGTAATTAATCACCAAATAAAGCACATGATGGAAACAAGAATGCTAACAACCAGCCTGTGATCATTCTTTGAGTACATACTGTATCCTGGCTCACCACACACAAGATCTCATCTGGTCATCCCATGATTAAACAGTACACAAGCTGGGCATGGTGACTCATGCCTGTAATCTCAGCATTTTGGGGGGCCAAGGTGGGCACCTCACTTGAGGCCAGGAGTTCAAGACCAGCCTGGCCAATATGTCAAAATCCTGTCCCTACTAAAAACACAAAAATTAGTTAGGCATGGTGGCGCTTGACTGAAATCCCAGCTACTTAGGAAGCTGAGGCACTAGAATTGCTTGAACATTCTAGGCAAAGCGTTCCCGGACCAAACCCAGGGTCAGGCTGCTTAGTCTCACAGCCCAATAATGAGATGCAGGTGACCGGGGAGAGAAGGGAGTTTATTTCTGTAACTGGTTAGAGGGAGAAGACCTGAAACGATCACCACACCAACTCAAAATTACAAAGTTTTCCAGAGCATATGTACCTTCTAAGCTGTATGTCTATGTGTAAATGTGCATTCGTCTAGAGATGTGAGTGATTAACTTCCTTTAATCTACAAGATCTGAAGTCTTTCCTCTGGAGCCCCTGTAAATTTACTTAATCTAAATGGATATCGGTGCTGGATTGATTACCCTTGTCTTGTCTCCTGCTAAATCATAGAGGTTTGGGGAGTTCCTTCAGACCTCTAATAAAACTTGTTTAATCCTAAACGGGTCCTTTTAAGAATTCCTTCATTATTTTGTCATGCTTTAAGGTGCAGGAAAAGCCTAGGCAAAACTCTTGGTGGGCTTTTAATACATTCCAGCCTTTGTATAAAGGCACCAGAACTATCAGCTTTGAAAACTTAACCACTCAGTCAGCTGAAAGAGTTGTTATCGAGGCCTGCGTTACTGAGACTTGGCCTGCCGTCAGAGGTTACAGTGAGAGGACATCACACCACTGCACTCCAGCCTGGGTGACAGAGCAAGACTTTTCCTCAAGAAAAGGACAGAAAGAAATAAAATCAAAGAATACATAAGGCATATATTCTTATTCATATTTGAGGATGAAGAAACTAAGGCTACTGAGGAACACGAAGTAAATCTCCCAGAAATACACATATAGTAAATACTGAGGGGAAATTTATATCTAGGTATCTCTGGCTCCAAATCTGATGAATGATGCTCTAAATCACATTGCCTCTTTTCTTCTCAGGTGTAAGCTGAAGTCACTCTAAGTTTAATCCACATGTTGTCTCAATTTTCAGTGCTTTAAAATGTTAACTGAAATTTTGAAGTCTGACTATGAGACATAGAGTAAGCCACAGTATTAATAAAACTACCCCCCATCCAAAGAAACCTATTTTAACTACTTTCTTTATCATAGGAAAAACAAGACTCGGTGATTTTCAGCCAAAGGGTTGAAACATGCATTTTCAGTTTAATCTTTCATAATAACACTCAATTACTTAAGTAACCAAGAGTTCTAGGCTGGGTGCAGCGACTCACTTTCTGCCCTTAAGGGATTAAATATATCACCTATTATCTAAAATGGCACAACTTTCTTAGGTGCTCAGAAAAGTTAACCTTAGGAAAGGGAAAGGTGACTACCAATTTAAACCCACGCTGAATATTAATATTTTGTATATTCTGCTTTTGCAGAAGAGTTCTTGGAGAAACTGAAATAATGAGGCTGGAAGCTTATAACAAATCTATGATGTAAGTATTATGACTTTCTTCACTTTACAATGAGGAGGCTGAGCCGCAGAGAAGTTAAGTAGCCCCTGGTCACAGAGCTAATAAGTAGGACAGCCTGGATTCCACTGCAGGAAGTCTGACTCCCCTCCCAGGCCTGCCAAACCCACGTGGCTGAAGCCCAAGGTGGAGCAGAGCATATGGGAGATGTTGAGAAAAGTGTTTTGGTACCAAACTGAAGCAGCTTTGGCTTCAGGTTTATAATTAATTTCACATGAAAAGGCTAGCTAAGGAGAAATTTTTGAACATGTGACCAAGCATAGGACTTAGTTATTAATGCACCATTAATAAAATGAAAGAGTATACACCTTTGTTTGGGTAAAATACTGCTTAGTCCCCTCAATTTCTGGAACTCTTGCCTTTTTCCCATTTTCTGCCTAGGTCACAGAAACATGAAAGATTACAGCACAATGAGGACTTCAAATTTATTCCTGGCTTCTGCTTAAAATTCATTCAGCTGCAAGAGAACAGAGAACATTGCTCTCACCCTAACAACCTGAAAAAAGTCAAATAATCTTCAAAATTATAACTTTCCTTGAGCCCATCAGAGGCCCCAGGTGGAATACAAAGAGTGAAAACTCCTCCCAGGATAGACAAGATGCATGACTGTTTCACTTTTAGCAGATCCTGAGAGGAAGAGAAACTACAATAAAAGCAGTTAAGGGAAAAAAAAAAAAAAAGCTGTAATTGTAATGAGTTCTGAGAGACTGAATGTGGCCTAACAGAGGACCAGTTAGAAATCCCTGAGAGCCCTGACAGGGAAAACTGTAGTCACTCACAAGGTCATTTCTGCAGGCCTCCACTGAGCAATAACAGCAAAAACAGAGGGAGGGCCCACAGTTTTTGTCAACAAGAACCCCTCCTTCTTGTCTACAGCCATTATGTTAGTCTGTTCTCACATTGCTGTAAGGAACTACCCAAGACTGAGGACTTTATAAAGAAAAGAGGTTTAACGGACTCACAGTTCCACATGGCTAGAGGCCTCAGGAAACTTACAGTCGTGGCAGAAGATGCCTCTTAGCAGGGTAGCAGGACAGAAGACTGAACACAGGCGGGGGAAGGCCAGAGGCTTATAAAACCATTAGATCTCGTGAGAACTTATCATCACGAGAACAGCATGGGGAACCACCTCGTGATTCAATTACCTCCCACCGGGCCCCTCCTGACAGGTGGGGATTATGGGAATTACAAATCAAGATGAGATTGAGGTGGGGATACAGCCAAACCATGTCAGCTGTGAAGCCTTGTCTACTTCACCAGATGGTTCTCGCAGAAGCAAAAGCTTTACATGGTAATGGGAGAGAGAGGAAACATTCCCACCTCATCCCCACCCACTTCTCAGACTAAATCCCCTGTTTTTCAGAAAGGGGTTAAAGCAAATGCCACCTGTCACTGAGGAGGGGGCAGGTCCTTCCATCTCCACTATGAGCCTGGCAGTGAGTAACAGGCAGCAGGAGCCTCACTCAGAGACGCTAGGCTGAGGAAGAAGTAAAAGGAGCACAAGCCTTTCGCCCTGCGGGGAGAGGAGGCTCTCTTGGCTTCAGGATACTGCACTGATACGGAACAGGGATCAGTTACCATTGGGAGGTGAAGGAGGAATGACCTCCCAAACTGTGGGGATGCAGGGGTGGGATATGGTGGCTCATGCCAGTAATCCCAACACTTTGGGAGGCTGAGGCAGGCAGATCACTTGAGCCCAGGAGTTCAAGACCAGCCTGGGCAACACAAAGAAACCCTGTTACTACAAAAAAATATATATACAAAAAATTAACTGGGCATAAATGGTGTGCACCTGTGGTCCCAGCTACTCAGGAGGCTGAGGTGAGAGAATCACTTGAACCTGGGAGGTGCAGGCTGCAGTGAGTCTAGACCGTGCCACTGCACCCCAGCCTGGGAAACAGAGCAAGATTCCGTCTCAAAAAAAAGAAGGGGGTTTGGAGAAAATCTTTGGAAGAAATATCAAATATGTATTAACTAATGAAATTATGAAATTTAGATAAAAGCAACTGTTTTATAATGGATTTAAGGATGAAACGTCAGTGGTGCACATTTTGGTTTCCTGACCTCATTTGTATGATTCAACAAGTATCGTAATATTTTCGCTTCTAAAGAAAAATGTCCTAAATAGAATGTAATCTTCTAGAAATTTTGATAGCCTGTTATTTTCAAAATTTTTTTTGTAGATAAAACTTGCTCTTTTCAAAGTTCGTTGTAATCCCAGCACTTTGGGAGGCCGAGATGGGCAGATCACGAGGTCAGGAAATCGAGACCATCTTCACTAACACAGTGAAACCCCATCTCTACTAAAAATATAAAAAATTAGCTGGGCATGGTGGCACCCACCTGTAGTCCCATCTACTCTGGAGGCAAAGGCAGGAGAATCGCTTTAACCTGGGAGGCAGAGGTTGCAGTGAGCCAAAATCACGCCACTGCACTCCAGCCTGATGTCTGTCTCAAAAAAAGAAAAAAAAAAAAGTTTGTTGTATAACTTTTGAAATATTTTACTCAGTGAAAATTACTTTTAGAATTTTTAAACATTCCTAAACAAATCACTTCTCTATTATTCTGTTTTTCTGGCTGCTGGCTGGCGACCTTTCATAGGGTATGAGTGAAGCTTAAAACCCTCCTTAGATTAGTTTTCTAAGACCTTCAAAGCTCCCTGTTTCAAACATACCTCTCAACAACCCTCAGTGAGCTGTTCATGGCTCATGAAAAGCTAAACCCAATCTGGCTCTTCAGTTTTTTGCCATCTCAACAATAAATTCATAGCCACCACAAAATCTCCTGTCTAACACTCACACTCTAGTACTTTCAAAGAAAAGATTTTTATAGTGCCCCAAATTTAGATAATTTTGTTCCTTAAAGTTTACCAGTAGCAATGTTTGTTTGCTTGTTTTTTGAAATGGAGAAATGAAAGAAATCTAAACTTTTTGCTGTTTGTTTGTTTGTTGAGTTGGAGTCTCGCTCTGTCACCCAGGCTGGAGTGCAGTGGCGCGATCTTGGCTCACTGCAACCTCCGCCTCCCAGGTTCAAGTGATTCTCCTGCCTCAGCCTCCTGAGTAGCTGGGACTACAGGCACTTGCCACAATGCCTGGCTAAATTTTTGTATTTTTAGTGGAGAGGGGTTTCATTGTGTTAGCCAGGATGATCTCCATTAATATTTTAAAAATCCAACTCCAAATATCTATGGCTTCTCTCAGACCTAATTACTTGTGATTATTTGTCAAAGAATAGTACAGAGAAATTCTAGAGGGAAACTAGCATTTCTTGATATTTAGACATAAACATGCCAAATAAACAGCAGTTTTATATTTATAATTGGTTTTCTGGTTAGACTAAAGATAAACTGAATTATGATTTATAGAACTACCCAAATAGACAAGGCATTCACTTGTAGCGAAATAGATATTTAATCCAAATTCCTTTAGAACCATTTGGTACATCCAAGTAAAAACCGATGTTAAAACCTAGAGAGGGAAGGGGACTCCATTGTGTATTTCTGCTGGCTACGGAATGCCAGCATGTTCCCGTGTTGAGATAGGGGGAGTATTCTCTGATGGCTTTTTCTGTGACAGTTCTAACAACTTAGATTTTCTTTTCACAGTCTCGTCTCCATAAATGTGGCTGTAAATATCAAACTAATATATTATAAATTAGTATTCCATATAAATTGTGAATTCATGCAATATTAAGTAGGTATTGATGTTCATAATTAGAACTCACACATAGTAACTCTCAGTGAGCACAAGAAAGTAACAGTTTCTGAGATGTGTAGAATGAATCATGTTTGTTTCTGGTCCCCAGAATTATGCACAGCTCTCAATCTAAATCAATAGTTAATTCACTGAGTCACCTGCAACTAATGTCTTATTAATGACCCTTAATTACCAGGAAGCACTTTAAAAATATGAAGAGCTGTATAAATGTTAAGGATATTATCCTCAACAGTGTCTCTAGTGCTTTATTACAGACAGGGCAAACAGCTCTTTTCCCATCTACCTTTACGTTTATTCTCTCTTGCCATGAACAATTCATTCTCTCTTGTAACCTTATCTTCATATTTTTGCAACTCAGAACTATTTCCATCCAGTGCCGGAAAAGTGTGTAGTATCTCTGCATGCTGCTCTATAGGGGACTGTTTTGACAGCTTGCCAAGCCATGGAGTGTGCTTAGAAAAATACATAAAGAATAAAATACATGAGAGAGAACAGGAAATTACCCATAACTGGCATTATCTACCAACAGGTAATTAACCTCCCTCTCCTGGAGGGAACAAGATAAGATACCTCATAGAAAGAAAAAGATAGGATGATAAGCAAGGGCAAATTAAGTTAAATTTAGCTACTCTGAATATAAAATACAGCATTCTAAATCACAAAAATATGAATGTTGCTAAGGTAAGTTATTGTCATTCCTGCCACTCTGTAATGCAGATGTTAGCCGCTCCTAGGTATCCCCACTTGCCCTCTCTGTTTTGCCCAATCTTGACCCAAACACAGAAAAGCCTCTCTTCAAATTTCCTCGAAAGAAATGCACTAAAATGCCCTAAAGAAAGAGGGAGAAATGTCAGTTTCACTGATGATGATTCTGTTGGGGAGTTTTAGAGCAGAAGCTGAGAAAAGGGAGTTAACAGAGCACAGACAATGACCAACTTGATCATTTACAGGGCACGTCTCTTACCTTAAATCTTCTAACTGCCAAGCTACCATGGAGCTTCCTACTCTGGAACCCCCTTCCTTTGCACCCACCTTGTTGATGCCGTCCCTTTCCCTCTGTGATCCATACAAGTTTCCTTTCTTGTTTTAGACCTTGTGGTTAAGGGACTGTCTTTTGCTACCTGGACATGCCCATTGGGTCTCACTCTCCATACCAAGAAACTTATTAGAAAAAAACCTTTTTTTTTTTTTTTTTTTTTTTCTAAAAAAAAAAAGTGCTCTCTGCCAGAGAAATTCTGGCAAATAAACTTCTATTTATCTGATTAATCTCTTTTAGAGATGGAGCTAAAACACTGATTTTAGTTAATCTAAAAGAGAAATTGAACCACTATGACATGGTTTCTAAAAGAGAGTTTGATTTCTGCTTTGAATGTCCCCACTATTCCCCTTCCTTCTGCTTCCCCATCAGTGAAATTTCTGAATGGGATGGAAAAATAGCCACTGTGAAACAAAACCTAGGTAGCTTGGCAAAAAGAACAAGTGAAGCTGCGTGCCACTTCAACCCCTAGTCCTCACCTCTGAAACAGTCTTGTTTCAGAGCTCATTTCAGAAGGAAAGCAAGGACATGCCTTCCATGTGTGGACTTAAAAGGGGAATGTTCTTCTGTTCATTTCTGGGAATCATTTCAGAAGAGTGCTATTCTGGGAAACAAGTGCCACGTGTCACGATCCAATTGTTATTCAAGCATTCCTATGGGTAACACAAAATCACTTTTATTTGATACTATTAAACTTGACGGGAAATTACCCACAAGTTCTTTATTTCCACTTGTGCGTCACTCCCCTCATCCTCCACAACGGATCCTCCAATATCCCAAATCCAATTAAAACTACAACCAGGTATTACACACAGACTGTGCTTGGAAAAACCAGCATGTGGCAGTCATAGCAAGCTTAGAGCTGGTGAGATCCCAGCCATACTTCCAGCTATGGTCAAGGTTCTAAATCCCTCTGCTCCTGATTCTCCCATCCACTTAATAGACATCATACAAGATGGACCCCAATGGTTCAACTTTACAGTAGTCCAAAAGCAATTTTCATCCAGTATGCTCCTCAGCTTATGATGGGGTTACATCCCATTAAGCCCATCATAAACTGAAAATATAAGTCAAAGGTGCATTTTCGACTTACCATATCTTCACTTTATAATAGATTAATCTGGATGTAACCCCATGGTAAGTTGTACTGTACTATTAAATTATGTACTACTGAAGTCAAACGGTTGTGTTTAGATTTAAAATATGATAAGATGTAGAAAATACATAACACCTCCTCCAAAAAAAACAGTGGATATGAAATAAATACCAAATGTTATTACTACTGTGGCTAATATCAATTGACTCCTCCTCCCAGACCAATTACACAGCAAGAGGCCACAGGACAATCTGTTCCACAAACCCTCCTCCAAAGCCATACCCTGAGAGACAGCAATGGCACCTACCCCAATCTAATCCCTCCACCATCTCTCAGAAATGATAATTAAGGTCTTAGCCCAGCAACTCCAAAGCATTGCAATCCCTGCTATCAGTCTTAAAGAATTACAGACAAGTAACACATGAGCATTGTAGCACTGCCTTAACTTTCCCTAGTTAATTAGTTCCAAACTAATGGGTTCCATACCAAACCAGAAGGAAGTTGTTTCAAGATAAAATTCTGTTAAGGAGACAAGCTTCCCTAGCCTAACACATTCAACACCTTATAGGCATCCATGAGACGCAGGTGTCTACCTTATAACAAAACCTAAAGGACTGTCTTTAATTCAGCTGGCCCAAAAGTTGGCTTCAGAATTAAAGGCCACATCTTTGATACGTACATTTTACTATTCATAGTTATAAAACATGAACTTAACAAGGCCTATAGTAAATTTTGATAATAGTTAATAATTTCTCCTTACTGGAAAATTGCAGAAGATTCTAAAAAAATAATTTTTTTAATAGGCCATAGGCTGAATTCTCATCTAATGTCTTATGTAGTTCTTGTTTCATGCTATCCATGGTGGGGAATCTCCCTCTTAATCCAAGGCCTGATTCAACAAGCTTTGACTCAAAGTACCGAGTTTATGAATTGATTTCAGCATGTGCACATAGTGAATGGCAGCAGGGGCTTGGGTGAAGATGCGGGCTTATCTGCTGTTCACTAACCCTCAGCAACACCTGCTCGAGCGTCTTTTCACTAGGGAAGCTGGTGTCTGCTGGAGGATCTCCCTCTTGAATAGACCAAGAACTCTGGGAAATCTAAGTCTTAATGTCAGTCCAATTTCTGCATTCAATTATGGAGGGCCAGAAAATCAATGGACTATGGCCATTGCTTCTCCCTGACATGAAGATAGCACTGGTCCCCTGATGATAAAGCAATCCATGAGGATCACATGGATCTTTGAAGGAGAATAATCCATTATTATATATCTTCAGCAAAGAGGGTATATGGAGGCATTCTTTCAATAAATATTTATTAATTGCCCATAGATATGGGGGAATATTTGTTTATCCCCCCTGATGACTGGGCAGCATTGACTCTATTCTCTTGGCACTCGCTCTCTGATGACAAGAAAAGTGTGCCCAGAAAGCCCTGACATCTGGGTCTCAGTCACCAAAAAGCAGCAAGGCCAACGCTTCTCGGAAAAAGTCACGTTTGAGTTCATGTTCTCTTTCCTAATGTTCCTCTGGCATGTTTTCTATATATTTTTTAAAATTTGCTACATTTAATTCATTTTCTCTGTCTAGATTTTAAAAAAATAATAACTATTAGAAAACAGTCACGCCTGTAATCCCAGCACTTCGGGAGGCCAAGATGGGCAAATAATGAGGTCAGGAGATCGAGACCATCCTGGTCAAGATGGGTGAAACTCTGTCTCTACTAAAACACAAAAATGTGTGTACCTATGCAACAATCTTGCATGTTCTTCACATGTACCCCAAAACCTAAAATGCAATAAAATAAATAAATGGAAAAAAAAGAAACAAAATACATAATTCTATATACAGAAAAGAAAAAAAAAAACACAAAAATTAGCTGGGCATGGTGGCACACACCTGTAGTCCCAGCTACTTAGGGGGCTGAGGCAGGAGAATTGGTTGAACCCTGGAGGTGGAAGTTGCAGTGAGCTGAGATCACGCCACTGCACTCTAGCGTGGTCGACTCAGCAAGACTACATCTCAAAAAAAAAAAAAAGTACAGAACACACAAAACTGCCTAGTGCCTACTTTGAGCTTACAATACATTCATTGTCATTTGACAAAGAAACATTGCCAACTGCAGAGAAACATTTGGACGCTTCCAAGCCCTGCAGGTACCCACTGGCCCCATCCTATAAAGGTTTTCAGTTTCACCCACATAGCATTAACCAATAGAGCTTGCTCTAAGTCAGACTCCAGAAATAACACTGAGAGACTGACAGCATCTTTCTTAAAAGGCTTGAGGTACAGAGGTGGCAAGGACTATCTACAGTCCCATGACCCAGTTACAACATCATTTCGTGTTCATGTGCCTTTAAATGCAGAATCTCATTTTATTCCAACTGCCCGTCAGCCCTGCTGAACAGCAACAGTGTGGAGGGTAATTACAGTGAAAGGCAGCAGCTCACCATGGGCCCTGGAAGCTCAGGACAGTTTGTAACCACTTCTGTCACCTCCTGAAGCACACACATTCTCCTGGGAAGAATAGGAGAGTGGGAGCCAACGAGAGTCTTTAGTGCTAGGAAGCAGCTCTGCTCCCGTCTGACTCTGCATTTGAAAGGCCAGATGGGGAGGACCTGGAGCTTTCCCTTTGACTGCCCTGGCCTTGTGCGCCATCCAGGTTATCTCAGCAGGAGCCAAAGAGCCACAGAGAGCCTACCTGGAAGAGAGAAGGCATTAAGAACGCATCTGTTTCGCCAGCTCAGCTCAGCAGCATGGCTGGAGATAAACATATTTGGCAAACAGCATAACAACTGCTGTTACCACGTAGGGACACAAGGGTGCTTGAGAAACATGAATAAATTACTTGGACTATGAAAATCAAGAGTCGGCCGGGCGCGGTGGCTCACGCTTGTAATCCCAGCACTTTGGGAGGCCGAGGCGGGTGGATCATGAGGTCAAGAGATCGAGACCATCCTGGTCAACATGGTGAAACCCCGTCTCTACTAAAAATACAAAAATTAGCTGGGCATGGTGGTGCGTGCCTGTAATCCCAGCTACTCAGGAGGCTGAGGCAGGAGAATTGCCTGAACCCAGGAGGCGGACATTGCGGTGAGCCGAGATCGCGCCATTGCACTCCAGCCTGGGTAACAAGAGCGAAACTCCGTCTCAAAAAAAAAAAAGAAAAAAAGAAAATCAAGAGTCATAACGACAGAGAGACTGGTGGCTTGACAATGAATGGATGGCAGCAGCAGTTGAGATGGGCTGAACAGTTCAACTTTAAGAGCATGGGATGAGATTTTTTTTCTTCCTGGGAAGCTTTGAAGAAATGGAACAACAGGAAGGCCAAGGTCTCTGTTCTCTGCCCATAGTTACACAAGCTATGCTGCCAGTGGGCACCCGGGCTGAGGCAGAGTGAAGGGATTAAAGGCCTCCGTCTCCAGATCCAAAAATAGGCCTTTGCATTCGATGTGCCATGCATTTAGCAATGTTATTTCTTCTGAACATTCACTTTCCATTTCAATTCAGATCCCGTGATCTTGGTAGAACTTTGCAGCCTCTCGTTGAATGACAGAATTCAACACAGAGTGAAAAGAATTTCAACATGGGCAGATTGACGAATTTTCTCTTAAGACAGAAGTCAGTTCAAAAGTTGGTGGATATATTAGTCTGTTTTCATACTGCTTTAAAGAAACACCTGAGACTGGGTAATTTATACAGGAAAGAGGTTTAATTGACTCAAGTTCCACATGGCTGGGGAGGCCTCAGGAAACTTACAATTATGGTGGAAAGGGAAGCAGACACCTGACAAGGTGGCAGAAGAGAGTGTGTGTGAAGGAGGAACTGTTTAATATTTATAAAACCAGATCTTGTGAGAACTCACCCACCATCACCAGAACAGCATGGGGGAACCACCCGCATGATCTAATCATCTCCCTCCCTGACAAATGGGGATTACAAGTCCCTCCCTCAACACTCGGAAATTACAATTCAAGATGAGATTTGAGTGGGGACACAGAGCCAAACCAGATCAGTGGAGGTTGGGACCTACAACCTAATGAATTTGGCAGGGGTGTGTGTGTGTGTGTGTGTGTGTGAGTATATATAGAGAGTGTGTGTGTATTTCCGTACTATTTTTATTGGATCAAAGGAGAGACTTAGCTATTCAGATCACTGACAGTATTAAAACTTTCTAGTTGAAACAATGTCAGTTAAATCCATTCATCATGCATTAAATTAATTACGTATCCTTTGATTTCAGGATAGAAAGTTCTAGAAGCCCTTCAGTGTGGTCACTGCCCACAAAATGGCTTCAAAGCCATTCCCTGATATATTCCAGTTCCCTCCCTAGAAGCCACTTTTTCAAAACTACATCACTTCTTGGGACTGATTTTGCTATTTTGCCATGGACATCTGCTCCAAACTCCCTGCTTATTATTCCTGCTGCCAAAGGTGAATTACTTTTCTAGAATATCCATTATCACTTATTAACACAATGTAAGATACTCAGAATGAGCCAGATAATGGTAAGTGCTCAAGAGATGTTACCTCATTATCCACATGACAACTTTGCAAGGTGTATATTACTGCAATATTTCTGGAGAGGTTATGAGGCCACATGGAGAGTAAATGGAAAAAGCACTTTTTGTTGTTGTTGTTCTGTTTTTTTGTTTGTTTGTTTGTTTGTTTGTTTGAGACAAGGTCTGGTTCTGTTGCCCAGGCTGGAGTGCAGTGGTGCAACCTCGGCTCACTACAACCAACTCCTGGGCTCAAGCCATCCTCCCACCTCAGCCTCCTGAGTAGCTGAGACTACAGGTATGTGCCACAATGCCTGGCAAGATTTTGTATTTTTTGTAGAGATGGGGTTTTGCCATGTAGCCTAGGCTGGTCTCAAACTTTTGAGCTTAAGTGATGTGCTTTCCTCAGCCTCCCACAGTGTTGGGATTTCAGGCATGAGCCACAATTCCTGGCAAAAAAAAGTCCATTTTAAACTTAGAAATACTATCCAGAGCCTATGGTCTTGCCACACCTCACACTGAGATAGTTCAGTGACACAACTAGATATTTGATCTAAGCCTTGATCAACGCCTGGACATAATTAAAAGCCAAGTAATGTAATAGCAACAATTGATGATAATAGTTACAGGTATAAAATTTTGTGTTTCTCTGCTATAGAGCCAACAACACCCCCTACCTCAAGCCTTTCCAAAGAGAAATGACTATTTTTTTTTCATGGCTTCTGCATGTAAAGCATGGAGAGAAAGGGAACAAAGTGAGAAAAGTGAGCCAGGAAGGGATGAGACTGTGACAGCTGTAGAGACGAGAACTTCTCGTTTTTCTTAGGGGAAAAGTGTCTTAAACTTTAATCATTCTTAAAATAAATCCTACACTGCATGCCTTTGTTTCTTTTTCTTTTTGTTTTATATCTGAGTTTTGCCAAAGACTTTTAAGATTTTTTTTCCGAGTGACTACATTCATATCTACAACTTTTGCATAGTATATTTAATCCTTTGTTTCGTTTAAGGAATAGAAGTTTTTTTAATTGTCATAAGCTATGAATAATTCCTCTATGGGTTGTGCTGCAGGGATCCTTCTTAAATAAATCTTGCCTATTCAAAAGCCTGTACTTGTTGCAGTAGCAATTAATTCCAGACAATGACCAAAGATGAAATTAGCACATACGTTTCGCCTCTCCTTTTGCCTCCCTCTACTCTGCTTCCTCATTTAGCTGATTATCTTGTCTTTTTAGTGCTTGCTCTGTAACAGTGAATATACTTGTACCTTAGCCAGTAGATGACCAAGGGTGAGGCTATGGGAGCTGTCCATGCCAGATGCTGTTAATAAGAATGTGCGTTGTTCTTCAGAAAATTTTGAAACAATAATAAAACCATCTGTAAGTCAATCTGACCATTATTACCATCATGTACCAATAATATACTATCAGTGATAAAATATTCTTCCTTGTAACAGCAGTCCACCCCACCGTCACCTTCCCCCTGTGTTTGCCTCAATCAGGCACTTCACTGGCTTTATCTACACCTTTTTCCACTGTACAAGATAAAAAACACAGAAAAATAGTAATAAGCCATCCTTCTCTTCCTTTATCCCTTTTCTATATTTGTCAGAATCTATAACATTTGTGTTATAGTCTACAGCCATACTCCCCACGTTTGGTTTTGTGAAATTATATGGATTCAGTGCCTCCCACAAATAATTGTTTTTATATATTAACACATCTCCATTTGAGGTGAAATTTTCCTGGGGATAGCATGCCCTTTCAAGTGACAGATTTTTTAATTCATAAAATATGCTAAAATCGTTCATTTTTATGAACGATTGTCTCCATTTTTCCTCTTTGGGACATTGATTATGTAGATCACCTTTGCCTGGATAGTTTTTTTCTCTAACCTTTTAACTCTTTGCTTACATTTCAATGTGCACATTTTTATGTCTCTTTCTGTGTTTTCATCAATGGCTCATCTCTGTTATGCTGCTAATAGTGTTGCCTTTATTATGCAGGGGCTTTATTTATTTTTTGCTGTTTAGTTTTTGCTTTTACTTTTTCCTAATCTCTGCCAGTCCACATTTCATCTCCCCATACTCTGTAACCACCTCTCCATTAGCCCTTATGTTTCTGCTTAGTACTTTTACTATATTAGAGTGGTTGTCTAGTTAATTTTTTAATGAATGGTGAAATATCTGCTTACAATTTTCATCTGCAATGTATTTTTAGTATATATTCTTCATAAACAATTTGTTCCTCTTTCTCCTTTCTTGTTTTTAAAGTAATGACTTTATGTCTATGCTGATTTCTTTTTGACTTTTCATCTTTGATAATGGTAATTTTTTTATAAACCAGTTATACATATAAGGGTCATGTGGGGAAGGAGCCAGGACAGGGTTAATTAAGGACAGAAATTTTTCTTATATCCCATATTAACATCCATTAGCTTTTTGAGAATTTAATTTTCCCAGGCATAAAGTGAGTCACTTGTAGGGATAATAATGTAAAAAACCGCAGCAGTTCCAACATAATCTCCAGAAACATACCCTGCATCATTCAATTGTATTACCAGTATAACTCTTCAGCTGGCCCCCTTCTCAATTCTTAGAACAAAACCAAGCCAAGAGAAAACATCCATGACATGAGCCTGTTTCCAATTTCCAAACAGAGGCTTTAGTTTTGCTTGTCTAAGTGAGACCCCTAACTTTAAAGAGCACATATGTTTCTGAGATCTACCTACATGGACTGTCTAATTTCTCATATCCTTCTGTTTGATTGCCATCATCATTACACTACTCTGTTTTACTCTGTTGTTTAGAATGTATGTTATCTCCCACTTTTATTGGAGGCAGATAGTATATTTTTATTCATCATTATTTTTTGCTCCTTTTGGGTAAGTCAAAAGGAGAGGAGGGAAATGCCAGTTATATAGTATCATCTTCCAAATGGAAGTCACAGGATCTTCTTATGAAAGAGCCAATTTTGCAATTAAAGATGACATTTAAAGAGCAATAAAAAGAAAAGGAGAAGAAAGAGATTCAACTACCCAGCAGAAAATCTGCTCTTCAAAAAGAAAACCATAGTAGTCACTATACATTCTTGGGTTCTACTTGCTTTTCACACTGGCTACTATTTCTTTCAGAAAATGCATGACTAAATCGTCTCGTCTGCCATAACATGTTAACAAGGAGGTCATTTTACTTCAGTCCCAGAGATCTGTAATTGCAACATGTACTAGAGACCACTAACAAGTGTCATTTTTAAAGCTTTCTCTTAATAGCAATGAGACTATGACTTATCCAATCAAAGTATTATATATTGTTTTTTATTTAAAAATAAAGTTATAAAGTGGGATCTCATTATTCACCAGAGAAAAATAACCAGCTTACACACGTTGACAGTCAGCTTTTTTTATTTGTGGGTGGCAGAAAGACTGGTAAGACAAGAGAATTTTCACTGCTGAAAGCATCACAAAATCAGCTGTCACACTTGACATTAAAGTTAATTGTCGATAAACGGAATCTTCTGACAGATTTTGTGTAGCCAATAATTTAGTAAAAGTGCTCTGCTTTGGAAAGCCAAGAATGTCAGCTAAAGGTCAGCTCCCAGGGTATCAAAATGCCCCCTTTCTGCAACAGAATGTTAAAATTGGACTATTCCTGGCTCAGTCTAAAACTGAAGAAAGAAAACAAGAGGTACTAAGTGTTCCTGCATCCCAAAGTAAAGGGCAAGAGCATTTCTGCAGAACTTGCAAAGCAAATAAAAGAAGTCAGTTTCGCCATGATTCACTCATCAGCCTTCTTGAGAGTATGAAAGGGTTAAAGTTAAAAAGGGGAGAATTACTCCAGACAGTTATAAGGTGCTATAATACCTTTCTCTTTCCATCACAGAAGAGGGGAAGAGGGCAAGTAAAAGAAGCTTCTAGTGACCTGCTAAGGGAGTTTGATCTTGACCGCCTGGTATATGTAATGTCCAAGACTGATGTCAGATCATGCCTGAAAAAGTCTAAGGTGAGAAAATCTGAAACCTATAGTCACAGCGTAGAAAACTACACTGGGAACAAAGTACTCTTCTTTGTGAGACAAGGGCAGGTGAGTGTTTTCTCTGAGATTTGGGTCACATGGAGAAGAAAACCTAGCTGGAGCAACCTTAAAGAGGACTGATGGGGAGATTCTCTGTGACTGCTGAATACTCTGAAGGCTGAGGCTCAATTCATAACAATTGCAAATAGAGAGCTCCAGTGAGAGTATTTCTATGGAAGCTACAATAATAGCACCTGAAAGAAAGGTAATCATCCTTGGAGCTCTGCCGTAGAAGGCACCAGATTTCATTTCCCATTCAGAGGCAACTACTGTTTAACATCACCATAGATTCACTTCACTTATTCCAGAACTTCATGTAAATGAATTTACACAGTACGTACTCTTTGGTGTCTGGCATATTTTGCTCAGAATAATGTTTCCAAGTTTCATCCATAATGTTGCATGTATCCATAGGTTAATTTTTCTTATCATTACTGAATATATTCCATTGCATAAATACAGTTCAGTATATTTATCTAGAAGTTCTACAGATTTTGTTTCTACATTTAAGTCTGTTCTCCAATTTCGATGGTTTTATGTATGGTGTAAATTATGGATTGAAGTTTTTTTTTTTTTTTTTCATAGAGCTATCCAGTTGTTCCTGAAAAGTTTCTTGAAAAGACTCTCATCTGCCCAGTGAATTATCCACAACTTTTGTTGCACAACAAATTACCCCCAAAAATAGTGACTTAAAATAACTTTTCTTTTGCTCACGATTTTGTGTTAGGAATTCAAAAAAAAAGCTTCGCTGGGCAATTCTTACTTGGGGTTCTTCCATCTGGCTGCAGTCAGGTGTTGCATGGGACTGCAATAATCTGAAGCCTCAATTGGACTGGATGTCAAACATGTCTTCCTCTAGTGCCTAGCATGCTGGCTGGTTGCTGGGAGCTCAGGTGAGGGTGTCAGTCAAAGTATCCACAGGTGACTTCTCCAGCATGGCAATCAGAGGGTAGTCAAACTTCTTACATAATCATTGGCTTTCCCCAAAAAACACCTAAAAGAATCTGGCAGAAGGAGTGTGGCTATTCATGACCTCTCAGAAATTATACTGTGTCACTTCCATATTCTTTTTGTCAGAGAAATCACAAGCCTGTTTAGATTCAAGAGAACCCTACATCCTGAGAAGAAGTATATCTAAGAATTTATGGTCATCTTCAAAACCACAATACCATATATGTGTAGATCTATTTCTGGGCTCTATTCTGTTTTATTGATCTACAATATTTGTCTGCCCTAATGTCACTAGCAATATCTTAATTGCAGTAATTTAGAGTAAGTCTTGAAATCAGATAGTATAAGCTCCTCATTGTTAAAACTGTTTTGGCTATCCTAAGTTCTTTGCATTTCCTTATAAATCAGCTTGTCAGTTTCTGTTAAATTTTTTACAACCTGCTTAGATTTCAGTTGGCATTGTATTAAATCTATAGAACAATATGGAAATAATTGATTTCTTAACAATATTAAATTTTGCAATCCGTAAATAGTATATTTCTCCATGCATTTAGGTCTTCTTTTATTCATTGCAGCAATCTTTTGCTTTGTTTTGTTTTCATGTAAATATTTATATGTCTTTCATTAAACTTATTCCTAAGTACTTTATATTTTTTGATGCTACAAATTATTAGAATTGACTTTTAATTTCATTTTCCTATTTTTCATTGTTTTTGTACAGAGAAGCAATTTTCTTTGTATATTGACCTTGAACCCTGCAACCTGGCTAAATTCACATATTAATTCTGATAACTCCAGTATAATGTTGAAAAAAAGTTTTAAGAGTAAATGTCTTTGCCTTGTTCCCACACATAGGGATCCAACTTGAAATTTTTTGTAATTATTTCTCCATTGCTTTTCTGCTTCAATCCCACTCTTCATTCTTTCAGGGACTCCAGTCACACATAAATTTGTTTATTGTTGTTGATTTTTGTTACCCCACAAATCTCTTAGGCTGTTTCTTTTTTCAGGTTCTCTTCCTCTAATTTGATTTGGGTAAGTCACCTTCTTCTACAGTTCTCAGTCTGCTATTAAGCTCATCCAATGAATTTTTCATGTTATATATTTCATATTTTTTAGTTCTTGTGTTTCCAGTTGGTTTTTACTTTAAATATCAATTTCTTTACTGAAATAATTAATCTACTTATTAATTATAATCTTTTCCTTTAAATCATTGAATATATTTATAATAGCTCTTAAGTTATTTTCTGCTAATTCCAACATTTCTGTCATCTCTGACACCTTTCAATTGATTATTTTCTTCTGCATGTTATAAGGCATATTTTCCTACTTCTTTCTCTAACATCAGAGAAGCCCTACCTCTGAGTTGTGACCTTTCTGAGGTTTGAATCGAATGTCTGCAGTTTCAGCAAAATATCTGTACTTTGATTGGTCAGAGCTCTAATGCCACTCTGAACTCTGTGTTCTCCAGATACTCAAGTCAGTTCAGAGATTCCCAAATAGCTGTTTGCTGCCAGGTCTTGCATACTCTTTGTAAGTGCAGCTTAGTATTTGGCCAAAGGCTCAAGGAGCCCTCTGTGCAGATATCTGAAGCTTTTTTTCTATACAGCTTCCCCTGTTTCAGGCATCCTTCTCTGCAAGCTCAAGCCCTGAACTCTACCTCCTCAGTTCAGTGAGACTCTTGTGCTTTACTTGGGTTTTACATTCTGCACCATGATCTGAAAGGGCCTTCAGTGAGAAAGCTAGAGTAATCACAGAACTCATGGGTTTTCTTTTTCTCAAGGATTACAGTCCATTGCTGTCTGGTACCCATAATCTGAAAACAGATGCTTCATATACATTTGTCTAGATTTCCATTTGGTTAGGTTGGGAGAACTAGTCAAGTGCCAGTTACCCTCATGGATGGAAGGCCTATTGACATTTTATTATCCAAGAGTGCCTGGAGACATATTAGAAGCTAGATGAGATTTCATCGCAGTTGCAGAAATTAAATATCAACAGTGTTTGAAAGGAAAATAATGAGAAAAAATAAAATTTTCTACTTGCATCCTATAGAGTTCAACTCATTCAATATGCCAGTCACATTACCATTTGAGAAACGTGTGTGTGTGTGTGTGTGTGTATGTGTGTGTATGTTTATGTGTGTGTATGTAGTATAAGAAAGAGGGGCTGGGTGCTGTAGCTCACGCCCGTAATCCCAGCATTTTGGAAGGCAGTGGCGGATGGATCACTTGAGGTCAGGAGTTCAAGACCAGCCTGGCCGACGTGGCCAAACCCTGTCTCCCTTAAAAACACAAAAAGTTAGCCGAGCATGGTGGTGGGCTCCTGTAATCCCAGCTACCAGGGAGGCTGAGACACAAGAATGGCTTGAATCCAGGAGGCGGAGGTTGCAGTGAGCAGAAATCACACCACTGCACTCCAATCTGGTGACAGCAAGACTCCATCTCAAAGAAAGGAAAAAAAAAAAGGGTATATTTGGGGAGCACTAATAATGCCCATTAATTAAGAAATGGAGAAAACAGTGATTTATAAAAACTTTGGTTGCAAAGGAATGAAGTTAGAGTGTGTTGGCACTAGAGGAGCCTGGGGTTTGGGTTCAGTCCCAGCTCTGTTTCTTATTAGCATTATTGAGCAAGTGACTTAACCTCTCAAAGCCATTGTCCCCTACAAATACAGCTAGATTATAATGCTGGCCCCTCCCTTTTTTATGAGTACCAGATGTGAAAGTCCTCTCAGTCTCATTTATAGAGTTTATTATAAACTGATTTAGGAACTACATGATGTAGAATAAGAAAACCTGTATCCTATAGCATGGATATTGCCAGCTCTGTCTTCTCTAAGTATATTTCATAATAATAGCAGCTCCCATTTGTTCAGTGTCTGCTACATGTCTGACACTGTTTGGAGATTTTAGCTTATTTACTCTCTACAGCAAACTTGAGTGACAGGTATTAACACCCCAATTTTGCAAATCAGGGAACCAAGGCTAAAGAAAATTAAGAAACTAGCTCAATGTCAAATAGCAAATCAAAAAATAAAAAAAAAAAAACCCAGACTCTTATGTCTATAAAATCTAGGCTTTTCCTGTTAGACCACATTGACCATGGACAATCATCATATCTCTAGGCCTCAGAGCTGTTTTCCATGAAATGAGAATTTTTGAACCACATGGTAAGTATTATTATTCCTTCTCTTTTAACATGCACAATCATTACATATTTTGCTAATCTTATTAAACTCCAGGCATGAAGAAGCCCAATCTAATTCCAAGTCCATATAACTTGGAAATGCTGAATTCTAGGAGGATATTTGGCCTGGTTTTCATATTCAGCTTCTGATCTGTTATCAATCATGATTTTTTAGCTTATTTGAATCAATTACACAGGCGTTGATGCTCAACATTTGTTCTCCTCTGTGCTGGTCATATATGCAGTTCATTGCTAGATGCATCATCTGTCCTTACTTGCCATGGAGGTTGAGAAAATATACCCTAGGTATGAATATTTTAAGAAGAGCCCCCCTGTTTATTCTGCTAAGCTGCTTTTTCACTAAGATAGCCTGAAAAACCATATTGTTCTGTTTCTGCACAGCTCAGCTCACAATTCAGACATACATTATTTTACCCTATGCTCACTAGTACCAATTACTTTTATCTCTTTACTTTTAATTCCATGCAATCCAGGCCAGAAGCATTACCAGTTTCCAATTGTAACTGGGGAGTTGGCCTGAGAAGTGAGAAAAGGGAAACCCTTCACCTCTATGTTTTCATAAAATGGGAACATGGTGAGAGGAAGAATATACCCTGCCTTCTAAGTAGAAGCAAGAGGCTAAGCTTGGAGATAGAGATCACTCCACAAGCATTAGTGGAAAGAGGATATACTGAAACAAGCACATCAAATATACCAACCAAGGAACATTCCCTCCACCTTCTAGCAATCACCACACTCAGGTACTAATGGTATGGCTGGAATTGCTCTGTGCATATGAAAGACATAGGAGAAGAGAAAGAGTATGGAACTCCAAGCCTAGTGAGGTTCTGTATGATGGGTTTGGAGAGAGGGGGGAGCTGCTCCCAAATGTTTTTATTTGTAGGGAAAGGATGAAGTACTAACTGGTTCTTCAGGGCAGACACTCCCCTGGCACAAGCTGGAGACCCAGTGGGGACTTCAACCTCAAGGCTTTTTTTGGTCCAAAAAGTCTTTGATATTCTCTAACTTCAGGGTCTCCAAGGGTGATGAGAAATTGATGAGTAGTAATGTGATAACTTGGCTGTCACCTCCAAATCATTAATTTCACTCCCTGATTATCAACCACATGGTCTTAACACATTTAACAAATTAATGTGTCACTACTGGTCAGTAACTCATCACCCTTGGAGACCTAAAGTTAGGGAATATCAAGGGCATTTTGGACCAGAAAATCATTTGGCTAAAATGTAGTCTTTGAAGGCACTCTGCCTTCTACAGAAATTCACTCAATCTCTACCTCCCAGTCGACCTCTTTTTTAATCTCTTGAATTTAAAATTTATGCAGCATCACTCTTCACTGCATGACTGAAGATTCCACACTCTGAAATGTAATCATATGCAAAATGTTAGTAGGGCAAAAGATCAAGGACCTGTATAAGACAATTTGACACATGCAGAAGCCAAATCAGAAAGGCCAAGTCAGAAAATAAATTGCGACTAGCAAGGTCATACAGGAGCAGCTGGGCCACGCTTTGTAAATACATTAGCCGTGTGAGCAAAGTATAGTTTCCCTAATTATTGTGTTGGGAAAGGCAATAAAACAAGAGAAAACAGCAAAATTGTGGAGATATTAAACATCTCCCCCTTCATAAGATATATATTAAGTGCCGAGATAGTTTGACTTAATTTTTGACAAAAACAAAAAAGACTTCAATAACTAGAGGCCTAATTCTTACTGTACTTGAATTAAAAAGGAAAGTCCGACTGATGAGAAAATACTTTATCAACAGCCTACTGGGCATTTCTGAATGTCTCAAAATCACTACAAACCCAATCCATTCAAAACAAAATTCATCACATTTTCATAGAAAATTATCCCACTCCCAAAATATTTGCTTTCACTGTCAATGGCACTGTCATTCATTTTCCCAGATTGTCAAACCTTAAAACTTCTGAGTTATCTTTGATTCATTTCCCTCCCATACTTAATGTTTATTGTCACCAAATTCAAGGTTTTTTTGCTGTTTTTTCTTCAAAGCAGCTCTTGATTGATGTCTTTCTCTGCATCAGTTGCTTCATTTTAATGTTTCATCTCACAGTTTAACTCTTACACCATTCTGGTTGCCTCTCGGGATCCACTCATTTTATACACCCCATTTATTGTTGCATTTTCCAAAACCAAGAAAGTTCTCTGTTTTCTGTGTCATCCGCTCTTCACCCACCAGCATAGTTCTACACACGATGTGAACTCTTAGGTGATGTGATCTGCTACCTCATCCTCTCATCTCTAATCTAGTCACCAATCCTCTTAGAATTTCCAATTCTTGCCCCCATCAGAGGCACAGTATTTTTCTCAAGGACCCAAAAGAGACAAAAACACTGAATATAAACTCTGTTTAGACTCAGACTCTGGGGGCCTCAAGCGTCCAAGTTCTGATTCTCATTAGCCACATGGACACCTTTGAGTTTGGGGATTGAAAATAAAGGGAGAGAGCAACAGCACTGACACTTGAAGCACAATTTAGCTGGGGCCATTGTGCATTCTTTTATTACAAGATAAGTAACATTGGCTTAAATAGCCAAAAACCTGTGTTCTTGACAACTTCATACAATAAAGGTTTGTTTCTCTCTCATGCCACAGTCTGCGTTAGTCCATGGTGGAGTGTTGGACAGTAAGAAGCGGCGAGCAGTGGATAGCAGGAGAACTCAGGCACCCAGACACCTTGAACCTCGAAGTGCTGCTACTTTCAATGTGACTTTCAAGGCTGCCGAAAAACAAATGAGGGTCATGCCCAGGAGCTTTACATGGGCCAGGCCTGGAAGTGGCCTATATGACTTTCACCCACATTCTATCAGACAGATAGTCAAATGGCCCCAAACTAACTTCCAGGCATCTGGAAAATATTGTTCAGCTATGAGTCCATGAAGGAGAAGAAAAACACAGATAGTTTTTAAGAACCAGCATTTTCAGCTCATCATCCAAGTTTCAACTCCTTTCTGGCTACCTAGGAACTGTGAAAGGAAAATAAAAATCCCAGGACCTCCAACTCACTATGCCAAAGGGAAGGGTTAAGCTTGGAAGCTGAATCATGCAAAAAACTTGCCTTTTCTTTGTTCCTAAATAAAATAGCTACAGATAGAAAGCCACAGATCTCCACAGGTAGCCTCCCTCACCCTGACAATGTAAATTAACAGCTTATCTTCACGGTACAGGAAAAGAGGAGACTAGAAATCATCCCCTCTCCCTGCCCATCCTGTAAAATGCAGATTTACTGAGCACCAGATGAATACATAATTGACTGTTCCCTTTTCCCCTCCTTTTCATGCCACACGTCAATTTGGTGAGCTCTAATCAAAGCCTCACAGGAATGTAACCGTACCCACTGTATTAGTTTGTTCTCACACTGCTATAAAGAAATACCTGAGACAGGGTAATTTATAAAGGAAAGAGGTTTAGTCAACTCACAGTTCTGCATTGCTGGGGAGGCCTCAGGAAACTTACAATGATGGCAGGAGGGGAAGCAAGCAGGTCTTACATGGCAGCAGGCTACAGAGAGTGTGCAAGATAGGAAAAAGTACCATCTACCATCAGATCTCATGAGAATTCACACACTGCCATGAGAACAGCATGAGAAAAACTGCCCCCATAAATCCAGTCATCTCCCACCAGGTCTCTCCCTCAACACCTGGGGATTACAACTCAAGATGAGATTTGGGTGGGGACACAGAGCCTAACCATATCATCCACCCTCTTTTGTCTTTCCCCTTTTTCCTCTTGTCTGCTTTATTCCCTTTAAATGTTGAAGCCCTCCAAATCCTCTTTGGAAAAACTTGTGGGCCGAAGATCCTACTGTGGCTCATGTCTCTTTTTCTTGGGCACATCCTCAACCTTTGCAAAATAAGCCTCTAAATTGATTGGAGACTTGCCTGAGTCATTTTCTCTGGTTTTACAAACTTATTCTTAGATTTGCCCTCCAATCCATATGTATTTAGCCCCAGTTTAAGTCACTAATTCCCACTGGCAAACCAAACCCTTGAGTGATTTTTACTCATTTTTTTAAATCCCATGTGTTCCAGTGTTTCCTCTTCTGGACTTTGCCTCTTCGGTTTGGTTTTGACTAGTTTAGCTCCGATATACCTCTACACCATGACTGTTAGGTTCTACCCTCTTCTCATCCCGCCTCACATTACAGGACAGTAGACCCTAGACACTGGTGACTGATTCCTGCGTTTCAAAGGAATAACAATTATCTTAATTATTTCAACACTCATACTCTAATTATCCACATATAGAGTTTAATAGAACAAGCTCTGAAATCAGAGAGACCTGGGTTCAAACTCTACAGGGCCCCGTTATCTGATTTGCAACCTAACTGTGGTATCAACCTCCCTATGCCTCAATTTCCTTACCTGTAAAATGCAAATAATAACATCTACTTTCAGAGCTGTGAGGGCAGAATAAAAGCTTTTTTAAAAGCTTAACACAAAAGCGTCCCCTTCACAGCAATTGAATGAAGAGGTCATGTGGCTTTGTTAAATTCGTGACAAACTGTTAATAATACCAAGGAAAGGCTCCACAATGTTAGCGTTTTAGGCAACAGCAATGGGCTGATGGAGAAGGTGTTTGGAAATCAGGTAATGACCTAGGAAGGCTCTGCTGCAATATCTGAAACCAAAGTTAACCTCCTCCTCTTTATAATAGGCTAGTACAATGGGATGTTTCTGACTCTGCATCTTTGCAGACGTTCCATGAATAATAAAGTGGCAGGTACCTCCATGTCCTGAAGCAGAGTGTTAGATCGCACACGAAGGCCAAAGGATGGGTGAAGGGATTTTCAAACCAATCAGACCAGCATTACTCCACCAGTCACCGCCAGGCTACGTGCAAACAAACAAACGATTCATTAATAGAGGGGAGAAGAGACCAGAAAAGTGGGCTCTTTTGGAGAGAGACGTGTGAGGGCTACGTGCACAATTCTTCCTCCAGAGTAAAAAAGGGGGTTGCTTCCCCTCAATTTCCAGTCATAGAAGCACTCCACCTGGAGAGCCTGGCATGTCCTCTGGGGTGTGAAGGCCATTGAGGTTTCAATCCGACCCCCTTTCACAGTCTGAATGCTAAGCAACTGATGGGCCTGCAAAGGTGAACAAAGAACATGTGACAGCAGGCAGGGTACACATTTCCCAAAGCTACCAGCAAGAAAAGGCATCATTATCAGAATTTTGCTTGGCAGTTCCATGCAGGAGAGACAGTCAGAAAACCCTCAAAAATTCTCATGAAAGAAAGAACCAGAAAATACATCACAGTCTTGCATCCAGAGGGCAAGGATTTCAGGTTAAGTTCATACCCACCCAGAAGTCTACAGCCTAATCCCCTGTCCTGCATTACTCAGCACTGGAGGGACAAAGCCAGCCTCCAGTAAAAGGTAAGCAGGAGAGGAAAGGTCAAGAAGAGAAGCCGGCAACGCCCTCCTTCCTCAGCACAGGCTTCCATGCTCAAAACAGGACCAGCCTGGGGTGAAGGGAAGCTTTATCCTGCTTAAAAGTTTAAAGATTTAATGTTAGTCTCATGAATGAGACGGCTCTCATGGCTGAAGAATATTAGAAATGCTACGGGACTTGCCTAAAGTTTTGTCTCGTGATGGGAAGATCTTGCCCTGGACAGTATGTTCTAAGGGGCAGCAGAAGAAAGAGTCAGTTGCTTCCTGCTCAGTCTAAATAGGGTCCAGCTCATCCCATAAACCAGCATTGCCAGTTGACTTAGCCCGCTCTCCCGACCTCTTGATTTGATCATGGCTCTTATCCTCAGACCAAGGAGTATGTCAATTACACATTCAGCTGTAATTCAAAAATGTCTTTAGATACCATATTCATTCAACAAATATTTACTGAATAGCAACTATGTGCCAAGTACTATTATGTTGCATATTTAAAAAAAAATCTGCTTTCATGAAACAAATAAATATATAGCACAATATTAGGTACCACAGGTGCTGTGATGGCTTTGTAACACGTCAGTTTGGCTGGGCTAAACTCCATTTTCTAGAATTCCATTTCTTGTGTGTTCCTGGTTATTTTTTTTTTCTGTCAGCGGTAAAAAATGAGAATTAATAAATGAACATTTTCAGGGATAAAAGGAATATGAGAGAAAAGTTTGGTTAGCATTACTTATTTACATGTTTTTTGTTTGGTCACAATAGCTATTTGTAATATAAAGTAGTAATATATATCCATGAAAATATAATACCAATATGTACCATCAAAACATATAAGCAGTATAGATGTGTAAAAAGGAAACAGAAAAGCTGGGCCAGGTGCAGTGGCTCATGCCTGTAATTCCCAACACTTTGGGAGGCCAAGGTGGGCAGATCACTTGAGCTCAGGAGTTCGAGACCAGCCTGACCAACATGGCACACCCCTGTCTCTACAAAAAATACGAAAAAAATTGGCTGGGCGTGGTGGCATGCCCACAGCTACTCAGGAGGCTGAAGTTGGGGGAATCTCTTGAGCTTGAGAGTTCGAGGCTGCAGTGAGCCGTGATTGTGCACTCCAGCCTGGGTGACAGAGTGAGACTCAAAACAACGACAAAAAAGACACAAAGTAAAAAGAGGTTGGGATGTTGGCTCATGCCTGGTCACTTTCTTCATTGTTTATAATTAATCAAACATTTATGGATGTGCGTGTGCACTCATGAACACACACACACACACACACAGACTCTTCTACAACTTGCATTTTAAATGTAACAATAATACAGCTCTAACTCTATCTCTATGTTCACAGAAACAGTAGTCACAGACTGCAAGAATTCTATAGGCTTTCTGGAACTTTTCTAACTTTCTTACTCTGGTTAACTGTGTTAGTCCCTTGGCTGTTCCCTACAGAGATCTTCATAAAACCCTTAAAAAGAGGGTGGGGTCCTTTTCCAGCGATGAGAAAACCTATAGGGGAAGTGATTCCTCAGGCCTGTGCCCTTTCTTTTGTTTTTGTTTGTTTGTTTTTTGTTTTTGTTTTTTGTTTATAGAAGAAGAAAGAAAGAGAAAGAATAAAAAGAAAAGAAAAGAAAAAAGAAAGAATGAAGGAGAGGAAGAAAGAGGAAGAGGAAGAGGGAGAGAGAACAGGGGTGTTGCTTTATTGCCCAGGCTAGAATGCAGTCTAAAAATGGGTATGCCTATAATTGTGTTTAATAATAGAGACATGCAAAAAAAAAGAGGGAAGAAAATAACTAACAAACGGCCAACCGATATTTCATTTAAACCTATAAATAGGTATGATGTGGTACTGATAAGAATGTATATTTTCTGTATTCAAAGTGGAGAGTTCTATAAATGTTAATTAAGTCTACTTGTTCCAGATCTGAGTTCAAGTCCTGGATATCGTTGTTAGCTTTCTGTCTCATTGATCTGTCTAATATTGATGTTGAAGTCTCCCACTATTATTGTGTGGGAGTCTAAGTCTCTTTATAAGTCTTACATATCTGGGTATTCCTGTATTGTGTGCGTATATATTTAGGATCTTTAGTTCTTCTTATTACATTGATGCTTTTATCATTATGTAATATCCTTCTTTGCTTCTTTTGATCTTTGTTGCTTTAAAGTCTATTTTATCAGCAAAAATTGCAACTCCTGCTTTCTGTTTATTTATTTTTGCTCTCCATTTTATCCTTGCATGTGAGATGGGTCTGGATGTAGCATACCAGTGGGTCTTGACTTTTTTTGCCTGTCTGTGTCTTTGGATTGGGAGATTTAGTCGATTTAAATTTAGAATTAATAATAATATATGTGAGTTTGATACTGCCATTTAATGTTAGCTGGCTGTTTTGCCCATTAGTTGATGTAAGTTCTTAATTATGTTGATGTTCTTTATTTTTTGGTATTTTTTAGAAAGGCTGATACTGGTTGTTCCTTTCTATTTGTAGTGGTTCCTTCAGAAGCTCTCATAAAGCAGGCCTGGTGGTGATGAAATCTCTGAGTGATTGCTTGTTCACAAAAGATTTTATTTCTCCTTCGCTTATGAAGCTTAGTTTGGCTGGATGTAAAATTCTGGGTTGAAAGTTCTTTTCTTTAAGGATATTGAATATTGGCCCCCACTCTCTTCTGGCTCATAGGGTTTCTTCTGGGTGTGTTTCCGGTTAGGCCACAAGGAAGATTCTTGAGAGACACAAAGGACAGAGGGAGGCAGCAGCCTGTCGTGGCTCACACACGTTGTTCCTGGTCTGACCTCACTGTCATAAAGCAGCAGCCGGGACTACCTTCCCCAATCCTCCTTCAGCTTCTTCAGCATCTGGGCCAGGTTGACTCCTTGGCAAGGTGTGTGTATTTAGCTCATTGAGGAAGGGCCCCAGCTTCTGCAGGAGGTCCTCTTTGCAAAGCCAAAGCAAAAACAACAACAACACAGGTTTCAGTCTGTCTTCATGAGTTTCAGCTCATGTGTATGGGTTCCAGTGAGTCCCTGATCACTTTACCATATACCCATTATTACACCCATTTTTCTCTCCTGACTGCTGTCCTGTGGACATCAAGCGCCAAAAACAGCTAGAGAGAGAAAGAGAAAAACAGTATAGATCAACAGACAGACAGACATATAGACAGACAGGCAGACCAAGTTTTTCTGCTTAAACTCTGACCAATACAGGTACCATGGAAAAGCAGTCTGGTGGAGGTGATAGGGAAGTTGTTTTAAAGAGCCAGGTAACCCTAAGAAGATAACATTTGAGTAGGGAGAGACCTGAATGAGGTAGAAAATGGGACATGAGAGTATCCGAAGGAAAAGGATCTGGCAGAGAGAGGAATGAGAACAAAGGCCCTGGGTCAGGAATAAGAGTGGGCGTGTTGGAGAAACAAAAAATTCTACATGACTAGATCAGAGAGGGAAACATGGAGGCTACTGGGTTGAGAGCTGACTGGGGAGAATCAAAAGGAAACAGAAAGTCTTGGCGGAGGCTTAGACTATAAGGCAGTGGTAGAAGTGTGCAGACTCCATACAGTCACGATCGCCATAACAACATTTCGTTCAATGAGAGACCACACAGACAGTAGTGGTCTCATGATATTATTACAAAGCTGAAATACAACGATGTAAAGTACGTAATACTTGATAATAATGATAAACGGCTGTTACTGGTTTACGTATTTACTATACCATACTTTTTATCATCATTATACAGTATATTCCCTCTACTTAATTAAAAAAAAAAAGGTTAATTAACTGTAAAACAGTCTCAGCTAGGTCTTTCAGGAGGCATTCCAGAAGGTATTATTTTTATAGGAGATGACAGCTTCTTCATGTGTGTTATTGCCCCTGAAGACCTTCTGGTGGAATAAGATGTAGAAGTGGAAGGCAGTGATATTGATGATCCTGATTTTGACCTTATGTAGGCCTAGCCTAGCATGTGTGTTTGTATATTCGTTTTTTAAAAAAAAGTTTAAAAAGTAAAAAAAATAAAATTTTAAAAATAGAAAACAGCTTATAGCGTAAGGACATAGGCTGGGCGCAGTGGCTCACGCCTGTAATCTCATCACTTTCAGAGGCTAAGGAGGGTGGCTGGCTTGAGCTCAGGAGTTCAAGACCAGCCTGGGCAACACAGTGAAACCATATCTCTACAAAAAAAGAAATACCAAAATTAGTTGGTCGTGGTGGTATGCCCCTGTAGTCCAAGCTACTTGGGAGCCTGAAGTGGCAGGATTACTTGAGCTTGGGAAGTTGAAGCAGTGAGCAGAGATTGTGCTACTGCATTCCAGCCTGGGCAATGGGAGTAAAACCTTACCTCAGGAAAAAAAAAAAAATGAATAAGGACATAAAGAAAATATTTTGTAAAACTAATGTATTTGTGTTTTAAACAAATTTTATTACAAAAGAGTCAATAAATTTAAATTTTTAACTTTATAAAGTAAAAAAGGTACAGTAAGCTAAGATTAATGTATTATTAAAGAAAGAAAAATATTTTAAATAAATTTACCATATCCTAATTGTACAATGTTTAGAAAGTCTACAGTAATGCAGTGTCCTAGGCCTTTACCTTCCCTGGCCACTCATTCACTGACTCACCCAGAGCAACTTCCAGCCCTGCAAGTTCCAGTCATGGAAAGTGTCCATATCATTTTGTATCTTTTATACCATATTTTTACTGTACCTTTCTTATGTTTAGATACACAGATCCTTACCATTGTGTTGCAGTTGCCCATGGTATTCAGTACAGTAACATGCTGCATAGGTTTGTGATCTAAGAGCAACAGGCTGTACCAGAGAGCCTAGGTATGTAGCAAACGATGCCATCTAGCATTGTGTAAGTCCTCTCTGTGATGGGCACACAGCAACAGATATGGCTAACCATGAATTTCTCAGAAAATATCCCCTTCATTAAGCAATTCATGACTGTACATATTTTGAAAGTAGAGATGACAGGAATTATTGATGGAATGGATATTGTTTTGAGGGAGAAAAGAAAAATCAAGTAAAAACCTACAAGAATCCCTCTCCTCAAGGAAACAGTCTGTTGTTTGGCATTTCTAGAGTAAAACTTAAACCAAGCCCTACAAAGCAAGGCGTGTGGCTCTGTTTTAGAGCACTGGTGAGGACTAGTTCTATACATGCTCCTACTCACACATTCCAGCAAACTCCCTTAATCATTAGAATAACCGTGTCTTCCATCCTCCTCACTCAGCCATGAGCTCCAGAAGGGCGGGGATTATTCTTATTCATCATTTCTTGCCCCTCTCCACTTAGTGCAGTAATTTGTGGAGAATAGGGTTTAATAAATTTTTGTGTGTTGATTTTGCTTGAAAAAAATTTGAAACATACGAACTGTTATAAACTTCCCTAATTCCTTCAAATCACATTACAAAGTGGCTGATGGCTTTCTTTCTTAGAACACTAATATATGCATTTGTTTATATATGCAGATTTTTTATCTTTGGCAAATTTCAAGGACTTGAGGATACACCATGAATTAAAGATTATAAAGGAGATCCTCTTATTCTTGTCATTTACTTCACAAAAGAATTAGAATTTATTTTCACACAGCATATTCATATATTAGACAGATTTTAGGTAACTAAATTCTAAGAGAGACAACCAAAGCCAATTCAATATCTTACATATGGTGGATACTAATTAATACAGTTCATTAAAGCAATTTGAAATCTCCCTTTCCTGATTCCATTAGCATTGGCTTTTTCAACTAATAAAGAACTTTTCTTAAGTCTTATGAATTGTTATGAAAATCACAAATTGCAGAGGCATTTATGGAGGAGAAATAATTTATTCATTAATTACTAAAATTCACTGACCATAAATTTGTCACCGAAATAAAACCGTGGCACTTATGCCCAGATGCACTCATAAATAACTAAATAATTAAACTCACAGCCAAAGAACAAAAGCCGCTCAATGGGCACAATGAAATCCAAATTAGTATCTCACAGGACTAAAATAGAAAATGTAATAAAAATTATGCTAATCTGCATGCGACCCTGTCAAAGCTTTTATGCTAGCAGTTTCCAGAAATTCCACTTTGTTTTCCAAAACTGAGTTTCTGTTCAGTGTCTCTTAATGGTGGCAAAGTATTTGAAACACACCAAGGCATATGTTGTCCCTGTCAACACTGTATTGGTTGTGACAATGAGGATGTGATCTTCCAGCTCTCTGAGGACATCCTCCCCTAACTTCTCATTTTATCAGCATGGGCCCAAGCCTCCTCCACTGGATACAAAGCAGGGGAAAGACAGATGGAGAGATGAAAACCAGCATTAGTGAATACCTACGATTCACTAATATTAATAACTGCAGTAAATACCTGGATTAAATATATTCACTTATTTAACCCCAATGATATATTTTTCTCCATTTTCAAACAAAAATATTGATAGTAAAGGTTTAATCAGATTGCACAAAGTCACCCAGAACCAGAGGTTTTATATCTAGTTTTTGTTAACTCCAAAGTCCATATTTTTGTTTGGCCTAAAGATAAGGCCTCAAGTCTCACACTTACTCTGGGCATCCTGCTCAGAAATCCCCAGAAATCTATATCTTTGTATTGAGTCCACCCTGGATAGACCACCCTGCTCAGAGGGTAGTGACTCCCTTTTTTTCATGAAGCTGTTTTACTCAGCAACTTCGTCTTCTCTTTGGAAAGCAAATCAGTGAATATGTTGAATGTAACCTGGAGACCCCTGACATATCAGAAGCATGTAATCAGGGATCATCCACATTTGCTATGTTCTTTAATGTTGTATGAAAATATGGGGAAACTGGCAAGCCAAACTCACTGGAGGAGCCCTTGAATAATGAGTCAGTTATCAGAAGAGTGAGGAAATGCAAAATAATTAGTTACCATTTCTGGCTTTTTCCTGCTCCTACTAGTTTTTTATAAAAATAACCAGGTGGAGATGATCCAAGATGGCCGAATAGGAACAGCTCTGGAGTGCAGTTCCCAGTGAGAACTCAGAGGCTGAGTGATCACTGCATTTCCAAATGAGTTTTTACTGCCTACAGACCAGGAGATTCCCTGGCAGAAAAGCACCACAAGTCTCCAGTCAGCTGGTGCAGCGGGTCTCCACACAAAAACTCACACAAATCTGAGCAGTCATTTCAACTGGCACCTGGAATGCCTGGGAGACAGTTACCCATTCAACTGAAAAAAAGGGCTGAAACAGGGAGCCAGCTGATCTGGCTTAGTGGGTACCACTCCCACAAAGACCAGCAATCTGAGATGCTGTGGATTGAGAGTTTCCCAGCAAGCACAGCTGGACCCGGGATGGTCCAGCTCTGTTGGGGGAAGGGAATCCAGCATTACCAAGGCAGTCCTCCACTACCGAGGCAGTTCACCATTACTGAGGCAGTCCAATATTACTGAGGCAGTCCACCATTACCGAGGCAGTCCACCATTACAGAGATAATCTGCCATTACCGAGGCAGACCTCCATTACCAAGGGATTTCTAACTATACTTCTATAAACAAAACTGCCAGGAAGCTCACACAGCAGCTGGGCAGAGCCCACAGCAGTTCAGCAATGCCTGTGCTGGCAGACTGTGACTAGGCTACCTCCTCGCTGGGCAGGGCATCTCTGAAAAAAGGCAGCAGCATGTCAGGAACTTATAACTAAAGCCACACCTTCCCAGGACAGAGTATCTGGGAATTAAAAGCAGTTATGAGTTCTGCTGCAGCAGACTTAAATGTACCTGTTCAGCAGCTCTGAACGGAACAATGGAGCTCACAGCTCAGCACTTGAGCTCCTATAAGGGAAAGATTGTCCCCTCAAGCAGCTCCCCGACCCCCGTATATCCAAAGAGACATCTCATAAAGGAGAGCTCAGGCTAACATATGGCTGGGAAGAAACCAGTGCAAAAAGAAAGATGGAAAGAAACCAGCACAAAAAGGATGAAATCACCAAAAACCAGAACACCTCTCCTCCTCCAAGGGACACAAGTCCTCACCAGAAAGGGAACAAGGCTGGATGGAGAATGAGTGTGATGAATTGACAGAAACAGGCTTCAGAAAGCGGGTAATAACAAACTTCTCTGAGCTTAAAAGAACATGTTCTAACCCAGTGCAAAGAAACTAAGAACTTTGAAAAAAGGTTCAATGAAATGCTAACAAGAATAAACAGCTTAGAGAAGAATATAAATAAAAAATTGATGGAGCTGAAAAACACAACACGAGAACTTTGAAAAGCATACAAAAGTTTCAATAGCCAAATTGACTAAGCAGAAGAAGGGATATCAGAGATTGAAGATCAACTCAATGAAATAAAATAAGAAGGCAAGATTAGAGAAAAAAGAGTGAAAGTAAAGGAACAAAGCCTCCAAGAAATATGGGATTATGTGAAAAGACCTAATGTACATTTGATAAGTGTACCTGAATGTGACAGAGAGAATAAAGTCAAGCTGGAAAATACCCTTCAGGATATTATTCAGGAGAACTTCCCCAACCTAACAAGGCAGGCCAATATTCAAGTCCAGGAAATACAGAGAACACCACAAAGATATTCCTCAAGAAGAGCAACCCCAAGGCACAGAATCATCATATTCACCAGGGTTGAAATGAAGGAAAAAATCCTAAGGGCAGCCAGAGAGAAAGGTCAGGTTACCCACAAAGGGTAGCCCATGAGACTCACAGCAGATCTCTCAGCAGAAACTCTACAAGCCAGAAGAGAGCAGGGGCCAATATTCAACATCCTTAAAGAAAAGAACCTTCAACCTAGAATTTTGTATCCAGCCAAACTAAGCTTCATAAGCAAAGGAGAAATAAAATCCTTTATGAACAAGCATTGCTAAGAGATTTCATCACCACCAGGCCTGCCTTACAAGAGCTCCTAAAAGATGCACTAAACATAGAAAGGAACAACCAGTACCAGCCACTCCAAAAACATACCAAATGGTAAAGAGCATTGACACAATGAAAAAACTGCATCAACTAGTGGGAAAAACAACCAGCTAGCATCAAAAATGGCAGGATCAAATTTACACATAACAATCTTAACCTTAATTGTAAATGGGCGAAATGCCCCAATCAAAAGACATAGGCTGGCAAATTGGATAAAAAGTCAAAACTCATCCCTGTGCTGTATTGAAACCCATCTCATGTGCAGGGATACACATAGGCTTAAAATAAAGTGATGGAGGAAGATTTACCAAGCAAATGGAGAGCAAAATGAAAGCAGGAGTTGCAATCTTGAAAACAGACCTTAAATCAACAAAGATCAAAAGAGACAAAGAAGGGCATTACATAATAGTAAAAGGATCAATGCAACAAGAAGAGCTAATAATCCTAAATATATATGCACCCAATACAGGAGCCCCCAGATACATAAAGCAAGTTCTTAACAACCTAAGAGAGACTTAGACTCCCACACAATAATAGTGGGAGACTGTACTACTGCACTGTCAATTTTAGACAGATCAATGAGACAGAAAATTAACAAGCATATCCAGGACTTGAACTCAGATCTGGGCCAAGCAAACATAATAGACATTTACAGAACTCTCCACCCCAAATCCACAGAATATACATTCTTCTCAGCACCACATCACACCTACTCTAAAACTGACCACATAATTGGAAGTAAATCATTCCTCAGCAAATGCAAAAGAATGGAAATCATAACAAACAGTCTCTCAGACCACAGTGCAATCAAATTAGAACTCAGGATTAAGAAACTAACTCAGAACTGCACTTCATGAAAACTGAACAACTGGCTCTTGAATGTTGGTGGATACGCAATGAAATAAAGGCAGAAATAAAGATGTTCCTCAAAACCAACAACAATGAAGACACAACATACCAAATCTCTGGGACACATTTAAAGCGGTGTCTAGAGGAAAATTTATAGCAATAAATGCCCACATGAGAAGCAAGGAAAGATCTAAAATCAACACCCTATCGTCAAAACTGAAAGAGCTAGAGGAGCAAGATCAAAAACACTCAAAAGCTAGCAGAATACAAGAAATAACTAAGATCAGAGCAAAATTGAAGGAGAAAGAGACACAAAAAAATGCTTCAAAAAATCAATAAATCCAGGAGCTGGTTTTTTGAAAAGATCAACAAAATACACAGACCGCTAGCCAGATTAATAAAAAAGAAAACAGAGAAGAATCAAACAGAGGCAATAAAATACAATAAAGTGGATATCACCACCGATTCCAAGAAATACAAACCATCATCAGAGATTATTATGAACAACTCTATGCATATAAACCAATAAACCTGGAAGAAATTGATAAATTTGTGGACACTTGTACCCTCCCAAGCCTAAACTAGGAAGAAGTTGAAACCCTGAATAGACCAATAGCAAGGGTTGTAGTTGAAGCCGCAATTAATAGCCTACAAACCAAAAAGAGTCCGGGTCCAGATGGGTTCACAGCTGAATTCTACCAGACATACAAAGAGGAGCTCGTACCACTTCTTCTGAAACTATTCCAAACAATCCAAAAAGAGGGAATCCTTCCAAAATCATTTTATGAGACCAACATCATCCTGATACCAAAACCTGGCAGAGACTCTACATAAAAGAAAATTTCAGGCCAATATCCATGATGCACATCAGTGTAAAAATCTTCAATAAAATACTGGCAAACTGAGTGCAACAGCACATCAAAAAGCTTATCCATCACGATCAAGTAGGCTTCATCCTGGGGATGCAAGGCTGGTTCAATATACACAAGTCTAAATGTAATCCAGCACATAAGCAGAACCGAAGACAAATACCACGATTACCTCAACAGATGCAGGGAAGGCCTTCAACAAAATTCAACAGCACTTTATTCTAAAAACTCTCAGTAAACTAGGTATCTACAGAACGTAGCTCAAAATAGTAAAAGCGATTTATGACAACCCACAGCCAATATCATGCTGAATGGGCAAAACTGGAAGCATTCCCTTTGAAATCTGGCACTAGACAAGGATGCCCTCTCTCACCACTCCTATTCAATATAGTATTGGAAATTCTAGCCACAGCAATCAGGCAAAAAAAAAGAAATAAAGGGTATTCAATTAGGAAAGGATGAAGCCAAATTGTCTCTATTTGCAGATGACATGATTGTATATTTAGAAGACCCCATCATCTCAGCCCAAAATCTCCAGAAACTGATAAGCAACTTCAGGAAAGTCTCAGGATACAAAATCAATGTGCAGAAATCACAAACATTCCTATACACCAATAACAGACTTAAAGAGAGCCAAATCAAGAATGAACTGTCATTCACAATTGCCACAAAGAGAACAAAATACCTAGGAATACAACTAACAAAGGATGTAAAGAACCTATTCAAGGAGAACTACAAACCACTGCTAAAGGAAACAAGAGAGGACACAAACACATGGAAAAACATTCCATGCTCATGGTTAGGAAGAATCAATATCATAAAAATGGCCATACTGCCCACAGTAATTTATAGATTCACTGCTATTCCCATCAAATTACCTCTGACCCTCTTCACAGAACTGGAAAAAAACACCTTAAAATTCATATGGAACCAAAAGAGAGCCCACATAGCCAAGACAATTCTAAGCAAAAAGAACAAAGCTGGAAGTATCATGCTACCTGACTTCAAACTATACCATAAGGCTACAGTAATCAAAACAGCATGGTACTGGTACCAAAACAGAGATATAGACCAATGGAACAGAATAGAGGCCTCGGAGGCAATGCCACACATCTATGACCATCTGATTTTTGACAAACCTGACAAAACCAGCAATGGGGAAAGGATTCCCTGTTTAATAAATGATGTTGGTAAAACTGGCTAGCCATGTGCAGAAATCAGAAACTGGACCCCGTCCTGACACCTTACACTAAAATTAACTCCAGATGGATTAAAGACTTAAACATAAGACCTAACATCATAAAAACTCAAGAAGAAAACCTAGGCAAAACCATGCAGAACATAGGCATAGGCAAGGACTTTGTGACTAAAACACCAAAAGCATTGGCAACAAAAGCCAAAATAGACAAATGGAATCTAATTAAACTCCAGAACTTCTGCACAGCAAAAGAAACAATCATTAGAGTGAACTGGCAACCAACAGAATGGGAAAAAATTTTTGCAATCTACCCATCTGACAAAAGGCTAATATCCAGAATCTAAAAAGAACTAAAACAGATTTACAAGAAAAAAGCAAGCAAACCCATTCAAAAGTGGGCAAAGGATATGAACAGACACTTTTCAAAAGAAGACATTTATGAGGCCAACAAATGTATGAAAAAATGCTCATCATCACTAGTCATTAGAGAAATGCAAATCAAAACCACATTGAGATACCATCTCACACCAGTTAGAATGGCGATCATTAAAAAATCTGGAGACAACAGATGCTGGAGAGGATGTGGAGAAATAGGAAGACTTTTACACGTTGGTGGGAGTGTAAATTAGTTCAACCACTGTGGAAGACAGTGTGGCGATTCCTCAAGGACCTAGAAATGGAAATTCCATTTGATCCAGCAATCCCATTACTGGGTATATATCCAAAGGATTATAAATGGTTCTATTATAAAGACACATGCACATGTATGTTAATTGTGACACTGTTTACAATAGCAAAGACCTGGGACCAACCCAAATGCCCATCAATGATAGACTGAACAAGGAAAATGTGGCACATATATACCATGGAATACTATGCAGCCATAAAAAAGGATGAGTTCGTATCCTTTCTAGGGACATGGATGAATCTGGAAACCATCATTCTCAGCAAACCCAAGAACAGAAAATCAAACACCACATGTTCTCACTCACAGGCAGGTGTTCAACAACGAGAACACATGGACACAGGGAAGGGAGCATCACATACTGGGGTCTGTTGGGGCGGACTAGGGGAAGGACAGCAGAAGGTAGAGAGTTGAGGAGGGTTAACACGGGGAGAAATGCCAGATATAGGTGACAGGGATGGAGGCAGCAAAACACATTGCCATGTATGTACCTATGCAACAATCCTGCATGTTCTGCACATGTACCCTAGAACCTAAAGTGCAATATATATATACACACACACACGTATATATATATACACACATATATATATATACACACACATATATATATACACACACACACACATACATATATATAAAATAACCAGGCTTGGGTCCACAGAATTTCAGCTTCTTATCTTTGCCCTCCTACTTAATCAAGTCACCTTGGTCAAGACCTTGACCTTGTAGAGCCTCTACCTTATCCGCAAAATTGTGTGAATTAAGTTAACTTCACATGGCAGTTAGACACTTGAACAAGTGTATGTGCACCCAAAGAGTCCAATGGGATTAATGTTGCCCCTCATGTATATTTTTCCTTGACAAGCAGAGCAGTTTTTTTTTTAAATATGAATTTGAGCTTATGAGGGTAATGAATGTCCCAGTTGGGCACAGTCCCCACCACTCCCTATTGTCATATAGCAGGCAGTTCCACACAGTGGCATTATCTGCCTGGGCCCTGAGGCATTCAAGTTTGCACCTTATATGTTTAAATGTCTTCTGCAATCTTATGGCTATTGTAAATATTGTATATTTCTTTCAGGACAGAATCATATCTTAATATCTTCAGGCCACACACATATACAACAGAATGTCATGCAGACGGTGAGCTCTAAATGAAAGTTTCTAATATGGACAGTGTCTTTATAGAATTTGTCGCACTCTATATAGGGAAATCATTCTCACAAACCTGATCAGACTGCAAAACACTGGTTTCCAGGGCCCAAGACACTAACTAGTCCTCCTTTGGCTTGCCAGAGAACACTCAGATTCTTTTAAAGAAATAATCTTCATGCCTGACTTGTTGTGAAAACCTCCATTTGTATTCCACAGCAATGGTCCAGGTCATGAACGTTTTACAGGGAAATCAAATAAGTAAATCAATAGTACAGAAACTGTTTACCCTAGGGCCCATCTGCTACCCTGTGGTTCATTATAGTACTTAATATTGCCATGATTAGAGTCCCTCTCTGGTGAGTTAAATAAAGAAATGGTATTTTGAATGTATGAAAAGTTATTATATATTCATCTAAGTAACTTCCAAAGTATTTTTACACACCACTGAGTAGTAGCATGGCACTGGAGGAGGTTCAGCTGGAATCTAAAACATGATTTACAGGTCATGCTAGCCACAGGAGAGGGTAAACAACAAGCAGAGTTATGTCAGACCTGTGATTCCAAACTTTCTCCTGCAGGCTGGGTGCCTTTATTTCTATCTGCTTGTGAAAGAATAAAATATGTGCAAGAAAATTGCATGTTCCAGACCTCTTGTCATTGATTTACATAAATGGAAAAACCCGCAAGTTTACATTGGCTCTACTTCCTTCTTCATAACTTGACAAGTTTTCTCCAGTGGTTTAAATAATTCTTTTCAGCCAAAGCTTTCTGATTGTTCCTTCGTATTAACTTTATTCCTCTTAGTATCCTATCATAGTATAATAAGAACATTGGAGTCTGAATTTTGCAAATAAAAAGGGAGACAAAATGATTAGCCCCAAATCCTAATTCAGCACTAGCAACTGGTTGCCCTTCTCCGGCCCTCTTCCACATCATACCGTTCAAGACACACGTGGTCAGGGATCCAGGTCAGCAAGATGGGCTCCATCAGACGTTAAGTGGTGCTCAGTGCAGACCTGTCGGAGAGAATACATTTCAGCCTGGAGGCCTTTGACGACACATCTCTGAGAGAGGTTAACAAATCATTCATTATTCTTGTCTTTACTCTCTAGCGATCCCAAATATGTGGGCCATGAGTCCCCTGGAGATTTGGAGAATTGATATAAGAAGGGATAAATAATCCATATTTTCAGAGCATATAAACTCAAACAATGTCTGTAGATTGCATAAATGTCTTATACATATAGCTGCTACTGTTTTAAATTTTATATGATTCATATGCACTGCTCTGATTTATGAAATAGCAATATTGAAGTGCTTTTAAATTCACTATGGTCTTCTAATTATGGATTGCCACAATCATTACATGATAAAAGCACAAATACTATTATGTAGGGGTTATTGAAAAATAGATGAAGTTTTGTGCCTTCAGAAAGTTGAGACCCACTAGTCTAAATGAGATGATTAAGTTTATGTTACAAAATAAAATTGGATACAAGGAATCCAGTTTCTTTTTAGGTAATGAACATCTTGAAGCACACTTTTCAACATTTTCATGCTTTCAAAATTTTATTATTTCCATTTATACCTTTCCGTGTCTACCTTTTTAAAGTTTTGTTTCCCAATAAATGCCTATTAAATAATTTCTTACTTAGACTTTTCATAGTAAAAATATGCTTTTTATCAGGAATTTTGATTTTTTTCAATTATTATATCCTTTCCATTCCAGTACTTAAAAACACCTAATGGGTGTCTTTTATGTTTTTTTACTTTGAGTTTATTTTTAAAGCAATTGCAGAATCTCCAACACTGGTTCCTCTGCATCAGAGTCTCTGATGCACACAATGGATATCTACTCATTATATTTATTTTTTATCACTTTCTGACAATTAAGAACATTCTACCTTACTTAGTTTTAAAATAGTGCTATAACCAGTGACATAGTCCTTTGTCGTACAGCTGGCTCCATGACAGAAAAACATGACTGATTTTTCTAAAGAAAGAAGTATATGTCGCAGAGTTTACTGAGGTGATCCCAAAGCAGACTTACAGGCATGAGGCTGATTTCAGTATAGGCTTCCTACTGGCCAATCTCTGGACTCAAAAATCACTGCCCTACAATAGAAAATGTGGGGAAAGGGCAGTCATCATTATGTGAAGTATACTGGTCTTTTTCAATATTTGAAAAGTCTACAAGATACTACATTAGAAGAAAATAAATTGAGATTCTCTTAATCTAGAAGGAAAAAAAGAAACTGAAGCTCCCTACAATAGCCATGCACTCGGCAGTGATGCATAATCGACAATGTTGAGATGGGTTCTGAGTATGATCATTTTTATTATATCATAATTATTATCATTTCACACATTAAATGCATAATAAAACCAAACCCTAAAATACTACATGTTCACTGGGCTTAATTATAGACCTTAAGTTATATTTCAAATGCATTACACTCACGTACATGTGTGCACGCACACACACACACACACACACACACAACACGTTATAAATCCCTCTGAATACTTTGTCCACTTATTCCTTTGCTTAACTAATTGACCTTTGTAACCAAGACAACAGTCCTGGATCTCCACCAAAAAATGAACAGCGGAAGTTTCAAAAGCAACCAATAAAAAACAATTACGAGATGTGTCCACAAATAAATTATTCCTCAAAATGATTACCAAAATCACCTGAGGAATTTTTACTTTTTAATGCAATTCTCATCTCTCATGACTAAAGTTTCAATAAGTCTTAGAGCGAGCCTAGGATCCGTATTATTTTTAACCCATGAGGTAATTCCAATAATCAGAGAGGCTTAGGTACCACTTCCTTAACCTTCTGTTTTTGCAATGTCCCGTAGGGTCTAATCACCGTCTGGTGTTTTTCTGAAAACCTACCAGAGTTGCCAATGTCAGCAGCCAATGCTAGTCTTCCACGCCACCTGAAGTCCAGCCCACAGCCCTCCTATTCTTTGTTTGCTAGCACTCAGAGAAATAGTACAGCATTTGCTTGGAATAATCAAATCTATTAATTGGCCCTTACTGTCTACATGGTTGTTTGTAATGATCATCTGTTCTGACGGTCACTACCTAAGTAAAGCCAGTTCCATATTTTCAATATTCACCCTGGTACTGAGCAATGAGTGAGTGACGTGTAGCCATTGTGAATGATAACCTTGCTATTCTGCAGCAACTATCACAGATGCCAAGAAAGAAGGGACAGAATAAAGAAGAGTCCCAGCCTTTGTGCACTCCCAAGGCCACGAGCAGGCCTCACAGTGACCATGTCGCAGTGGATTTGGGAAGACCACAGAAGCCTAGTGATCCTCAGCTGGGAACTTACCTTTGTTTGACATAAACATGGTCTCTCATTGAGTCAATTTTAGTTCTAAGTGATACAGGTTTTCTGATGTTTGTAGTTTGTTTTGGTTTGGTTTAGTTTTAGAGACTGCTGACCAGACTAGTAACTTTTGCTCAAACAGTAGCTGAGGCACGCCGTTCTTTTAGAAATCCAGATAAAATCAGAATTTTCACCAAGACTTTTGCACCTTCTTGAGCTACTTTGCACTTTCCCAGAGTTTCTATAAGGACTTGGCTCTGAAGTATTTCATGAAATTTGGCAGAATTGATTTCTTCAAGACGTTTGTGGTTACGGGGTGGGGGGGCACACCGTGGGATAAACAGACTTTCACTCAGCCACCCAGTTCCACTCTCATGACTTTCCCCATTGTTATTCCTGTACTGTCTCCTAGCCCCTAGTTCTGCAACCTCAAGGCAAAACAGTGCCAAAGTCTGGATATTAGGTGGGATACAGGAGTGATTAAAGGCACGAGCCTTGTCTGGGGTCAGACTGTCTGGATTTAAATCCCACCCTGGTCAGCACTGTGACTTTGAATAAGAAAGACTCTGGGCTATTCGTTATATCATTTGTTAACTGGGAATAATAACAATTGTGTTTTTTCCACTGGGTTTTTTGGGAGAATGTTCTGAGACCACACATTAAAGCACAAAGTTTTAATTTAGCATATTATAGGTTCCCACAATATCCCCCAGGGGCACTTAATATTTGATGACTGAACTATGAAATGATGCACCTGATTGGCTTCCTGCCACATTAATTAGAATCAGAAACGGAATTCAGCTCAGTGTTTTATTATTAATACTCAACTAAATGCTTGGAGAAATCAAATACCAGTGATTTCAAGAGATTTGCATCTAGTTAGGAATACACTGTAAACACATGAGAGATCTGAGAGGCAAAATACAAGGTGACTAAATTAATAAAATAGAAAATAGAAGTTAAGCAGAGCCATATTCAGAGTTTGGTAGTGATATTCAAGAAAAGTATTTTGGAGGAGACATCTTGAATTTGATGTTAAAAATGCTAAGCAACTGAATGTGGCAAGTATGAGAGATGAATATTTCAAACGGTGGACACTGTTAAGAAATATACATTGATTGGTGTATTTAGAAATAGCAGGTCAATGCAAAACCTTAGCTAAGGTGAGTTAGGGGAGGAGAAAATGGCAACCTGTAGAGGCTGGATAGGAGAGTGTCTGTTGATTCCTATGGGCATTTGTAGCTGTAAGCTGGAGAGAGAGAGAGAGAGAGAGAGAGAGAGAGAGAGAGAGAGAGAGAGAATAGGAGAAGCACTGGTGGAGAACAGCCTCCAGGAAGGATAAAGGAGTGTGGAATGTGGGCCCCAGAGTTCTGTGGGATGAATGGAGACAGTACAAGTTAATCAAATACTATTTCAGAAGTAAAGCTATGACAATATTTAACATAATTTTAATTTCTATCATTTCATGAAATCAGAATCACTCAAACACAGATAAGAACGTTTCATGGCATTATCCTTCATGACTATAACAATGCAGTGGACCACAGGCATTCACCCAGGGGGTTGTGAGCAGGAGGAACTCTGGGAACCAGCAAAAAATAAAAGCAGTCTGGCTTAGAAGCAGTCTGATTTGCATTACCTCCTAGCTTTGCCAGTTGCTAACGGGGTAACCACAGGGCAAGCTACATAACCTCCATGAGCTTCAGGATCCTTCTGGGTAAAATGTGGATAATGCCCACCTTGCACAGCCGTCGTGGTGATTAGAGGTAACGCGTACCGCAGTGTCTTGCACACAGTAAGCGCTCAATAAATGCTAGGCATTAGTGTGGCATGAAATGCATGAACCCAAACAACATTAAGGGCTAGAGTTGAGAGTACTCAAAGGCCCTATCAGAAACCCCGGATTTTGTTTTACTTAATTTTTTTAATTTTTTAGTTTGTATTAAAACTTTTCGTTATTTGCCCCGTGTGAGATACAGAAGCACTCAGAGGTTGTATTTGCCTGCCCCCTAGTGGTGAGACAAGCCTATTTCAGACACGCTTCTGAACATCTCATTTTACTGACTAGAAACCCAAGGGCTGAAGAGATAAAATGACTTCCCCAAGATCACCGTGTTTTAAAAGGAGGTCCTGGAATCCAGGTCTTGGCACTCCTCTTCATGTTATTTTCTAACCACAGCAGGGCTTCAGGGATCCGAGGTAAGTTTAAGCTAGACGTTTAATGGATACAAAATATGGATCTCCCTCCCATCACCTCTCTTAAGCAATAAAGCTCTTTTTCCTTTTGTAATGAAAGAGTTTAAACAGCCAGCCCTCCCACCACCTGGAGCCAGGCATAAATGAAATGGTTTTTGAAAAATAAAGGGAAGCTTGCAGGGCTTGTGATCAGAGAATGCTGAGCTCCCTTGGGGCAAAAGAATTCAAGTTGATGCATACTTTTAAAATCATGATTTAGGGGTCACCAAGCACATATTTTATGAGGAAAGTGACGGAGGTTGAATAGAAAAGCTAAAAGCTCTCACCCTGGAGTCTGAGCTGGGAATGGTTTGCAGCCACATAAGCTGGTTTGAATCGCTTGAACGTCTCTTAAGTGATCTTTGACTAATCTTCACAGACTACATTTTGTCGTCTTGCCTTTGAGAACCAATACTTAGCTAAAAAATAAAAAAAAAAGAACTATATCTGAGTACCAAATGGCAAGATTTTCAAAAAGGAAGGTTGTTTTATACATAACAGAGCTTTATATAAATGCAAGATGTTACCATTTTCACATTGCAATATACAGTGGGTATAAAAATCTACAACTTTGGGTAAATGTCTGTAACTCAGATCTGTTCTGAACAAGGCTTTTAACCTCTGTGAGCCTCACTTTACTCATCTTAAAATATCAATACTCACTTTACAGGTTAGTAATGAGAGTTCACGGCACATCGTCTATGTTCAAGAAATGTTAGTTGAATCTAAAATGAGAGCAACCAAGCCTCAATTTTCTTCCTTCACTGTCTTCCCTAAAACCATAAAAATAAGCAAAGCAGAAACTAGAGATGAAACTCAAGTCTGTCAATTTGAAATTTTTGTCAGAGATTTGGTTAGCAGACAAGATTAAAGGCAACATCAAACACAGCTCTGCAGATTTATAGGTGGGTAAATTGCCCTTAGGAAACCCAGATCCATTCACATGACAAGTGGCCTGGTTATAGTGAGACGAATACCTGCCTTTTCTTTTGAACTTTAGGAAAGAGAATTTCCCAAGTTTTAGGGTTTTTCAAACTGTTTTCTGTGAAACAATGAGGTTTTGGAGGGTCAGTGATACTAGGAGGATGATAAGCAGCCAGGCTTCTGGGAGTTCCTGATTCTCTGGATCAACCTAAGCATCCACACTTTGTATGATTTTATATGGGGAAAAAATGTCTGCTCTAAGACAATTTTTTGAAAATATGACCACCATCCTTATGAGGCCTGGTAGACACATCCATCTTGATTAGTTGGGCCTTTTTACATGTTCCAGAAGTGGCACCATGAATCCCAACCAATTCTCTTATCAGCGAGGACTGAGGATCACAGAGGGAAAAGGATGAGAAGAAACACGGAGAGATCATTAAAGTAGCTGGCTGGTGGGTACAGGAGGCTGGGGGAGGGACAATGAGGAAAGGAGGCACGTTGATCAAAGAGTCCAAAGTTTGAGTCAGACAGGAGGAATGAGCTTCGGTGATTTGTTGCACAGCATGGCGACTATAGTAAATCATCATGCATTGCATATTTCAAAATTGCCAAAAGGCTAGATTTTAAATGTTTTCCCCACACAAAAAAAACATAAGTATGTGAGGCCACGGATTTTTTAATTAGCTTGATCTCATCATTCTACAAGGTAAACCATACATGAAAACATCACATAGTATCCCATAAATATCTATAATTACTACTTGTCACTTAAAAACTTTAAAAAATAAAGTAGCTGGCGAGGACTGAATACTTACTTTGTGCCAAGTCACTGTCCTATGTCCAAAATGAATTTAGCGAATGCTCATAACCACTGCGTGATCTGTGTACTACTATCCTGACCCCCATTTTACAGAGGAAAAAAACTGAGACACAAAGAGATTCACTTGCCCAGAGAGTGAGCAATGGAGTCCAAGACAGGAAATTTGGTGCCAAAACCTGCACTTTTCGGTCTCTGTTAGATTCTCATGCAAATAAGTGTAACTATGAAGAAAAACAGTCAGCTCCAGTGTTGTCGGGAGTGTCACCCCGCTAGACAAAGGGTTATAGGCTATTACAGGATCCAGCTTCTCTACATTTTCTACTGAAGGAACCCTAACTGAAGAAGAGGTGATGTCCCTAAAGCAGACCTATGCAAGGGACAAATTCTCCTGGAAGTTTCTTTTAGCTTAAAAAAGAAGTCATACATGGCCAAGCACAGTGGCTCAAACCTATAATCCCAGCACTCTGGGAGGCAAAGGTGGGAGGATCGCTTGAGCCCAGGATTCAAGAAGAGTCTGAGAAACATAGTAAGACCCCCATCTGTACAAACAGTAAAAATGCCAGGTTTGATCATGCATACCTGCGGTCCCAGCTACTTGGGAGACTGAGGCAGGAAGATGGCTTGAGCCCCCTGGGAGGTCAAGGATGCTTTGAGCTGAGAATGTGCCAATGCACTCCAGCCTAGGTGACAGAGTGAAACCCTATATTGAAAAAAAAAAAAAGTCACATGCAATCTGCATACTTTACAAATGAGAATTCTATTTTTAAAAACATTTCAATGTTAAGATGACTAGTAACTTACCAGTGAAATTACCTAACCCTGCCTCCCCTTTATCCACCACCACACTTCCAGTGAAATCATTCCCAAAACCACAGCGTTTATCCCATGTTGTCATGACTTACCTGTTGGTGAAGCACAAATGTAAAAGATGGGAAATCTGTTCACTATGGTCTGTTCAGTATGTTTTGAACACTGGGTTATATGAGTTATTCTCCCAAACAAATCCTATGCTCCGGATCTTCTTTTCCCTCAATGACTTAACAGTAGGGCAGGAATATCTTCCCGTTCTCCTAGAGGTGGATTACCATGGAGCTAATAAATCTTAAAGTTTAGGCCCCTTAATTGGACACTAATGCATTGACAAAGTCATAAGAGTTTGTAAAGTCTGCAAAAGAAAAATACCTTAACCACAATCAGTTGAGATCCCTGTCTCTTTTCATTTCGACTTTCCCTCTGTTACGTCTTCCTTCTTGTCCTTCCTTCTTGTATATCATCTTGGGGTGGCCGTGGGCAACTTTCTTGGAGAAGCAAAAGTTGATTTAAAGATGTGTCATTTGTGTGAGTGAGACATAGTCATGTGGCTTGCAGTCACTTCTGTGTATTACTAGCTGTCTAGGAACAGAGATGGTTTCAAGGAAATGCCTGTCCTCCTCTGTGCTGACCCACCCTGCAATACTGTGATATGAAGATGAAAGGCAGAAATCAAATGAGTTATGAATAAAAATATGGCAGCCTGCTTTAGGACTGTTCAGCAGTAGGAAAAAACAAAGTTTGAAATGAACAAAATCAGAAGCTAATCTATGAAAATTCTTCCAAATATTACAGCTCATATGTGAAGAAAATTTCTAAGATGTTTTCCCAATTTTGAGAATCTCAGAAATTTACATGGCATAACCAAAAAGAAGTGTAAAGCTGACAGAAATGCATAAACTGTCAATATTTGGCTCAACTATGCTGAGAGAAAGACTAAATTACCTATTATCCATCAGAAACGTATAAAGCAGCAGAGTGTGTCACCAAAACTGTAGGAAAAAGTGATACTTACAGATGTGTCAGGCAGTCAATGAATGAAAACGTCCTTACTGGACTCTGATGCATATCCTTTCATCGGCTTTTTGAATTTTGTGATTTCGTGGGATTTTCTTATTCTAAATATTCACATTTGCACCTAAGTCTGTAATCTCTCTTAAAGAGGGTGACAAATTTTCATAAGTTTCAGATTCTATCAATCTGTATCTGCCCCTGCCTGACCTGAGCCTTACCCCCGCAGTGTCCTCAGAGCACCTGTATGCTCTTCCTTCTGCCTAGAATATTCTTCCCCTAGAAAGGTGCACATCTCATTCCCTCACTTCATTCAGGTTTCTGCTAAGACATCAGCATACTCAATTTCCCAAGCAAATTCCCATCTGAAATAGAATCCCGTAGGACCCTTGTACACTGTTGGAAGGAATGTAAATTAGCATAGCCACTGTGGATAACACTATGCAGGTTACTCAAAAAAAACTAAAAATAGAACTACCATATGATCCAGCAGTCTCACTGCTGCGCATGTATCCAAAAGAAAGGAAAGCAGTGCATCAAAGAGAGGCGTGCACGCCCATGTTTATTGCAGCGCTATTCACAATAGCCAAGATAGGAAATCAGCCTAAGTGTTTATTAATGGATGAATAAAGAAAATGTGGTACATACACACAATGGAATATTTTTCACCCGTACAAGAGAATGAAATATTGTCATTTGCAACAATATGGATGGAACTAGACGACAATATGTTAAGTGAAATAAGCCAGGAGGAGAAAGACAGATTTTGCATATTCTCACTCATAAGTGGGAGCTAAAAATTTAAACAACTGAACTCATGGAGATAGAAAGGAGAATAATGATTACCAGAGGCTGGTAAGGGCTGTGGGGAGGATGAAATGGGGATGGTTAACGGGTACAAAAATACACAACAGGGTGTGTTAGATAGAAATACACAACACGGTGACTATAGTTAACAATAGCTTGTTGTACATTTAAAAATAACTAAAAGACTGGAATTGGAATGTTCCCAGCACAAAGAAATAATAAATGCTTTAGGTGATAGATACCCCAATTACCCTGATTTGACATGACACACTATGTGCTTGTATCAAAACATCATATGTACCTCTAAATAGGTACAACTATTATGTATCCATAGTAATTAAAAATAAAACAAAATAAATAGAATCCCCTGTATTCCTCACTACTCTCTATCCTTTTATATCACTGTACTTCACAGTATTTACCATCCGATGTGTCCCCCAACTATCATATAAGCTCCATAAGAGGGGTGACATCATATTTTGTTCACTGCTTCATCTGTATTGTTGAGATCAGTGACTGGCACACAGTGGACACTCAAATATTTACGGGTTGAATGAATAAACAAAAATGTGAGATATGTACACGTGTGCACACAGATTTACGGAGGCATGATTGACAGATGGAGTGAGTGAGATAGATAGATAGATAGATAGATAGATAGATAGATAGATACATGATAGATAGATAGATGTCCAAACACATGAAATGGAAGGGTTGATCTGGGATCAATAGCCAGGAAAATCCAAGTCAGAGAAGGAGCAGGAGTTCTCACCTTCCTGGGTCCCTACACCTTTGTCCAGCCAGGTCATGCCAGCTTTCGTTTTAACCAATGGCAATTTCAGGAATCTACTCCTATTTTTCTCAGAGGAGCCCTGGGTAGTCATCTAAAAAGAATAAAACTTTCAGTTTAAAAATTGGCAGTTTTTAAAGTCAAGACCCCAGTGACCTGGCAAATACTTGCCTCTCCCACAGAGTCACAGAGAAATGACTTCAGCAAAATCCCACCCGCCAAAGGTCGTTGGCTCATTGTCTGGGGGATCATTGAGATTCCTGAAACATGACAGCCTCTGTCAAAACTGCCAGCTTGCTCCGGGAAAATCAAGGACTCTCCAGGCCGCTGCATAGTGAGCTAAAGCGTTCCTAAGTCAGCTTTCTTGAAAAAAAAAAAAAAAAAAAAAAACAGCCTTGTGCAAACCTCTGATAGAGAAATTAGGACGTAGTTTCCCCGCATTGCAATGGACCACATTTGCTCCTACGAGGCTATGATCATTGAAATGTCCTGTTAATCCCTCAGCCAGTGTTCTGCAGGACTCGGCGCTGAGGTGTCCCCAGACTACTAATATGGAGTGATCAGTGGTTCAAAGGCTGACTAAAAACTTGTAAAACTGCAAAGGGAAATGGGGGAAATGGGGGAACCCGCAGTATTTTTTTTCCCGTCTGTGCTAACACTGCCACCTAGTGTTACGAATACGAAGAACCTGCAAAATCAACATTCTCACAAAGAAATGCAGATTTGTATTTGTAGGAAGACAGTATTAGAACACTTATGTGTATTTATATGTTTGAAAGTAAAAATTTTAAGTTTTTCTAATAGCTCATGGAAGGACTGACACACATATTCCTGTCTTTATGGCTGGGTTTGTCACACATGTTATAGAGAACATGACATATTCTGAAGGCAAATGGGAGTTCCACACTGTGCAGAGGTTAACACAGGTGCTCTCTCTTGATCATTTGCTTTCAGCATGTTGTGATATATTGTGGCATCACCCTGCAGGCAACATTTTTAAAAACTAAGCATGAAAAACATGAAGAAAAACTCCCACAGTATTTTTCAGTGATGTTTAAAGTCAAGTAATATTTCAATCTATCCTGATAGGATATAATATACTATCTATAAGGATAGATGCTTAGAAGCTTCTGATATTTTATTATGCAGCAGCAGATGACAGAGGTGAATACCCTTGCTCTTCCTTCCATTAACGTGAAATGAGGTTAAAATGACTGAAATAACATATTGAAAATAACATGGAGATGCCTTTGTCAGCAAATTTTGCTGGGAGATTCACAGAAAACATTGAAATCGGGGAGAAATGAGTATGAGAACAAAGGATTCAGTGTGGGAGGTTTGCTGCACAGTGCGTTTATCCCTATCGTATCTCAGCTTATGATATTTGCAAAATTCTGTTGACAAAATACAAGAACTGCTACTACTAATGAGCCATCCAAAGAAAAACATTCCAGAAGACAAATATAAACAATAAATTATTTCTGTATTAAAAACAATTTATGATAAAATTATAAGCTTACTGTAACATTGATGGAATAGCTATTTTGGAATACAAAGATTCCAGAATAAAGTTTTAGAGAGCCTCAGATTTTATCATTATTAAGACGCTATCTTTACTGTATAATTTGTTGCAAGTTTTAGCCTCAAAGAAATGGAAGCCAGAAATTTATAAATGTGGTTAATTTGATAAAAACAAGGTCTTTACTAGAGTAGAATAACACTTTGAAATGAGATGAGGAATGACCTTGAACATTTTGTTTTGTTACAAAAGTGTTTGATGGTTTTGTTTTCATTACTTTGGCCATAGTTGAAGATGTTCTGCATTTTTTCTTTTTCCAAAAAAAAAAAGCTTTCCAAATTTGTTGACCTTTTCCTCGATAAATAGTTGTCATACTTTTCCTAACAGATATTTAATATACAAACACATGAGCAGGGTGCTGTAGCTCACGCCTATAATCCCAGCACTTTGGGAGGCCGAGGCAGGTGGCTCACAAGGTCAAAAGATTGAGACCATCCTGGCCAACATGGTGAAACCCCATCTCAACTAAAAATACACAAATTAACTTGGCATGGTGGTGCATGCCTGTAGTCCCAGCTACTCGGGAGGCTGAGGCAGGAGAATCACTTGAACCCGAGAGGCGGAGGTTGCAGTGAGCATAGATTACATCACGGCATTCCAGCCTGGTGACAGGGCGAGAGTTCGTCTCAAAAACAAAACAAAACAAAACATAAAACATAAAAAAAAAAAAACCACATAAACTTAATTATGTTTTCTGGTTAGATAATTGTCACCATTTAAAAATAAATAAGAAAACATTTTGAATGAAATGTGATAGAATGTTTTCAAAATTAATACTTAAAAAGTTCCCATTGTTACACATTTTTTGCAAACAAATATGCATAAAAATTCTCATCAGAAATCAATATGTTTAAAACTATTTTCAAATGGTATATTTTATCAGGGTTTGAACAAATTTATGAGAATATACAGAAAAGGAAGAGTCAGTGACTCTACTGGAATGGAAACTTACTCTTTTTTTAACAAAGCCTCCACTTAACTGGTAGATGGCATTGAATAATGAGTGCCATGATTTAGTAAACCAGCCACAGACCAACTCCATTCACCTCATTTTTGTATGTGTATCCCTTGTGGTAGCCATGCAGACCAAGGATGCCCACAAACTAGCTCACAACCAAGTCTTTAATCTTTATCAACCAAGATATTTTGTAACAACAGACAGTTTAATCATATTACTTGTGCAAAAATTAAAATAATTTTGAGGGAGGCAAGTTTGTTTTACAAAAATCTTATAAATCGTTAAAATACTGCTTTTATCTTGGTCTCTTTTTTACCTTTTTAGCACAGTTTAATGATATACACAAAATGTAGTACTTGTATAAGATATATACATAAATATGCATATTGGGGACTATATGCATCTCTATTTGTTTTAAACCAAGGTGCCTTGTTTAAAGGATGGGTTTTAAACTTTTAACAACCTGGCAATGGAAAGCCTAAAAAGTGATGTGAACTGATGAACGTACCGTTTAATTCCGTCTGGTCTTCCCGGCTTGCATTCTTGTAGCGTATCTTTATGACTCCATGTGAAGGGGACTGTATTAAAACGCATTTGCACCTTTGGAGAACTGGAGCATTGGCCGTAGGATGCAGTCTTTTGCCTGTTTTGTTAGACCTATAGTAGAATCTTAAGCTCTTGTACACAAATCTCCGTGTGAAAAGCTGTTGGTAGTCATCAGATAACACCGTCTCCTCTTAATTTTTTTTTTTTTCTTACAAAAAGCTGTTTGTTCCCCAACTCCTTGAGGGTTGAAGTTTTCTAATTATTTTGCATTGTCTTTCTGGCAATTAGCACTTAGAATGAGGGACAGGATGGCATGAAAGGTGAAGACAGCAGTTTGAGAGTGACACTATCAGCGGCTTAGTGGCTTCCTGCACCTGTAACCTGATGGCCTTCCTTTCCCTCACGTGTAAAACAAAAGGGAGACAGGAGTCACGACCAGCACCTCTCATGAGCTTCTTGTGACCACAAGCTGAGTGAATTCACGTGAAACTCTTGGAAAGGTGGCTGGTAAATAGAAATAGATGTTAACTCTTAGCTTTTGGGAAGAAATAATACCTATACCGTTTTCTAAAAAAAACGTTATTTCAGCTTTCCAAATCAAACACGACTGACACCATTTTAGAAAAATCAACAATAAATGCAGATTTCGGAACATGGTCTCATCAAGTGCCATCAAGTCTTGCACTTCATTTTGGACAGCAATAACCATAAGAAATGAGTTATGTACTGACCAAACAGGCATTGTAGAGGTCATTGTAAGAATCAGTATCCCACTGACAATTAGGTCTTACAGAGATTACAAGTGCCATTTCATCATAACTCTTTGTGACGAGCACACATTTATAATAAAGACAATTTAAGGAAAATATTAATATTTGTAGTCAAAATCATTCTAATGTACTTTCCTTAAAGAAGCAGAGCCATGTGGGGAAGATACTCATGCTTTTAGTCAGTAAATATCAAATTGACTGTGGGAAGCTGAATAATGTCTCTCCAAAGATGGTCTCCTCCTAATCTCTGGAACCTGTGAATCTGTTACCTCAAATGGCAAAGGGACTTTGTAGGTGTGGTAAAGGATCTAAGGGTAGAGATGGCCTTTTGCTGGCAGAGCAGGCCTGGTGGCCCAAAGGAGTCACACCCTGGAGGTGAAGGAATGGATGCTGACCCTGCATACTGGATAGGCTGTGCTGCAGACACTTTCTAGCCATGGGCCAGATGGGAAACTGGACACCCCAGAGGAGGACGTCATGAAAGGCTGACCCATTAGAAAGACCACACAGATCAGCAGGCATTGCTATGAACATCGCTATAGACACCAGGGAGAGCAAAGGGCTTCCACAGGCCCATGACACTGTCCCCATGTAAACATACCCAGTGATTAGATGCCACCCATGGGGGAAGGAGAGAGGGAGGAAAAAGTCTGATTTGACTGGATTTAAATCAGAAGCAGCTGTAGAAAATAGATAAAACTGGATTTGTGCCCTGCCTTCCAATGAAATGGAACTCCAAACAGATATCAAGTCCAAGTATAGAAAAGTTAGTGCTAATTTTCATAACTTTGTTAATGTTGATGTTCATAATTTTAGCAAGGCAGTATGAAAATACCATCTTGCTGGCAGGCTCCTGAGGCAGGAGAATTGCCTGAACCGAGGAGGCAGAGGTTGCAGTGAGCCAAGATCACACCACTGCACTCCAGCCTGGGCAACAGAGCAAGACTCCATCTCAAAATAAAAAAAAACACCTATTAAGGTGAACTAAGGAGGGCTAGAGGATCTTTCCTGTCTCCTCTGTAGCTGTGAGCCCTATTCCTGAGAGAAAGACTTGCACATATGCAGAATGAAGGCATCGTGGACATTCTAAACCTGATGGTATATTTAAACTTCAGAGAGCTTCAAAAACTGGCATCTTATGGCTAGGAGATACTAGACAGATAGTCTGATTTGGATGTAAGAGTGGATTCAAGAGCATACAGGACCGGAGGGCTTGACCCAGAAGTTCTTCTGGCCATCTTTGATGGATGTTTTCCAGCTGCTGTGAAACAGGTTGAAAGGGCAAATGAGATTCTGACAAATGCAGGAAGAACTCCCTATTTCAGCCTGAAACGGCAACAGGCAGATCAGTGCCTTGCATGAAGGTCTGTGACACTGAATTCGTTACAGATCTAAGAAAGCACTTTAGGGGGAACAGTAAATAGCATCAAAAAATATCTTGAGATAAAAGTCTGGATGTAATGCAGAAAACTGCTGCATTGTTTCCCTGATTCTAATTGGGCTCTGGTAGGGAATTTTGAGTAAGTCCTATTTCTTCTCCAAAAGAATTTTAATGGCAAAGAGTGATGATAAGCTTCCACAGAAATAGTGTGGTGAAAAATACTTCTCTATAAAGAGGTTTGAGGATCTTTACAGTGAAAGTAGCAAAGAGCTTCACCCAGGGTTGTCAAATGATAATCAAGTCACTTAATAGGTCACCTAAAACTGTATTAAACAATACCATCAGATATTGGCATGTAAAATCCATGGCGTTTAAAATTTAATCACAAAAGGATGATTATTAGTTTCATGATTTGCTTTCATGAGCTTTTATAAAAGAAACTTGAATAAGTATGAGATATTTCTCACGCTTTACAAGTATTCACAAATTACCAGGTTTCCAAGTTTTCACCTATTACCATAAGCTGATCTTTTATATTTGCTAGAACACATCAAATTTTCAGTCAAGTAACTACTCCCACACATGATCTTTGTTGGGTACAGTAGAAGGAAAGACCCTTGTCCCCTCTCCTGTTCTCTCTATATTGTTTAAGAAACCCATCATTCTCAGCAAACTGACACAAGAACAGAAAACCAAACACCGCATGTTCTCACTCATAAGTGGGAGTTGAACAATGAGAACACATGAACACAGGGAGGGGAACATCACACACCAGGGTCTGTCACAGGGTAGGGACTCCCAGGTGGGGAGTGGGGGAAAGATAGCATGGGGAGAAATGCCAGATATAGGTGAAGGGGAGGAAGGCAGCAAATCACGCTGCCATGCGTGTACCTATGCAACAATCTTGCATGTTCTTCACATGTACCCCAAAACCTAAAATGCAATAAAAAAAAGAAAAGAAGTAACAGGGGCTGGGGGGATTGGGGAGGGATAGCATTAGGAGAAATACCTAACGTAGATGACGGGGTGATGGATGCAGCAAACCACCATGGCACATGTACACCTATGTAACAAACCTGCACATTCTGCACATGTATCCCAGAACTTAAAGTATAATAAATAAAATTTTTAAAAAGAAACACATGGGAAATAAGACAAGGTCTTGCATAAAGCAAATGCTCAGTAAATATTTTTGAGATAATTCATAATGCCTGACAAGGGTAAACACTGCATTTGACCCCAACATTCATTTCATCACACTCCCATTGGTTAGCAATGGCATGACTGTAAGTTGGTCTTTGCTGAAAGAGGTCATGATTGTGGGAAGAAACAGGCCATGAGAATGGGATTACCTTTGGTTCAAAAATGGACAAATAACTCAAGTCTGGCCAATGAGAACAAAAATACTTTGCTGAAAGCTTCTGGGAAGTTTTCCGATGCACTTGAGAGCACTGAGCTGTCTCTCTCCCGTGCTAACAAGGAAGCATGAAGCCCTTCACCTGTCCTGCAACCATGGTGGTAGCTAGGCTTAGAATCAGGCCAACATTGAGAATGGGCCAACAGCCTGAGATGAATATGCGTCTTTAATGATGTTATTGAACTGTTGGATGAATCAGCCTTCTCGACTTCCTTTTAGGTAAAGAAATAAACTTTTTAAAGTCAATTTGAGCATGCAAATGAATATATTAATGGATATTTCTTTTAGTGTTTTAACCCAATCCCCTATTTCCAGCTACCTTTAGACATTTCTAAATGTATGTCACTCTGCGGTATGTTCTATCCAACACAGGACTTATCTCCATCCTCAACAAATATCTGAACTACCCAGGCTTCAGGTCCCAAATGAATTCATTCATTCATCTTTTGGTCCAGTTGAGGGATACATCATCACCCAGAACAGCCATCCCCAACCTTTTTGGGACCAGGGACATGGTAGACAACTTTTTCCACAGATGGGGTGGGCGGGATGGTCTTGGGATGAAACTGTTCCACCTCAGATCATCAGGCATCAGATTCTTATGAGACTGCCACCTAGAACCTTTGCACGCTCAGTTCACAACAGGGTTCACAGTCCTATGAGAATCTAATGCTGCCACTGATCTGACAAGAGGCAGAGAGCTCAGGCAGCGGTGCTCGCTTGCTCACCCTTCACCTCCTGCCATGTTGCCTAGCTTTTAACAGGCCACAGACCAGTACCAGTCCACAGCGAGGTCACTGGGGACCCCAACCCAGAATATCTCTAGTGACCTGCTCATTCTTCTGCAAAACAGGCTAACTTTGTAGGTTCAGTAGGAATACAAAGTAAGGGAAGAACCACTGTGATGTTTATCTTAACTCAGAAATAATACTCTGCTCCTTCCACATGCTCTGTAAAGATTGTATCTGCACTTATATAGTTTAAACATCAGCTCTGCTGTGAGGTCACTTCCGCCCTTCTCTCACACTGTCTCTCAGAGGCCTCATCTCTTCTGCCAGGTTCTAGGATACTTTGGGGATGTGCCTCTCTTCTTCCTGTGAGAACGATTGTTTTATATTAATCATATAAATTCCGAGTAGCTACACGTTTTATGAAGAAGAATCTGGAAGTTGTTTTCCTACTTCCTATGCATGGGTTTTAGGCACAAATTATTATTTTTTTTAATGTCATTTTTACTGCCATGAACTGGGTCCGGCATTAGCATTCCTTCTAATCCCTCCTCCTGATTGCAATGATGGATGTTAAAGTGCAAAATCAAACAAGTAAATGAGACACCCCATCAGGCCTGTCTCTCAACTCTAACCATCAGGCAGTATATTACCATTCTGTGCCTATGCATCAGAATTCAGAGTTTCACCCTTTTTTGGCTAGTTTTCACTCTTACATAAATATTTCAAGTAAAATGCTAAGATTAAATTCCTTAGCAGAACAAATTCAATTTTTACGCTTCCCTTCCTGAACTTGGCAGATGTCCCATGCCTTCACATAGAGGGTAAAATCACCTTCTCTCCTCCTCTACATTCATGCCAACCTGGAAACATTTGTTTTCTCAGGAATTCTGGAAGAAGAAATCATTCTTCTCTCTACTCTGCTCCCTTATTTCTCCCCATAGAGGGAAGAGGGACAAACACTACCCACTTTGGGACAGACTGAATGTTAGAAGTGGCTACTCCTCATGAGTCTGTAGTCCCAGCTACTTGTGAGGCTAAGGCAGGAGAATTGCTTGAACTTAGGAGGCGGAGATTGCAGTGAGCCCAGATCACACCACTGCACTCCAGCCTGGGTGACAGAGCTTTTTGTTTTGTTTCATCTCAAAACAAAAAGAAGTGGCCACTCCTACGTGGCCTGCACCCTCAACTATTCTTTGACCTTGTCTTCGAAGCTGCTTGCCCACATGCCACATGCAGTCCTCTCTCCTCCATGTGGTTAGCCCACAAGCACAAGGAGCCCTTCATTTCAATGCTCCATCATTAAGCTCCAGCCAAGTGGGAAGTTGTCCAACAGAAAAGAAGATGATATTTTCCATCCTTATCGCCTATAAAAGGTTCCCAATTGGCTCAGCACTGAGGAAAGATGGGTTAGATTACCTACACACATGTCATTCTCAAATATATCAGCTGAAGAAAGAAATGGCTAAAGAATACACCTGTACCTATTGCATCTAAGTTAAGGGTAGGAAGATGTAAGTTTCAGGAATATTTATGATATCCCAAAACACAGAACTTGGCCAGATGCAATGGCTCATGCCTACAATGCCAGCACTTTGGGAGGCCGAGGCAGGAGGACTGCTTGAGCCCAGGAGTTTCAGCCTGCAGTAAGTTGTGATCATCTGGGTGACAGACCAAAATGCTCTCTCTAAATCAATCAATCACAAAACTAGCCTATGCCTTAATATAACATCTAGATAGCAACTTTTTATTCAGCTTCTCCCTGCTTCCCACAAAGCATAAACACATTGAAAGTAAAAAAATTATTAATGCTAAGATTTAAAATTGGCAAATTAATTCTAGAATTGAGAAGGAGTTTCCATCAACTACCATGTTTCTGAACTGTGTCGAAACGCAAGGACCACGTATTCACAAGGAATGCAGTGGGCGGGGGGGGGGGGTGCGGGTTGCGGAACTTAAGGACCAATGCTTGTTTGTAGCTGGAAATCAGACAGACCAGCCTGCATCTCAGTTCAAAGACCTAGGGTTTGTATCAGAACATTGCAGAGCAGAAACGCCTCCCAGCTGGCCAGCTCGCACCTCTCAGGCAGACAGGATAGCCTGAACCTCAAAACCTTTATTTCCACAATATTCTCAGATCCTCAGGAATTATAGGGCAGAGGGAGGAGGAGAAGAATCACTTATGTGTTAAGGTGACATATAACACACTGGGAAAGCTCCTAGCACATTACAGGGAAGGGTGTACACAATAAGTGGCCTGGAGATGGTTTTCTATGTTCTCCTTCAGCTCATCTCCCTGGGAAAACTAGGCAAAACATCAGATCCATTTAAAGACCTCCAGGCACTGAAAACTGGGCCCGCTACCATCTATACGAGGAGCCACCAACTGAACCTTCGAGAAGGACAGTATCAAATGCAAACGGGTGCATGACTGGGGGAAAAGCACACCGCAAACTGATCTCCAAATGTCAACTCTCAGGCCTAATTTTACTGGATCTCTGGGAAGCATGTGACATGACAGGTCTCTCCCTCCTTAAAATACAGACTTGACTTGGCTTTCAGGGCACCAGGGTCTTGGTTCTCTCTCGTGCTCACTTTTCTGCATCTCTGATCTCTAGTGCTGGAGGGCCTCAGGATTCAGTCCTTGGACATCACCCCCACTTCAGTTACAGTCAGATCCAGGTGATGTCCTCCCAATTCTCAGCTGAAAGTCCGTCTACACACTGATGACTCTACATTTATATCCCCAGCCTGGGCTTCTCCCTGGCATAGCCAGCTGACCACTCAACACTGCTATTGAGGTATCTGATAGATGGCTCAACCTCACAACTCAAGTTTTAAAAACCAAACCTCTGATCACCCTACCTGAAGGTACTCTACCCGTAACCGTCTCCATTTCAGAAAAAGGCAATTCCATTTTTCCAGCTCCTCAGGCCAACATTTCAGATTCATCTTTGACTCTGCCCTTTTGGTTCATCCAATCTATGATCAAATTCTACCAGCTTCTCCTTCAGGACACACACACACACAACACACAACACACAACACACACACACAACACACACACACACACACACACACACACACACACACACCCCAAACTTCCCTCTCCTCACTACCTCCCCTGCACCCACCCTGTTGAAGCAAATGTCATCTTTTGCCTGGATAAGTTCAATAGGCTCCAAAATGGCCTCCCTGCCTTTGCCTTTGTCCTTCTGCAGGCTTGTTCGTACAGCAGTTTCTAGCAGGACTTTGAACACATCAGTCAGTTCATTTCATTCCTCTGCTCAGAATCCTGTCTTCCTATTCCATTTAGAGTAAGAGCCCATGTCCTGCAGTGACTGCTGCTCTGTGCCCTCTACTTCCCCACGGCTCCTAAACCCTCCCCACTCACTCCACTCAACCATGCTTGCTCCTTGGACACATCAAATACTTTTCTGTGTCAAGACTTGTCACTTGCTGTTGCCTGTGTCTGGAATGCTTTTCCATCAAGTCTGTTTTGCTCCCTCATTTCTTCAGGCTTTGGCCCAAATATCAAAAGGCTGTCCCTGAGCACCTGTACACAAAAGCACCGTCAAACTTCCATTTCCAGCACTTGCATCCTTCTTATCCCGTATTTGTTCTTTGTTGCTCTCATCACAACGTGAATGTTATTTTTTCATGTATTGTTTTATCACCTCTCTCAACCGGAAAAATAAGACCAGTCAGAGCCAAGACTTTATATTTCTTCACTGTTCTACCCATGGTGCCTAAAGCAGTACCTGGAGCATAAAGTAAGAATAAAAAAAAAAATCGTTGAAGGGCTGGACCCTTCCCTTGTACCTAGGTGAAGTAACAAATACCCAGGGGCACATGCACATGCATGTTCATTGTGGCACTGTTCTCAATGGCAAAGACTTGGAACCAATCCAAATGCCCATCAATGATAGACTGGATAAAGGAAATGTGGTACATATACACCATGGAATACTATGTAGCCATAAAAAAGGCTGAGTTTATGTCCTTTGCAGGGACATGGATAAAGCTGGAAACTATTATTCTAAGCAAACTGACACAAGAACAGAAAACCAAACACCACATGTTCTCACTCATAAGTGGGTGTTGACCAATGAGAACACATGGACACAGGAGGGGAACATCACACACTGGGGCCTGTGGGTGGGCGGGGGGTAGGGGAGGGATAGCAAGGGGTGGCAGGATAGGGGAGGGATAGCATTAGGAGAAATATCTAATGTAGACAGCGGGGTGATGGATGCAGCAAACCACCATGGCAAACGTACACCTATGTAACAAACCTGCACGTTCTGTACATGTACCCCAGAACTTAAACTATATATATAGAATATGGTGAATATCCATATACCCATCACTTACATTCTACCATTAACATTGTGTTATACTTTATTATGACTATATACCTTAAAGTTTTTCTATTTTTTTCATTAAAGGTTTAACTCCCCCACCTCGCAAAAAAAAAAAAAAAAAAAAAAAAAAAAAAAACACCCAGAGGTTTACATAAATGTAGAGCCAGTATCCTAGAAGAAAATAGCCCTGAAAATTGTACTTATAATTTGTACTAATGGAAATGTTACCACTAAGACAATGTGAAAAATGAGGAAAAAGTCATCAGAAGACAAGAGCAGATGAAAAGACAAAAGGCTTAGATGAAAAGGAGCGAAGGTCAGAAAGGATGTTGGATAAGGAAACTAAAATGATGGGAGAATTAAGGCATGCTCTGGGGACAGCTGAAAACAGAATCAACAAGGCAGAAACTGATAGTGGTCTCTTCATTCATTAATTCAACCACTGCATACTGAGGGCCTCTGCATATACATCAAACAGAGAACAAGGAAAAAGAAACGTATCTTCTTGAACGTGCGTGAGATGAACAAGCCCATGTGCTGCTTATCGGAGCCCAAGCCAGCACTGCCTTTCTGGAAACCACGTGGGCAATATATACGATGGGTATCTTAAAACTCATCATCTCTGAGAAACTATTTCATGTCTATGAAAATAATATAAAGAAATAGAGACGATCATAGAGTATCATAGAATTTACATTTATATATAACATGCATATTAAAATTTTCCATATTAGAAACAACTGAAAAATACACAGTAATGGAATTATCAACTAAATATTACCAGGGCCAAACAATGGAGCACTATGCAACCATGAAAAAAGATAAAAATAATTTTAAGAACATGGAAAAATTCACAATCCATAGATACTTACAGGTAAATAATTATATGCAGAAAGAATTCAAACACAGAGCTCTTGTCTTTGGAATTTGGGATTCCGAATTACGTACGTTATGCTTTGGGGCATTTGAAAAGTTATCCTCAAGGAATATATAATTACTTAATGATCAGAAGAGTAAGTGCTAAATAAAATTTTTGCCTCCCACATTAACATTTCTCATATATTTTGAAACTATTCCAACACAGTTCTCAGTTCCTAGAATTGTCCATTCCACTTACATTATAAGAGATTCCAGTAAATTTAAATGTTTGCCCAAAGCATGCTAAGGTTTTGTATTCTTGCATTCCTGCTCCAGATTTTTGAAACAAGACACAACATTTTATATATAAATATATATTTTATAGATATTCTATACTCACTGTGGTTTTCTCCTTTTATCATGGGGTAGTAAAAGAAAATATTTTATTCAAATAATCCAACAATTCATCACTCTCACCATACAAATGTATTGTATCCAAAAACATATAACTTTATCAAAAATAAAGTTCCTTATTAAAATGTTTCAGTAAACACATCAAGACTGTGGCTTAGTTTCAAAGACATACACCATGTCAAAATTTGTCAAATTATACACTTTAAATATATGCACTTTATTATATCAATTATACCTTGGTAAAGCTACTAAAACACAACATCCAAAAAGGCCACATACTGAAATATGACAAAAAGGCCTAAAGTCAGACACACACGCCAAAGAAAAAGAAGACCCACTCCTTAAATGCATCAGCAAGTTTATTTACAAATGCAGTTGAACAGAAAGGCTCACCAGTTTCTGGAGAAGACTTCTAGTATACAAACCATGGCTATTTTTCATTAATGAAAATAAGCAGCTTTCTATTGGGAATTACTTAGCAACATTTCTGGTAAAGAAAATAGAGCTCCCTCATCAAGCAAATAAATGGTACATTAGCTACATTTTTAAAAACCAGAATACATAGGTAGAAGGAAGGATACAGAAAGCACATTTGGGGATAGATTTTACTGAAATTTTCCATATGGTTCTGCATTAATTTAGAACACATTATAATAAACAGAGCAAATGCAATTACATATTTATATTAACTATTTCAAATAATGTTTAAGAACCTTTTTAAAAAAAAAACAATAAAATATCCTCTTCAAAACACCATTAACTAGAAAGTCAAACTAGATCATTATCTGCCTCAAAAATATTCTTAAGCTCTTATTTTTTTCCTTGTGCTTTTAAGATGCTGAATTCAACAATACTGCACTTTTCCCCACACATAATTACCTTATAAATAAACAACAAAACTACAAGTTCTACCAAGACTACAATGTTTCTATGTAATCTAAAGAGGCAAAAAAAAAAAAAGTTGTTTTTTTTTTAAAAAGCAGAAAAGACATACAACACATATTTATAGATCTACATCAGCAGCAACCGCCTCTTCTATCTGCAGCAGTGCTTTCGCATCGAGGTTTACATCACATGGCGGTTGGCCGTCCAGCTGATCGGGCAAGGAGAGAAGAAAGAAAAGAGCTTAGATTCAGAGACGTGAATATTGCCACCTGGGATACATAGCAGTCATCACTCAGAAAGTGGCCCAATGAGGTAGAAAGTGTCACCTGTCACTCACTCTTAGGGTAAAGCTAGGCAAATCGCAGTGTCTGGTCTCTGGAATTCTTTATTTGTAAAAATGGAGTAAAAATGAACAACTCATGCCAGGCGCGGTGGCTCACACCTGTAATCCCAGCGCTTTGGGAGGCCGAGGCGGGTGGATCACGAGGTCAAGAGATCAAGACCATCCTGGCTAACATGATGAAACCCTGTCTCTACTAAAATTACAAAAACTTAGCCAGGCACGGTGACACACACCTGTGGTCCCAGCTAATCGCGAGACTGAGGCAGAAGAATTGGTTGAACCCAGGAGGTGGAGGTTGCATGGAGCCGAGACTGCGCCACTGCACTGCAGCCTGGTGACAGAGCAAGACTCCGTCTCAAAAAAAAAAAAAAAAAGAACCACTCACAATAGAAATAAATTACACTCAACTCTCTATTATTTGTTTTGGAGGAGAGAAAAGGCATGGGCAATTTTACAATGATGATTCCAGAAATCATTTCTATTTGGCTTTGGAATTTGATGAGATAGAAAAAACACACACACACATACACACACCCACCAGTACATGCCCAGCCTTGAATTTCTCCAACCTCAGCATCAGCATCCAGGAAAGGACTGGACTGCTGCAGCAGGAAGGCTCAGAACCCACCGACAGATAAGAGAGAGTTGACTGGACTTAAATCACTTCCAAAGCACTCTTCACATAGGGGCCATACAAATACCTCAGAGCTCAAAAGCAAATGGTTTTGCTGATACCACTTGTAACACCCTTTCACAATAAGGAAGAAACAGAAGTTACCAGCATCAAGGTTTAAAATATAAACAGCAGTAATGGTTGTCTTGCTGTAGCTATACACAATACACAACCTAGTTCTGCCAGTCTACCTTTTATAACACACAAATACATGCTTAGAGGCAAAGTAGCATTTGAAGTTTTTGAAAACTCATTACTTCCAAAAATGACACTGAAATACCGCAGTTAATACTTTCCTTTTAAAATTATATATTGATATGTATTAACATAAAGCATAAGCTGACTTATTTTGTATTACATAGAACAATAGTTTTTAAAGCTGGTCATATTCTAAATCACATAATCAAAGCCCATTGTTAAATAATAGAAATAAGTTGATGATGAGAGACCAATCTTTAGTCAAGACTATAGCCTACACAGGAGATTCATTTAACTCTTCTGGTTTGTATTCTTGAGTCATTAAAGGTCTCTACAGACCCTGGGCAGATGACACGAGACACCATCCTGACTTTCAGGAACATGTTCCTCTCCATTCCTTAGCCCCACAGCCCACTCCTGTGTAGCTGGAACCCTGAACAGTGACCCATTCTATATACAGCATTGAAGGGAACACACTACCATTCCTGAAACCTGGACTCCTACGGCAGTGAACTTGAAGGGGAGCTGGCTGCACGTTCAGGGAAATGCAGGGGAACCCGTGGTCTCCTTAAAAGGCAAGAAATTTTCTCTCTGATTTGCTCTCTTACATTTGAATCTGAGATAGCAGTCATTGCAGTACAGTTGGTGGTTTCTGATTCTAACTTCGGCTCCTGAGGAAGAGCCTCCGAGGTCACACTGACAGGCAACACACTGGGGAACAAAAAAAAAGAACACCCACAATCAGTCACAGCTCAAGAAAGCTTGGGGCACTCCTGGGGGTGGGGGGGTGGAATGAGCAGAACGCTGCTTCTAAGCTCTTAGATACATTTCAGCAAAGAAAAAAAAAGGCCAAAAGACGATTAGTAGATTAAAATAAAGCCTGCCAGATAGGATGTTAAAGAATTCATAAAGCCAATATTAAGAGCCAAGATGATCAGTCTAAATATACTCCCCCAAAATAAAAATAATTTGCTGATTGACTTAAAGAAATTTAGTAGAAAAAACTAAATTCCCCCTAGAGGAATGGCAGATAAGGCCCCTCATGAAAGAACTGGCCATTGTGAATGAAGATGGGGCTCCGGCCCTCCACCCTGAGGTGGGCCGCTCCCAGTGCCCCTGCTGCACTAGCTTAGCGAGCGTTCTCACACAGTGCCTCACTTGAAGGCTGGGTATTTCAATTCCACGTACCCAAACTCTAATTATCTTGACTCATTCTGCTCTGCCTAGGAACAGCCCAAGCCAGCAACGTACAAACTTAAACAAGCTGTGGTCTGCGGGCCTCCAGGATCAACAACCAGAATGCTTCTCTGGCCTAGTGCAAGTTCAAGAATTAAACAGCCATGTCTTTAGAGACAGATATTACAAAACCAGTTACAGCCTTAGTTTCTTCCTAGGAAGAAAAACCTAGCAGGTATAAGCAGGCTGTGCAATTATAAAAATAGCTACAATGGTAATGGTTTTCCTTATATATTCTTCTTACTCAAAGCTAGGTTTTCAGACACTATGATAATTGCACGTGTTCCTGCCCTTAACAGTACTAGCAGGTTATTGGTAAATTATATTTCAAGGATGCCTCTGACAGCATCCTGGAGAAAGCAACATACGTACTGTAAATGTATAGGATTCTAACAGATTAGAAATAGAAAATGCAAAATTTTTCCAGATTTCAGTTTTAAAACAAGGTTCAAGATTTGAGAACTAGGGAGTAGCAAGCAATTTGTGATTCAAATGCAGCACAGACTGACGAATACAGCACCTAGCTTGTTAGTGGCACATCTACACCCAGCGGCTCAAAGAAGCCATGCGCTCTCCAAGCAAAGCTTTGCAGGCCTGCAAGCTGTTTGTCTCAGTCTCACCTTAAAACAATGCAAATGATAACAAAGACCCAGGGACTCGATGATCATGGCGGCTCCTTTGCCCAGAATGTTATTGCAGTAGGAGCATACGCGCTTCCCACTGACTGACCTAGATGCAGAACAAGAATGGAATGGAGGCTTTCACCTGGGCAGCTCAAGATTCTTCTTTAAAGTCACACTCTGGTATTAACATTGATAATAACTTACGAAAAGCTCTATACACGTATCTGTGGGAGCATAACCTTTACCAGCCAACTAAAGAATGCCTTGATTATACTCTAACCTTGAACCATCTCCATGGCAGCTCCAAGGCCCTTGACACCTACTCACATAAATGAGCAATTTCAGTGTAATTAGTCCATCCAGCAGTTTCTGATGCTATCCTTCCTTTGATCACCTCTGTACTCAGCAACAGTCTCCCCTCGTCTCATCCACCTACATCTTCTTGCCAGTTAAACCAAGGCACACAATGCTGATCATGTCCTTCCGACCCCCTCAGAACACCAAAAGAGTGGCCTCAACTTCCTTCGAGAGGCTTTGCAAGTCCTCTATGACCTATTTTCTCAGCCTTATTTTTCACCCTCTTCCTTGGTCACCCAGTTTTCTAGTTAAACATAAATGCCAGTGTTTTCTTCACCATCCATTTGGCTTACAGGACTGTCTCTGTGAGGAAGAAAATGAAAAGGAACTGACAGCTGCCATGGACAGAGGAAAGGAGGATTTCTACTCTACTTTTGGATAAAGATCTTTTCTCCTCTTCCGATTGGTAAGGTGGCACCTGCGCTTCCATACCTCTGCACCCCCACGGCATGAGTACAGCACTTCAGAGGGCCACCTCCTAGATCAGGACCTTCTTAGGTCAGTAAAGCCCTCAGCCCATCCCTCTGCTCTCCCAGAGTGGGCCTCTCAGCCAGTAAATGGGTCCCCTCTCCTCTGCCTTCCTCTCTTCCCATAGACTGGACCTCCCCACCATACCCAATTTACCCTAAAACCTCACCTCTGTTCTCTCAATTCAAACTCATTGATACACACTTTATATCCCAGTACCTGTAAAATTATTTTGGATTTATATAAAACATGTTTTCTTGTGAGTCTCTGATCTGATAACTTTAAAAAGTTCCAATATTAATCAATGTGTTTCTATTTTTAAGTATTCCACTTGTGGTGGAAATGAGTAAATGCCAACAGCACTCTCTTGTGGTGATGAGAGCAGCACTGCCTGATGTACCTACATGAGGCATGAACGATCTGTGGAGAAGCTACCCAGATCTAAAGACCCAGGCAGGGCTGATATCTGAGCTTCACTCCACATAAAAAAATAACACCCTATCACAACATATACACTTCCCACGCCATATGCCCTACCAAATCCAGCTGATGTAGCCTGAGCAAAACATGGGCAAACAGAATGGCCAAGCAATGATTTTGGCAATCAAAAACCCCAAAAGCAAGATCTAAATGACTTCACATTTCTTTCATCCAGCTAGTTAAAAGTCCCCCAGACAACGGAGCATGCCTGGAAAAGCACTGTAATGCTCTTCTTTCACACTCAGTTCCTACGAGTCTGTATGACACTATTATGAAAATAGTCAGATATTTGACCAGACTGCTTTCCCTCAGAAATTTGAGAGGTGTTCATGAGCTGCTATATGTTTTTATGATTCCACACCAAGAAGTATTCAGCTACATCTTACATCCAAGACATTGACCACAAGCACAGGCAAATGAGACAGTAGCAACAGGTAGACGTCTTCAAGGTCTCCGGTGGCTTCACAAGACATCTAGAAATGCTGTTAGAGTTGCATGGAATGGGATTGAGCAAGCCTTCATTATTTTCATACAAGAATACCAAGTCTGACACATTCAAAAGGGCTTCTTTTTCTTTTTAGTTGGAAAACTTGGACAGGATTTCAGGGATATTTCAATGAAAAAATATCCAAGGCTAAGAGAAGAAAGAGAAACAAGGAGGGCCTCACCTGTTGCGCAGCTGAGAGCCTGCCTGTGACGCTGAAGGGGAGTGGCTTCTCGGGGTGGGGGACTGTGTGGCGGCCACACCTGTGGTGGAGGTCTTCGTGGGGCTGGCTGAAGGCGGGGGCACGCTGGAGGAGGGGTTCCGCATGTAGGCACGGTTTGATGTGGACACCAGCTGACGCGGTGGGCGACTAAAGTCTTGCACGGAGGAAGAAGCATAGAATCCTGTGGGCTGATTAAGCCAAGGGGGCTGTCTCCAAGAATTGGATCTGGGGGAGTCCAGGTTATCTAAAGATTCGCCTCTGAAACACAAAAAGAGACTCATCAAAATTACGTGATATATTCAGCTAGAAATCTATTTGATTCATCATTCCATTCATTGAAAATCCATTTTATATATTTTATGTCAGGGGAGTAACCTAAGTATTCTAGTTACATACACAGATGTTTCTCGATGTATGATGATGGGGTTATGTCCCAATCAACCCATCACAAGGTGAAAATACTGTAAGTCAAGAATGCTTTTAATTCACCTAAACTACCATATATCGTAACTAAGCCTCACACACCTCGATCATGTTCAGAACACTTACCTTAGCCTCCAGTTGGGCAAAATCAATGAACACAAAGTCTGTTTTACAATAAAGTGTCAAATATACAACTTACTGAATACCGTACTGGAAGAAAACAACAGACTGGTCATGGGGTACTCAAAGTACAGTTTCTCCAAATGCTTATCACTTTCACATCATTATAAAGTCAAAAATCTTAAGTTGAACCATTGAAAGCCGAGGACCCACCTGTAAAATTACCTTTAACAAGCAAAGTGGATCTTCATCGTCAGTGGCACCATGTTTCATAGTTAATCAACCTTCTTCCTTTTTGTTTTAATCTGTTTTTCTTTCCAACTTTTATTTTAGGTTTAGGGGACACATGCGCAGGTTTGTTACATGGGTAAATGAGTGTCATGGTGGTTTGGTGTAGATTATTTCATCACCCAGGTAATAAGCAGAGTACCAGAGAGGTAGTTTTTTGATCCTCAACCTCCCGCCCTGCACCCTCAAGTAGGCTCTGGTGCCTACTGTTTCCTTCATTGTGTCCATATGTACTCAATGTTTAGCTCCCACTTACAAGTGAGAACACCTTTATTTATTTTTATTTACTTGGTGCTTAGCTAAAAGAATAAATACCATCCAAAGAAGAAAGAAAAACACTAAGAAAAATATATAAAAATAAAAGCTAATGCTCTGCGAAGTCTAAGAAAATACTTATCCTTTAAATCTTCGTTTACACGTATCAACCAGAAAGTCTTAAAAATTCAAAGAAATATTTTCAAAGCTTAAATATGACAGGCATTAGGTTAGACACTTTCACAAAAATATTAAACTTATTGAATCTTCACAACACTAAGATTTTTTTTAAACTCATAGAAGTGAGTTTCTCATAGGAAGAGCCAGTCAGTGGGAGCACTGGCTTTCACACTACAGACCATGCCTCCTGTAAAGATCTGATTTATGTATCACCGAATCCCTAAATTTAGCAACTGTTTAATGTCTACATTATAGGAGCATTTATCATGCACATCTCTTAAAGTACATAAGCTTTTAAAATCAGATTTAGCTCCCAAATGGATTTAAATACAGCTTTTGGGAAAATCTCTCTTAAAAGTTGTGTACAAAAATGAACTCAAAATTATAAAAATTTGTCTACCTGGTCAAATTTCTTTTTATTGCTTTCAAAACTTTCTCTTATCCCAAGCTTGATTTTTTAAATTTTAACATTATAAAAGTGATACATTATCATAAGGAGAAAGACTGAAACTGCAGAGAAAGACATCTGAGGGAGAAGAAAAGTCCTTCCTCTCTTACGACTCACCCGCCCTAATCCACAGAGGTAACCAGCATTAACTGTGTGTCCTTCCAGACGCTTTCTCACACATGCCAGCACATACTTACATGCACATGCAAATTTACATATGTAAGTATAGATGTGTCTATATACATATGCAATGTGTTTAATACTCTTAAACAAATGGATTACTCCACAACACAGTTTCGATAACTTCTTTTCCATTTAAAATGTATTATCTTAGAACTCTCGTCATTCTGCTCATATGATAAACTATACTTCAGTGGCCTCCAGTGAACCACACCTTTTGGTATCCATGCCCTTATGCAGTCCCCTCCCACTGACTCTGGGCTTGGTCACATGATTAATTTGGCCAATGGGGCATCAGCAAACATGATGCACACGGCGGCTTGATAAGCCCTTGCTTATTAGCCATTGCCTTGGTGCAAGCTCTGCCTCTTTGAATCCAAGTCCCATGCCATGGGGCAGCCCAAACAACTATGTGGAGAGGCCCATATGCAGAACACAGGCCCCTCAACTAGTAGCTCTGGCCGAGCTCTCAATGAAGCCTCTACAGCTACAGGAGACAGCAAATTACAGCCTGCTGCCAAGATAGACACAGCTCATGAGCTGAGACCACTTTTCACATTTTCAAAGTCTTAAAAAAAAAAAAAAACAATATGTGACAGAAACCTATGTGGCCTGCAAACCCTAATATCTGGTCCTTATGCATAAAATCTTACCAACACCTACTGTAAATGACTACAGCTGCTCAAGTGCCCCAGCCAACATCATGCAAAGAACTGCCCAGTCAATCTGCAGGACTGTGAGAGATTATGAATTATTGTCTTAACTCACTAAATTTGGAGGTGGCTTATTATGTAGCAACACTTTTCTTTCATTCTTCAATAATCTTACAGTATTCTAGCTTATCAGTATGGCACTATTTACTGAATAACTAGTGAGTATTCAGCAAACCGTGATTTTCTTGTAGTAGACAAGTGCTTTTCTTTTCTTACTAGGAGACACTGATTTTCTTTTGCCATTAACAAATAATGTGTACATCCTTGAATATACCTTTGCATATTTATCCAAATATATCCAGAAGACAGACTACTAGAAACTACATTGCTCAGAGAGTCAGATGTATACATTCTTGCTTAATACATACTAAAAAACTGTCCAACCAAGCGGAAACAAGAATTCCTATTTCCATATACAATTGTCAATACCAAGTTTAATCAATTTTAACTTTTTACAAATCCAGTAAGCAAAAGAGGTACATTCTTGGTTTAGTAGTAGTATTGATCTTTTATGTTTATTGGCTTTGTGTTTCTTCTTCCCATGAGCTGTCTGTTCATATCCCTTTGCCTATTTTTTTTTTTTTTTTGGGAGACACAGTCTCTTGCTCTGTCACCCAGGCTGGAGTGCAGTGGCATGATCTCGGCTCACGGAACCCTCCACTTCACGGGTTTCAGTGATTCTCCTGCCTTAGCCTCCCGCATAGCTGGGATTACAGGCACACATCTATTTTTTATAGAGTTTGTAGGAATAACTTTCTGATTTCTATAAAGTTATTAATATATTGATATAATTAGCTCTTTCTCTGTGATATGTTACATATAGTATTCCCCAGTCTGATTCCCCAATCAGAGTAGCTGCAGGATTCATTTACATAGATACATCTTTTAAAATATTCCTCTACTCATTTCCAACTAGTATCTCTATCTTTATCTTCCATAAAGTTATAAAAACTAGGCTGATTGCTTTTTTAACACAATTATCATGATTCCCATCTAATCATTATCTCATTATAAATATGAAAAGATGAAACTTCTATTTGTTGAAGTTCAGCAGCCAAGACAGTTATAAGAGCAGTGTGTATTACTTAAGCATCTGAACCCTCACTTCGGAGGTCCCCATCCAGATCTGCAACCTAGTAACTATGGAATTTTGTCAGTGTCTTCCCTGCACGAGCCAAAGTTTCCTCATATTAAAAAACAAACAGATTATCCCTACCTCAAAACATTTTCCTCAGATTAGATGAGGTCATGTAAACCCAGTAACTGGCTGACACATAACAGTCCCCCAAGGAGTTTGCTCTGTTCCCTTCATCTTTTCTGTCTAAAGCACCAGCATGTCTACAAATTAAATATTTCCCTCTTAGTAAAGACAAGAAAACAACTCCTAAGATGTCTCTCACCTTCTCATGACCCCAGGAACACAAATAGGATCTTTGTTGACACTAGCACTGCGCTGTCGGATCCAGCTGTTATCATTGTGAAGGGGTGTTCGCTTCCTCATTTCCAGAAGGATTTGTTGCCTCTCCAACTCTGCTTCTGATGGTACTTGTTCTTTCTTGGAACTCCTCTGTGAAGTGGTCGTGTTCCCAATTCGGTCTAAATATTTACTGCTTCCTAAATTAAAAAGAAATCAAAAGCTTCCGGATTAGTACACTTTAAAAGTGACGGTGATGATTGACATCACTAATGATCAGGAAAATGCAAATAAAAACCATAATGTGATACCACCTTACTCCTTCAAGAATGGCCAGAATCTAAACATCAAAAAATAATAGATGCTCGTGTGAATGTGGCGAAAAGGGAACACTTCTACACTGCTGGTGGGAATGTAAACTAGTACAACCGCCATGGAAAACAGTGTTCAGCTTCCTTGAGGAACTGAAAGTAGAACTACCATTTGATTCAGCAGTCCCACTACTGGTATCTACCCAGAGGAAAAGAAGTCATTCTACAAAAAATGTCGTTGCCCACTCATGTTTAAAGCAGCACAATTCACAATTGCAAAAATGTGGAACCAACCCAAATGTTTATAAATCAATGAGTGGATAAAGAAAATGTGATGTATGTGTGTGTATACACACGCACACACCGTGGAACACTACTCAGCCATAAAAAGGATGAATTAATGGCATTTGCAGCAACCTGGATGAGATTGGAGACTGTTATTCTAAGTGAAGTAACTCAGGAATAGGAAGCCAAACATCGGATGTTCTCACTTATAAATGGGAGCTAAGCTACGAGGATGCAAAGGCATAAAAATGACACAATGGACTTCGGGGACTCAAGGAGAAATAGCAGGAAGGGGGTGAGGGATAAAATACTACAAATTCAGCTTAGTGTATAGTTCTTAAGAGATAAGTGCACCAAAATCTTATAAATCATTGCTAAAGAACTTAGTCGTATAACAAAACACCACCTGTTCCCAAAAACCTATGGAAATAGAAAATTTTAAAAATAAAAAATACCAATACGAAACGAGAGAGAGAGAGAAGTGATATAACAAGAAAATAAAATGTATCTGAAATTGCAGCCTCGAAAAATAATTAAATAAATAAAAAGTGACAGTGGATAAATCGCCCAATTGCATTGCAGCTTAAAATGCGGCATTGTGCATGTGTACTAACATTACCAATTCTCAGTGAGGGTGCTGCATGAGAACATAAAGTAACTGCCTCCTACTCCAAAAGGTCTAGTTCTACATCTAGAGCCACACCACAGAACAAACTCGGGAAAATGAACAAGGCCGCTCAAAAAGGAAACAATCAGTACTGGTTTCGGGATTACTTAGTTACAAAATGCTCATCTAGAGATAGTTTTTCTTCCACTCTTCTTTTCTCACATTAAATCAATCAAGAACATGCTCAAATCCTTGCTGTGACAACTCTAAAAGGAAACAGGAAGTTTTCTTCTCTCAAACAAATATAGCTCTCCCCTGGGGAGAGAGGACATAAATGCATGTATCTTTAGCTGACATGACCCAAGTGTGCATGGTGTAAGTGACAACCAAAATTTTAAGAAGCACATACAATCATTGAAATGGATTTTGTGAAAGGGAAAAATATTCAAGCAGTCCAAATAATCATCCATAAACATTATTATGTTTATCATTTGGGTTGGTTCCACATTTTTGCAATTGTGAATTGTGCTGCTATAAACATGAGTAAGCAACTACCTTTTTTGTAGAATGACTTCTTTTCCTCTGAGTAGATACCCAGTAGTGGGATTTCTGAATCAAATGGTAGTTCTACTTTCAGTTCTTCAAGGAAGCTAAACACTGTTTTCCATAGTGGTTGTACTAGTTTACATTCCCACCAGCAGTGTAGAAGAGTTCCCTTTCACCACATTCACACCAGCATCATGTATGATAACATTTATGGATGACTATAATGCTTCTACTCTAAGAAAATGACACAAATACAATTTGAATGAATTTATTCGTAACAATTAAGTCAGGTTGTATCCTGAGGACTTTGTCTCTTGGATTTGGTTATTAGTTTCTGATTGGGGTAAAACACCCACAACTCTCACATATCATTCCCACCTTAATCTGGATTAGGAAATCTCATCTAAGGATTTATTTTCTTTCTTTCTCTATATTTACTGCTGCTGCTATTCTTTCGAAATTTATTGTTTGTCTATGCCTTGACCAAATGAGCAAGATCAGTTTCTTATATAACTGTATTTACATTTGTGTATATATAAAGCTTATCAATTTGGTCAGACTTTAAATAAATATTGTCTTTTTTTTTTTTTTGAGACAGAGTCTTGCTCTGTTGCCAGGCTGGAGTGCAGTGGCATGATCTCTGCTCACTGCAACCTCCCCCTCTCGGGTTCAAGTGATTCTTTGCCTCAGCCTCCTGAGTAGCTTTGATTACAGGCGTGCCCCACCAGGCTTGGCTAATTTTTGTATTTTTAGCAGAGACGGGGTTTCACCATGTTGGTCAGGCTGGCCTCAAACTCCCGACCTTGTGATCCACCCACCTTGGCCGCTCAAAGTGCTTGGATTACAGGCATGAGCCACTGCGCCCAGCCTCTTTTTAAAATGTCTTTTTGGTATAACCAAGTTTTTAAACCAAATATTTAATAACTTCCACTGCCTGCTATCCAAGAGCTTGCAATGAGTTAATGAAGGGGGGAAACATACATACAAAATAATCCGATTAATGATACAAATCACAAATATTAACAAGATTATTCTGGAGATTCACAGTTGCCGTTACTAACAGGTCTTGTGTTTAAGTTCAGGAGAGATAATCACTGCAGGTTAGAAATATTTCATGGAATATAGAAGTACTTAAACTATAATTTTAATGGTGGCTAAAGGCAAGTTCATCTGGCACTAGACAAGGATGCCCTCTCTCACCACTCCTATTCAATACAGTATGGGAAGTTCTAACCAGAGCAATCAGGCAAGAAAAAGAAATAAAGGAGGAAATCAATTAGGAAAGGAGGAAGTCAAATTGTCTCTATTTGCAGATGACATGATTGTATATTTAGAAGACCCCATCGTCTCAGCCCAAAATCTCCTGAAATTGATAGGCAACTTCAGCAAAGTCTCAGGATACAAAATCAATGTGTAGAAATCACAAGCATCCCTATACACCAATAACAGACTTAAAGAGAGCCAATTCAAGAATGAACGGCCATTCACAATTACCACAAAGAGAATAAAATACCTAGGAATAAAGCTAACAAAGAATGTAAAGGACCTATTCAAGGAGAACTACAAACCTCTGCTCAAGGAAATAAGAGAGGACACAAACACATGGAAAAACATTCAATGTTCATGGTTAGGAAGAACCAATATCGTGAAAATGGCCATACTGCCCAAAGTAATTTATAGATTCAATGCTATTCCCATCAAGCTACCTCTGACCCTCTTCACAGAACTGGAAAAAAACACCTTAAACTTCAGATGGAACCAAAAGAGAGCCCACATAGCCAAGACAATTCTAAGCAAAAAGAACAAAGCGGGAGGCATCACACTACCAGAATTCAAACTATACTACAAGGCTACAGTAATCAAAACAGCATGGCACTGGTACCAAAACAGAGATACAGACCAATGGAACAGAACAGAGGCCTCGGAGGCAATGCCACACATCTACAAACATCTGATCTTTGACAAACCAGACAAAAACAAGCAATGGAGAAAGGATTCCATGTTCAATAAATGGTGTTGGGAAAACTGGCTAGCCATGTGCAGAAAGCTGAAACTGGACTCCTTCTTGACACCTTACACTAAAATTAACTCCAGATGGATTAAAGACTTAAACATAAGGCCGAACACCATATAAACCCTAGAAGAAAACCTAGGCAAAACTATTCAGGACATAGGCATAGGTAAGGACTTCCTGACTAAACACCAAAAGCATTGGCAACAAAAGCCAAAATAGACAAATGGGATCTAATCAAACTCCAGAACTTCTGCACAGCAAAAGAAACAATCGTTAGAGTGAACTGGCAACCAACAGAATGGGAAAAAATTTTTTGCAATCTACCCATCTGACAAAGGGCTAATATCCAGAATCTACAAAGAACTAAAACAGATTTACAAGAAAAAAACAACAAACCCATTCAAAAGTGAGCAAAGGATATGAACAGACGCTTTACAAAGGAAGACATACACGAGGCCAACAAACATGAAAAAAAGCTCATCATCACCGGTCATTAGAGAAATGCAAATCAAAACCTCACTGAGATACCATCTCATGCCAGTTTGAATGGCGATCATTAAATCTGGAGACAGATGCTGGAGAGAATGTGGAGAAATAGAAAAACTTTTACACTGTTGGTGGGAGTGTAAATTAGTTCCACCATTGTGGAAGACGGTGTGGCAATTCCTCAAGGACCTTGAAATAAAAATTCCATTTGACCCAGCAATCTCATTACTGGGTATATATCCAAAGGATTATAAATTGTTCTGTTTTAAAGACACATGCACACGTATGTTCATTGTGGCACTGTTTACAATAGCAAAGATCTGGAACCAACCCAAATGTCCATCTATGAAAGACTGGACAAGGAAAATGTGGCACATATACACCATGGAATACTATGCAGCCATAAAAAATGATGAGTTTGTGTACTTTGTAGGGACATGGATGAATCTGGAAACTATCATTCTCAGAAAACTGACACAAGAATAGAAAATCAACCACTGCATGTTCTCACTCATAGGCAGATGTTGAACACATGGAGACAGGAAGGGGAGCATCACACACTGGTCTGTTGTGGGGGAATAGAGGAGGGACAGCAGGGGGGTAGGGAGGTTGGGGAGGGATAACATGAGGAGAAATGCCAGATATAGGTGACAGGGGGATTGAGGCAGCAAACCACATTGCCATGTATGTACCTATGCAATAATCCTGCATATTCTGCACATGTACCCAAGAACCTAAAGTGCAATTAAAAAAAAGGGATCCCTTAAGGGAAAAATAGCTCCTCTGGAAAGTTAAACTAGAACCAGATAACAAAGGTCCTAACTGTTCAAAGAAAGGGAAAATCATAGAACTGTAAAGCTCAATAAAAACTAAGTTTTATAAGCTTTGACCAGAGGTTAAAAACTAGCTACCACTAGAGTATTTGGCCTGTAGATAGGTTGTTTTGCTCACAGAGGATTTTAGTTTTTTTTAAAATCTCTTTTCAGCACATAAAAGGTAACACATGAAAACAGGTATATACTTTTTTTTTTAACTTTTCTGTTACAACAGGAAGAGTAAGCAATCAGAGGCTTGCCTTCTCCAGCATGGCAATGATAGATAGGCTGGAGCTGGGCAGTGACTGTCCATCTTGATGGGCATGTCTACCTAAGCCTTACCTGGACCTTCATTCATTCATATAAATGACCAGCCACCCGCTTATGCAAGTCCTGAGATGCAAACCCTGCTTAAAATGGTAATTATTGCTTAGGGTTTTTTTCATACATATATAATTTCAGTTATATGCATTCTTCAGAAATATATTTTATACTAACAATGTCAAGTCCTAATTGTTTTTGCACAATTAGTGAAGTCATAATTTTTTCGTTTTTTGATATTTTGGCATGTACATAATTCAGGTTAGTATGCAATTTTAAGTCCTCCAGTATTTCATAGAAATCTTTTCTGTACCATTTCTTCAGCTGCAAGACAAAATCTACTATATGCAACTGCATCAGCACCACTTTGCAAAATTCCCACATATTTCATTAGCAATTTAAAAGCCATTTTAATCTCCCTGTATTTTTTCCAATGTAAAATAAAGCCAAAATAAACACAAGACAGTTGTTTTGTTGTTTTTATATACAGAGGTTAAAATACTAAGTATTTTAATTATGTAATCTTAATGAATATGAAATATCTTGACCTTAGAAAATACTTATCATAACATAGCACAAATAAGTAATTATGAAGGAGTGTGGGGGGGAAAATCACATTTACCATTTTTATTTGTGGAGTAATTATCCAGTTCAGTAGTAGATCTGGATTTATTCCTAAAATACAAAACACAATATATTAAATATGTCTCATTAATAACATCTTTTTTATTTATGAAGTAAAAACGCCAAAGAGATTGCTTTTTAAAGCATTTGATTTATTTTGTATGTCTTCTGAGAGCAATTATTTCTAAACCAAGAAAAGTTTCATCTTTCACAAACTAAAAGAAAACCTTGACATCCCTAAAAAAGAGAAGAGTGGTATGCTGGAAATACATACAGACATGCGACTGTGCTTCTCCAGTTTGTATGATAATTAAGACTATAATTTATTGGTCAACTTTTGTCAGTGTTCACTCTGATCCAGACCTTAAATCTCATCAGGCTTACAAAGCATCTGCCATCAGATCACCTACAGTCAGACTGTCCCACTTCCTCCACACTGCTCAGGGTTATGATGTCAACTTCTTGGCCATTGGGATGCTACTTACTACTGTGGAACATTAATTTCCCAAATGCCATCTTAGTGTTCCAAAGAGGTACTAAAGCATACAGCATAGTCAACTTCAGGAAATGCCTTAACTTTGTACCAATACACTTTAGGTGTATAAATCAACACATGCTAATCTCATTCCCATTCTGCCAGACACACTGAGCTTTAAAAATAATAGTAGTGGCTCAGTGTGGTGGCTTGCTCCTATATCCCAGCACTTTGGGAGGCCGGGGCAGCCGGATCTCTTGAGGTCAGGAGTTTGAGGCCAGCCTGGCCAACATGGTGAAACCCCCATCTCTACAAAAATACAAAAACTAGCTGGACATGGTGGTGCACTCCTGTGGTCCCAGCTACAGGGATGGGAGAATCACTTGAACCCAGGAGGTGGAGGTTGCAATGAGCTGAAATCACCCCACTGCACTCCAGCCTGGGAGACACAGCGAGATTCTGCCTCAAAAATAAAATAAAATAAAATAATAGTGATAACAATGCATAATATACATATAAAATAATCTGTAATATTATACTTATGTACATACATATACATATATTATATATGCATAAATCCAACAATCAATAATACATAATAATGTGTCATAAGTGGTAGACAGCTGCACTTGTGAATACTTTCACTTGTATCTACATAGAAGAAAACACTAATTACCAGACGCCTGGCCACACTCCCCGATGCCTCTAGGGTATGCTCTATCAGGATTGCCTGCAGGTATTTCATATTTCCCAGGCTTCCTTAAGCTTCCTTTCTCTGCATTTTAATTATTTTTCCCAAGATAATGAGCTATATAAATAAAGCTTTTGTAAATATGTAAGTAAATCCATAGCTTTTAAAAGGAGATAAACATTTGAATGATTTACCATTACCCTGGAGATTATAAACAAGGTCATCTATCACTAGATTTTTCTTTAGCTTATTGTCAGCCCGTTACTATCTGTTCCTTTCCTTTTCCCCTTCTATTCTGAGCCCTATTCAGTCATCCTGATTGCTTGTAGATGCAAGTCTTTCCTTACATCTAGTAAAGAAGACAAAAGGAGAAATTTCAGCTCTGAAAACACTAGGTAAAGGCCCTACCCTCAATACTTGTAGACAGACTGTTAGAAGTCCTTAGTGATTTCAAAACTGCAAAGCATTTTAAAAATTACTTTAAAACATTAAAACAATGTTTTAGGACATTTTAAGACATGTATATCTTTTCAGATATCTGAAATTTTATCTTCATTCCCCAAAATGACCAGTAGTTCCAGCCAAACTGCCAAAAAGAAAGGCCACCATTCCCATTTCAGATGTCCATACATAACCCTTTTGGGAGTAATGTTAAGCCATTATCCACAACCTTTTTAAAAGAAAGATGACATTGGATTACAGAAAATTGACACAGTCCTTTCCCAGCCATGTCCATTTCCCTGCAATGTGATTGCTCCCGTAAAGAGGCTATGTCTCTTCTCCGTGACCTGTGACTGTGACTTTAGTCAACAACTTAAATCTTAAGATGCCTTGTGGATTTCCTCTCTTTAATTCTCTTTCCTCTGACCCCCACCACATACATATAAGACCTCCCTGGTTTGGTGGCTGTTGAAAGACACATGACCCAGTTGTTCTCAATGTCCCAGCTGACAGCCAGCCAACCCCCAAAAGCAGGGCTGCCTAGTTAATAAGGAGCAGATACATGAGCAAGTCCAGTCAACTAAAAGTCTGCCCAGCTGTGCTCAACCTAAAATGCTGACCCTCAAAATCATAAGCTAATTCATTAAATTCAGGAATAGTTGGTTACATGGCAAAAGCTAACTGATACAAAGATCAACCAGCAATTTCTCTTTATATCCCACAAATGACAAAGGACTAAAGTAGTTCTACAAATCGAGGCAAGCCCTGGAATATTATTTGAAGCCAGTTATCATCAATTAAATTACAATAACATGCTCTACATACCTGTCACCAGGAAGAAAACCTGAAGATTCTTCTTCTCTCTTTGGTATGTCATAGGAATCAATGGGCCTACAAGATGGAAAAAGATTTTGTAGGCAAAATATTAGGCTTTAAGCCCTTCCTGAGTTTAAGAAAAGGGTATCAAAATAATGTCGTTCTAGCCTCTTTATGCAAACAGCCTTTGGGTTAAAAACGAAACATACAAAGGTATTTTAATGAATAACCAAAGAAAACAGACCCACTATTGCCAACAGACATTTGCCAAGCCATTCATTCACTCATTCATTCTACAAATGCATACTGAGTACCCATCATATTGCAGTATCACTCTAGGAATGGGCTACAGAGGTGTACAAAACAAACTTATTATTCTCGAAGCACTTATATTTTACTGCAGCAGACAGGCCAGCAGACAGGCCAACAGGTAAATAAATAAATGAGTAATATAAAACAAGGTAAGAGTATACAGGGAGAAGGACTGAGAAGCGGCCTGTATTTTAAATCAGGTATTCTAGAAAGTCTACGGAGGTGGTGTTTGAGCAGAGACTAGAAGAAAATGAGAACACCAGACACACAAATATTCAATGACTTCTCAAGCAGATGGACTAGAAAATGCCAAAGTCCTTGGGCATTTTCAGGGAAGAAACAGGAGGCCTGTGTGGCTGGAACAGAGTAAGGGGAATAATGGAGGTACTGCAAAGTAATCTAGCTCATGCCAGCCTTCTAGGTCATGGCAAGGATGCTGGATGGGGTTCTGATGTGACAGGAAGTGCTTTGGAGGGTTCTGGGCGGGGAAGCAAGATGACATGACAGGGTTTATGATTTAAAGGTTCTCTTTGGTGGCTTGTATTCACTAGTGTGGAGAATGCATGGTAGGAAAGAGGAAGAGCAAGGGGATGCCTTTGAAGTGGGGAATGCATACAGCTAAGCCAAGCTACCCTAACAGGCCTTGTGCCCTCTGGCCGTGGGGACAGACCTCCTGTACTGGTATATTCTGACTGATGTTTCCCGCTCTCTCTCTGCCTGGTGTTTCTGCTCCTCTGCAGGGCGCTTCTGCTCCTCAGCCTCAGCCTGAAGCCGCTTCCGCTCCTGCTCTTCCTGAAGCCGCTTCCGCTCCTGC